>NC_091625.1:100845913-101150358 GCF_027580195.1 Bos mutus
TTCAAACTTCCAGCCTCCAGACTGAGAAATAAATTTCTGTGGTTTATAAGCCACCCAGTCTGTGGCGTTTTGTTATAGTAGCCTAAACAAGACAATCTTTTAAGCAGAATATCTGGCTCTGCGGTCTTGCCTCTTGGGCTCTACATCTGACATTGGCTCAGAGGTTCCTTTGTTTCCGCTGGTTGTGAGCTGGGTGTGCTCATCAGGTACCGGCCAAGCAGGAAGCAGGAAGCAGGAGACAGAAAACCCAGAGGCTAAACCCTGGGCGTCTGCGGTGGCCCAGTGGTAAAGAACCCACCTACAGTGCAGGAGACGAAGGTTCAATCCCTGGGTTGGCAAGATCCCCCGGAGAAGGGAATGGCAACCTGCTCCAGCATTCTCGCCTGGAGAATCGCCTGGAGAATCGCCTGGACAGAGGAGCCTGGCGGGCTACAGTCCATGGGGCCACAAAGAGCCACATACAACTTAATGACTAAGCAACAGCAAAACCCTGGGGCTAAACCCAGAGCTGTGCCCGCCACCCAAGCCCATGTGCCTCCTCTCCTGGGGCCACAGGTAGCTAGGTCAATGGGCGACAGCACTTCTCTGCCCAGGTATTCAGTCAGTGTTTGATGAATAAATGGATGAAGTGGGAAAAAAAAAATCCTCTACCAGAATTATCTTTGAAAAGTGAAAGTGTTGGTTATTCAGTTGTGCTGGACTCGTTGGGACCCCATGGACTGTAGCCCGCCAGGTTCCTCTGTCCAAAGAATTCTCCCGGCAAGAATACTGGAGTGGGTTGCTATTCCCTTCTCCAGGGGATCTTTCCAACTCAGGGACTGAACCTGGGTCTCCTGTATCGAAGGCAGATTCTTTATTGTCTGAACCACCAGTGACACCCATTATCTTTGGGTCAAAAAAAAGAAAGGAGAGGTAAAATGAGGGAAAATCAAGATGGGAAAAGGAGTCAGAGAACACACATTTACGAATGAAGTGGATGGAAAACCGCCATGCCTTAGAAACTGAAGTTGGTGGGGGGTGGGGGGATGCGTAACTCAGGTTTTCATTTTCAAAATGGACAAAGGAGAAGGTGGGGTTATGAATGGCCCGACCCAGGCCGTTCCCCGCTGTGTCATTAATATTGCACCACTGTGAGGTCCCTGAGAAACCACATCTTGCTAATTTCATTTCCTGTTTGGATGGGACTGTATATAACGGAAATTCTTAAAGTGCCTACTGACTCCAATTTTCTTAAGGATGTTGGAAGCAGCTAAAGACCATCCAGCCAACATCAGATCACCATTCATAACAAATCTTCAACTACCGCAGAATAAAGTGGTCAATGGATGTGCATAAAAGTTAATTTTAATCTAATGCCTCGGGGTACTTAGGAGGCAGTTAACTAATCAGAAATCTATACTTCAGAGGTAGTTATAGCGAGACTTTGAGGCATTGTTACATAAATCTTCCATACAAATCTCTTTAGTTAGCAATTTTTCCTTGGTGAAATAAATGAAATTTTAAAATGTAATTGAATAGGAAAGTTTTACGGATTCCACTGCCCTTCAATGAACAAGGTATAAAAACCTAAACCTGGTCACCTAACACTTGTGGAGGAGTTCTCTAGGTCTGAAATTCTCCATCTAACGAGGGGTGGGGCTTCCCTGGTGATTCAGATGGTAAACGATCTGCCTGCAATGCGGGAGATCGGGGTTGGATCCCTGGGTCAGGAAGATCCCCTGGAGAAGGGAATGACTGCCCACTTCAGAATTCTTGCCTGGAGAATGCCATCGACAGAGGAGCCTGGTGGGCTTCGGTCCATGGGGTCGCAAAGAGTCGGACACGACTGAGCGACTAACACTTCTACTACCTCTAACAAGTCTAAGGACGATAGCTGTGCACCCCTGCCCCAAGAAGACTGGTCCTGACACGGCTACTGCTGGGCTTACCACCTGAACCCGAGGACTTGTACAAGGGATTCCACTAGGACTGCAAGATCCAGCTGTGCGTCTGCTTTGAGGTCTGTCTGTTAAGAAAGGCATGTGAGGCAGAACTGAGCCTAGCTTCTCTAGTTAGAACAGCCCACCCAGTGTCAGGTTGCAGAGAAGGCGGCCCGTCTCTAATCACCAGTGATTAACAGAGCGCCTAAAAAATGTGAAAGCTGTTTGCTAAACCTGCTTTGCATTAATATGCCATCCACCAGACCAGGGACTGGTGTCTGAACCAAAGGCAGGTCTTTCCTTGGGAAAAATAAACACGAGATGTAGAGAGTCAGTGGGCAGAAGCAGAGACGTAGCGCAGGGAGAGAGTGGTCAGTGGGGATCGTGAGACGGTGCACAGAGATGGAGAGGGTTGGAAGACGCCAGGAGAGACAGACAAGCAGAGACAAGGCAGAGGCGTGACCTCGTGACCCACTCACCGGCAGGAGCGGCCCTGCTCCCCAGAGCTACGGGTGGGGGTGGGAGCATAGTGAGTCACTGCTGGTCCAGAGGCCAAAACCATGAAGAAACATGTTGTTAGGATAACTTTTAAACCTGCAGACGCATACATGTATACATGTGGCTGAGTCGCTTTGCTGCTCACCTGAAGCTACCACAACATTGTTAATCAGCCACACCCCAATACAAAGTGTTTCCGATGTTAAAAAAAAAAAAAAATTTTTTTAAACCTACGGACACTCACTTGGAAGTAAGAGCGACACTGATCTGCTTGTGGCCCAATTAGATGGTCCCAGCAAACCTCTCTCAGTTTTCAAATACGTCAACAGTCCTTTCGAGAAGCTGTTGCTGTGCTGAGGCAGAGCCTGGCCTAATTAGAACTCTGATCAGGACCCTCACAGCTCTGCTTCATCTGGGTGAAATGAGAGGCAAGCAGAGGGGAGAGTTTATTTATTTTTAATGTTTATTTATTTGTCTCTGCCGGTCTTACTTGAGTCATGCAGGGTCTTCGATCTTCGCTGAGGCCTCTGAGATCCTTTTTTGTTTTTAGCTGTGGGGCACGTGAAGTCTCCGTTGCTGCGCGTGGCATCTAGTTCCCTGACCAGGGATGGAACCCAGGCTTCCCGCGTCGGGAGTGTGGAGTCTTAGCCGTTGGACCACCAGGAAAGCCCCGAGGAGATAGTTTTAAATGCTGAAGTTTAGAGGGGAGGAGAGATGGGAGAACTTGACAAGGAGTTGTACAAACATGTACAGGCTGCCTCTACCCGAAAGGTATTTTGGTGATAAAAAAGGTGCACGCCTTCCCCCCGACTCCACCTCCCCCCCATCCACTTCTGCAAAGGACTCAAAATCTAGGAGAATGGACAGCTTCCTACAGAACTGCTCATAATAAAAGGCAGTGTGTGATACAACAGAGGCATGAACATCATATTTCAAGGTAGATAAAGACACATAGTACTCTCGCTGCTGGTTTTCAGCCGCTAAGTTGTCTCTGACCCTTTGTGAACCCACGGACTGCAGCATTCCAGCTTATTGCTCCTGCACTGTCTCCTGGAGTTTGCTCAGATTCATGCCCATTGAGTTGGTGATGCCATCCAACCATCTTATCCTCTGTCTTCCCCTTTCTCCTCCTGCCCTCAATCTTTCCCAGCATCAGGGTCTTTTCCAATGAGTCAGTTCTTCGCATCAGGTGGCCAAAGTATTGGAGTTTCAGCTTCAGCATCACTCCTTCCAATGAATATTCAGGACTGATCTCCTTTAGGATGGACTGGTTGGATCTCCTTGCAGTCCAAGGGACTCTCTAGAGTCTTCTCCAACGCCACCGTTCAAAAGCTTCAATCCGCCAGTGCTCTGTTCAGCCTTCTGTAATCTGGAACATTGTCTTGGTCTTTCTTTGTCTTTCATGACCTTGATTTTTTTTTTTTTTAAAGAATGTATGGCCTGTGTATTTTCAAGAGACTTTTTTTTCAACAAGATGCTTGGGTTGAAGGAGAATTTACTCAGTATCAGTTTTGTTAGAATAACTTAGTCCTATTGAAAGACACAGAATTGACAGAAAGGCATAAAAAAAATAAAAGCAAAATTAAAAATTAAGGAATATATAAAAGGTTTTTATTTGTGTTTATTTGTGTATCATTAAACCTTGAGATCAAAATAACTTACTGACGTAAAAACATAAAAAGTCTGAATAAGTGTGTCACCCCTGAAGAAAAGGGTGTGTTTTCTGAGAATCGGTTTTCCCCCTCACCTCATTCATAGCTGCCATTGATCAACAGAGGGCTGACAATTTAAGGGATAAAAAGAGTTTCGTGCTGAGTGCATACACACCAGTTATTTTATGTAGAATGGAGTCGTGGGGCGGGTGTTAGAGGTGATCAAGGACCAAGAAAAACTGTCGTAGAGTAGGGTGCAGCCCGCGTGTGGAGTCCCCGAAGGGTATGTGTCATGGTCCACACTTGCCTGGCTCTGGATAAAATGAGAGCCTGCTATTTGCCTGGGCTTTGGGGCACCTTGTTAGCTAGTGTGCCTGCCGGCTACTGCTGTCTGGCGTGAGACACCGTGATCCTGCCTGCGCCTGCAGCTGTTCCTCGCTTGGCTGCTCTGATCCAGGTGGGGTTTGCTCTGAGTTCCCTCTGCTCCGCTGGCTCACTCCTGCACGTGGCTCTCCGTAGTCAGCGCCACCGCCTGACCAGCTCGCCCACCACCCTGGGGTCTGCCCCACCGCTGCCCTCCTGATCCTGTCCCTCCTTGGGGTTGGAGTCTGCCCTCTGCCTGGGGACTCTCTCCATGTGCAACTTTATCAAAGCAACCCCCCCACATGCAGCTGCACCCACAGAATCTCTCCAGGGAGACAGCACCCCGGGCAGCGGCTCCTGGATACGGTCAGCACCTTGAGAGACCACAGGGCACTGTGCAGAGGGCTGGGCTCTGGGCCCCTGAGGTGGACGCAGTGGGCTGGGGTGATGGTCAGACACTGAGCGGGAGGGGAGCCCCTCGCCCCGTCAGGCTGACATAGTCGGCAAGCAAACCCACTTTCTGGACACAGGCAGGTCTCTCCCTAGAATTTTGCCAATAACGCAATTTCTTCCCTTGCTGAGTTGTGTGTGAGTTATTTCTCAGGGAGAACACTCAGATCTTGGCCAAACGGCCTTAATGGACATAGTTTTTAAATTCCATTTTATTCCCCATACGAAGGGGAACAAAACCATCAATTACAAGGTTTCTAAGTAAGTTCCTGGAAAAGAATTTGACCAAATATCTTCCCTTCATAGGCCTTTTGCATTTTCTTCTTTTTCCTTGTCTTGGTCTAGAAATTGAGAATTATCTACTGGTGACATCTTTACCCAGAACACATTTCAATACACACTGGTGTGGTTTTCTTGCATTCAGGTGGGAACTGACTCATCAAATTGGTATCTGATGCCTGGCTCTAACAGACGCAAGGTCACCAATCCTGGAAGGTCACTCTGGAAGCATGTCTCCATGACCCCTTGACCCGAAGGGTCTGAATGGCCGGAGCCGCGGGTGGCGATGCCCACAGACCCAGTGGGCTGCCCCTCCTCTATCTGCCTTCCTGTGTTAAGCAAGAACCATTGGCGTCAGCAGGCAAAGCTGAGGAAATGTCCATTCAGCTCTCTAAATTAAAAGGGAGCACATGGAGCCGCCTCTGCTGATGGAATCAACCGACCGTCACAGGAGGGTGGGTCTGGGGCCCATTTGGTCCCATCTCAAAGGGCAGTGGCCACACCCATGTCTCCAACTGCCCACCCAGTCCTCTTTCTACCAAATAAGAAAACTCCTCTGCAATCTTCCCACTTTATTCATGATAAAATAGTGGCTACCTACACAGCGGTTTTGTATATTCTTCTAGAGCTGATTAAAAAAAGCATAAAACTTTCAACATTTTGACACAAACTCAACATTTTGACAATTGCGACAATTCAAATAATAAGGGACTTCCCTGGTGGTTTGGTAGCTGAGACTTCAAGCTCCCAAAGCGAGGGACTGAGGTTCAAAACCTGCTCAGGGAACTAATATCCCACAAGCTGCAACCAAGACCCCCATGCAACCAAATAAATAAAAATAAATATTAAAAAAAAGTCTTTTCTTTGGGTTTTTCCCTTTTTTTCTAGAAAGTTATCTCAGAATACTACACTTAAGCAATTTCTAAATAAGTATCCATCTGACACTATGAAGTATTGTGAAACTGAGGTTATTTCTTAAAATCATGAATGCATAAACTCTTGCAAGCTAAAGATTTCAACCACCCCAAATTTTTTTCCACAGATTTTTTTCTGAACAAAACTTCTGTAGTTAAAATAACCAGAATCACATGTGCCTCTGAATTTTGTAAATATTTCCGATTTCATGGATTTCTCTTCCTCCTGTATTTGAAAACCAGTTCTTTATGAGAATACAAGAAAATGCTGAGTGTGGGAGGTGTGAATGGTCTCAGCTCACAGCCCATAGCCCAGCTCTGATATATTTCAGTAGCATATAGAAATAGCAAGTTTAAAAATACCACACATTCTACAGTTTCAGCATTCCACATGTGGAGGGATAAAGAGCCAACTGCTGACGCGCTCAGGAACTCACGGCTATCAAATATTACTGCACGGAAAGCCTCCACACAGCCCAGAGCAACTTGTTGAACCAGAAATCTAAGTACATTTTACTAAAAATGGCTTTACTTCCTGCTACAATGGATACACTTTGAATTTGGCTCAAAGTTTTAGGGGCATTCAAAGCAAATAACACAGACTGTAACTGGCTCCTTAAAGGAGCTCTGGGTCCTGTTTGTCAGGTACTGATATTGTTGTTCACTCGCTCTTTCGTGTCCGACTCTCTGTGACTGCATGGACTCCAGCACACCAGGCTTCCCTGTCCTTCGCCATCTCCCGGAGTTCACTCAGACTCACGTCCATTGAGTCAGTGATGCCATCCAACCATCTCATCCTCTGTCGCCCCCTTCTCCTCCTGCCTTCAATCTTTCCCAGCATCAGGGTCTTTTCCAGTGAGCTGACTCTTTGCATTAGGTGGCCAGATATTTGAGTTTCAGCTTCATCATCAGTCCTTCCAATGAATATTCAGGACTGATTTTCTTTAGGATTGACTGATTTTATCTCGTTGTTGTCCAGGGGACTCTCAAGAGTCTTCTCCACAATTGGAAACTATCAATTCTTCCATGCTCAGGCTTCTTTATGGTCCAACTCTCACATACGTATGTGACTACTGGAAAAACCATAGCTTTGACTATACAGACCTTCGTCAGCAAAGTGTGTTGATACAGATGTGGACATAATCTGGAATTTTTCTGGTACCATCTTGGTGGGGCCAATGGCAGGAAGGAGGATCCACAGCTGCCATCCCTGAAAAAAAGAACCCCTGTGCTCCCCAGTTACGTGAGAAGTAGATCATGCATGAACTATCTCCAGCAGAAACAACCGTCACTCCATCAGTCACTCGACAGTATTTGTGATGCAGTAACAAGCTGATCAGGCCTTCAGCCTGGAAAGTAAGGGATGAAATCCATGCTGCAAAGGAAAAGGAGCACCTAACACTTCCCAAGAGAGTTGTGAAAACTCCACAAAGATTATCTACCATTGTTGAGCTGAAACTTGGAAAGCAATTAGAAATTTTTTCGGCAGCTAAAAGAGGAGAGCAGAAGAGAGGTGATGACCACGTATCATAAGGCAGTCCCCGAGCCCAAGAAACCATACCAGAAGTCATGAGAATAAAAAGATAAAGAACACTATATGTATAATCAAGAATAAAAATATAAAGAACAGTATACGTATAACCAGCCAGTCCATTCTGAAGGAGATCAGCCCTGGGATTTCTTTGGAAGGAATGATGCTGAAGCTGAAACTCCAGTACTTTGGCCACCTCATGCGAAGAGTTGACTCATTGGAAAAGACTCTGATGCTGGGAGGGATTGGGGGCAGGAGGAGAAGGGGACGACAGAGGATGAGATGGCTGGATGGCATCACTGACTCGATGGACATGAGTCTGAGTGAACTCCGGGAGTTGGTGATGGACAGGGAGGCCTGGTGTGCTGTGATTCATGGGGTCGCAAAGAGTCGGACACAACTGAGTGACTGATCTGATCTGATCTGATACGTATAACCAGAAATAAATAATAGGAACTGGGGGACATGAGACAATAGGAGAGGAAACACAAAATCAATGTGGAAGCTGGGTCAGGACACAAAAAATGTACCATTAATTGCTAAACGCCTGGAAATTTGGTTCTGTTTTTCAGAGGAAAATACAATCAACTGCCTGATGGCACAAACAAAGTTTTTAAAAATTAGTTGTTCCAGAGACGTGCAAGTTAATTTAACTGAGCCCTGACATGTGACGATTCTCTGTGATGTACTGAACAGTGTCCCTTACAACATCTGAAAGATGAAGCCTTGGCAAATACGCCAGACAGATTCCTTATGTTTGGAATTCTTTACCAAATCGCTATATCCCCTGCTGAAAATGACATTTTAAATTGTGAATAAATTAATCTCCAAAATAATAAAGATTAGCCTGAGGATTTTCGATTTTGGTAGCTTTCACAGGACAAAGATCCTTTCTGTCTATATCCACACAAAAATGCTTGACTTGCTGTTTCATAGCCTAAAAATTTACCCTTAGACATTCAACAGGGAAAAAAAAAGAGAGTTTTATTTTGAATAGAACCTTATTCTCTTTAACAAAAAGTAAAATTCAAAGTAATACTGCTGATTAGCAATAGTGTAACACACCCATCTGATTTTTCATTTTTAAGTAAGGGACAGTTTTTATCTATCCGAAAAAAAAAGGGAGAGGGGGCTTCCCTGGTGGCTCAGACGGTAGAGAATCTGCCTGAAATGTGGGAGACCCAGGTTTGATCCCTGGGTTGAGAAGATCCCCGGAAAAGTTTTTATCTATTTCAAGCATTTAAAAATCTAAATGCAAATAAACATATAAAGTATTCTGCCCTTCTATTTTTAGATATACTGGGAACAGTGATAGGTCTCTCAAACCACACACTTTTAAAATAAATTCTTCTCTAAACTTTACTGCTTACCTATTAGACAGGCAAACTTGCAGGACTACGGTAAAATGTGACAACAATTTCTGCATTTTTAGAAGATATACACAGAATGCATATTATTATAAATGTTAGTTCTGGAAAGAAATGGCAATATATGTGATGTCATTTTGTTATGGAGCTTCCATTACCCAAGGTCTCCTCTCACACGCGCTCCTAAATATGAGAACCTCAAATGATATGCCTTCTCCAAGCCTCTCTCTTTCCCCTTTTTCTTTCTCTTCTGCATTTATTTTTCTTAACAGAAGATAAAACCCTTAAATATCTTTTATTACTGCTAGCAGGCTCCTCTGACCAATTTTATTGACTATTGAAAGAGCTTAGGGAAAACAATCAGAGTTCTGGAATCAATGTTACAAAATCGACTGCCTCTCTGAAACTTTGAAAGCATGCCCACAACCCTGACGGTTGGTAAAGGGCTGACTCACACCTTTTTTGTGGAAGCAAGAAGGCTGTATGTTTTAAGAGACACAGTTTTATGGGTTTTATGGAAACCCATAGTTTTTCCAAAATGGGTTTTTCCATAAACGTGGGTAGAACCTCCACTTGGAAAAGTAAACAACCCAACTTCCCCCAGGCCAGTCCTGGCACACGACTGGTCATTTCACAGCCTCCAAATCCCTTTTCAGGGCCATTGCAGAGGAGGATAGCCCATATGGTTTGAATCACTTGATCACCTTCTCCTTCCAGGGGTGTTGAGGCAGGGAAAAGACATTTCCGTCCCTGGCACAGGTGGGCAGTGGTAACCTGCTCCCGATCCAGCTCCTGGGAAGCGTGGACACCTGCAGCCACTGGACAGGGAGTGTGCAGGGCAGGGGCTGTGACGGTGGCTGCCTTTCCGATTGTCAACGGCCAGCTTTGCAGTTTCCAGGCTCTCGTGTGCTCTTGTGCCAAGAAGCAGGGATCAGCTTGTCCCAGGCTCCCGGTGGGTCAGAGCCGCAGACAGTCAGGGGAAAGGCAGCAAACTGAGGCTCAGAATAAAAGCCAAAGGCCTTTGCACCTGCAGCTCTCTTGGACTTGAAAGTCAGTCTTACATGGTCTGTCCATCGCTCTGACATTTGGACGCGTGGTGAGGGGTGGTTTAAACCTATGTCTACCTTCAGTTCAGTTCAGTCGCTCAGTCGTGTCCGACTCTTTGCAACCCCATGAATCGCAGCACACCAGGCCTCCCTGTCCACCACCAACTCCCGGAGTTCACTCAGACTCACGTCCATCGAGTCCGTGATGCCATCCAGCCATCTCATCCTCTGTCGTCCCCTTCTCCTCTCATCTGCAATCTTTCCCAGCTTCAGGGTCTTTTCAAAGGACTCAGCTCTTTGCATCAGGTGGCCAATGTACTGGAGCTTCAGCTTCAGCATCAGTCCTTCCAATGAACACCCAGGACTGATCTCCTTTAGGATGGACTGGTTGGATCTCCTTGCAGTCCAAGGGACTCTCAAGAGTCTTCTCCAGCACCACAGTTCAAAAGCATCAATTCTTCAGTGCTCAGCTTTCTTTACGGTCCAACTCTAATATCCATGCATAACTACTGAAAAATCATAGCTTTGACTAGACAGACCTTTGTTGGTGAAGTAATGTCTCTGCTTTTTAATATGCTAAGTTTGTCATAGCTTTTCTTCCAAGGAGTAAGTGTCTTTTAATTTAATGGCTACAGTCACCATCTGCAGTGATTTTGGAGCCCCCCACAAGTAAAGTCTCTCACTGTTTCCATTGTTTCCCCATCTATTTGCCAAGAAGTGATGGGACTGGACGCCATGATCTTAGTTTTATGAATGCTGAGTTTTAAGCCAACTTTTTCACTCTCCTCTTTCACTTTCATCAAGAGGCTCTTTAGTTCTTCTTCACTTTTTGCCATAAGGGTGATGTCATCTGTGTATCTGAGGTTATTAATATTTCTCGCAGCAATCTTGATTCCAGCTTGTGATTCATCCAGCCTGGCATTTCACATGATGTACTCTGCATATAAGTTAAATAAGCAGGGTGACAATATACAGCTTTGATGTACTCCTTTCCTAATTTGGAACCAGTCTGTTGTTCCATGTCCAGTTCTAACTGTTGTTTCTTGACCTGCATACAGATTTCTCAGGAGGTAGGTCAGGTGGTCTGGTATTCCCATCTCTTTCAGAATTTTCCAGTTTGTTTTGATCCACACAGTCAAAGGCCTTGGCATAGTCAATAAAGCAGAAGTAGATGTTTTTCTGGAACTCTCTTGCTTTTTTCAATGATCCAAAGGATGTTGGTGATTTGATCTCTGGTTCCTCTGCCTTTTCTAAATCCAGCTTGAACATCTGGAAGTTCACAGTTCACGTACTATTGAAGCCTGGCTTGGGGAATTTTGAGTATTACTTTGCTAGTGTGTGAGATGAGTGCAATTGTGTGGTAGTTTGAGCATTCTTTGGCATTGCCTTTCTTTGGGATTGGAATGAAAACACCTTCTCCAGTCCTGTGGCCACTGCTGAATCTTCCAAATTTGCTGGCATATTGAGTGCAGCACTTTAACAGCATCATCTTTTAGGATTTGAAATAGGTGGCACTAGGGATAAAGAATTCACCTGCCAATGCAGGAGATGCCAGAGACACAGGTTCAGTTCCTGGGTTGGGAAGATCTCCTGGAGGAGGAAAGGGCAACCCACTGCAGTATTCTTGCCTGAAAAAGCCCATGGACAGAGGAGCCTGGCGGGCTGTTGTCCATGGAGTCGAAAAGAATCAGACACCACTGAGCACATTTGCACACACATTTGTTTTTTAACACTCATATGCTGCTAACCACCAATCTCCACTTAGCACAACCTGAAGTCCGCCCTTTTTTACAAGCTTAACTAGCTCCTCTTCCAGTCTTAAAATATCTTAAAAGTTTTCACCTATAGTTCACAAACTTTTCCATCTTTTATAGTAAGACTGCATACCCTCAGAAGTAAATGTACATACAAGAACACACAGTCTGGTGATTCTAACAAATAGAAATGAACAGAGTTGAGTAAGGACAGATTGCATTTCATCCTAAGAAGTAAACAAGCAGGTTCCAACCGGGCAAGGCAGGGAGATCGTTGCTGGGAGCGGAATCAGGGTGACTTCTGAAGGATCAGTAAGGCGATCCGTGCAATGAGAAGGGGGTGCCCCACACCACCCCACATCCTGCTGTAGGAGCACAGTGGTTCTAGAACCTGCCAGGACCCGGACTCCGGGCCTCAGGGTGGAGGTGGCGATGCGTGAGAGCTGCAGCTGGACAGGCAGGGGGGACCCAGGGTTGCGCTGGAGGCCGTCTGGGGCTTTGAGCCAGGGCATCTCATAGTGGGGTTCATTTATACCTTTAAAGCTCATTCTGGCCATTCTTTGGGGCCTGGGTTGGTGAGCAAAGAAGAATGGAAACAGGTAAACTTATTAGGAAGCCATTGTGAAATCCAGCTCCCAACGATGGTGGTGTGGACAGGCTGCTGGAGAAACGTGGGTGGTTCTAAGAAATACCATGAAGGTCAAACCAGCAGGACCAGCGAGTGAAGAGGACGAAGCAGAGTGGCCGGGCGGGGTCCGGGGTGACCTCCTGGCTTGGGGAGCTGGGAGGAGGGCAGGGCAGTTTACTCCGGTGGGAAGAACACACTTGGGGTGAAGATGGGAGAGCTCCACTGCAGATGGGCCACGTGTGAGTGGCCAAGAAGAGACATTAATAAGACAAGGGAACAGTCAGAGCAGCTTTTAGATGATGGAGATGTGACCCGCGCCTGCTCGTGTGGAGACAGGATGAGTGAGGTCACCGAGGAAGGCACAGATGCTGAAGGGGCAGCGTCCAGCAAGGCCCACCGCCCATGGACCGGGGCCCACGGCAACCACACGGCCAGCGTGCACGTGGCCCAGCCCCACGTGTCCCTCCTGGAGAAAAGAAGACCCCGTCTTTACACAAACACACGTGAATAATTACAGCAACAGTATTCATAATTACCAAAACCTGGAAGCAATGGAGATGGATGGCCTTCAGTGGGTAAATGGATGAGCAAGTGGTCTGTCCACACCAAGGACAGCACTCAGTGACAGGAACGAACGAGCTGTTGGCGCAAGGGACACCATGGGTCAGCCGCAGCTGTGTTCTGCTGAGAACGGAAGGGGCCGTGTCACACACACCCCCCACCCCTCCGCCGTAGCATGGCCACAGCACTTGGGAAGAGGCAGAGCTCTGAGGTAGAGAGCAAGCCAGGCGTTGCCACGATCAGGGACCACAGCATGGAGTTCACGGCTGTGAGAATCGCTTTGTGTCCTGTATGTGTGGTGGTTACAAAAATCAGTACGTGTGAAAACCCACAGGACTGCACACCCAAAAAAAGTGATTTACTATATGCAAAGTTTTAAATACATGTTTTAAAAAACAAAACCAAGAGTCCCAAACCTGTGAGGCCTTTATTTTTAAATGTGGAATTGCCTTATCCAAAGCAAAAACATCGTTATTATGTGTTCTACAGATACATTAGCCTTGCTCCTATTTAAAAAGAGTGTGTTTCAGTTCAGTTCAGTTCAGTCACTCAGTCCTGTCCGACTCTTTGTGACCCCATGAATCGCAGCACGCCAGGCCTCCCTGTCCATCACCAACTCCCGGAGTTCACTCAGACTCACGTCCATCGAGTCAGTGATGCCATCCAGCCATCTCATCCTCTGTCGTCCCCTTCTCCTCCTGCCCCCAATCCCTCCCAGCATCAGAGTCTTTTCCAATGAGTCAACTCTTCGCATGAGGTGGCCAAAGTACTGGAGTTTCAGCTTTAGCATCATTCCTTCCAAAGAAATCCCAGGGCTGATCTCCTTCAGAATGGACTGGTTGGATCTCCTTGCAGTCCAAGGGACTCTCAAGAGTCTTCTCCAACACCACAGTTCAAAAGCAGCAATTTTTCGGCTCTTTTCAATGATCCAAAGGATGTTGGTGATTTGATCTCTGGTTCCTCTGCCTTTTCTAAATCCAACTTGAACATCTGGAAGTTCACAGTTCACGTACTATTGAAGCCTGGCTTGGGAATTTTGAGTATTACTTTGCTAGTGTGTGAGATGAGTGCAATTGTGTGGTAGTTTGAGCATTCTTTGGCATTGCCTTTCTTTGGGATTGGAATGAAAACACCTTCTCCAGTCCTGTGGCCACTGCTGAATCTTCCAAATTTGCTGGCATATTGAGTGCAGCACTTTAACAGCATCATCTTTTAGGATTTGAAATAGGTGGCACTAGGGATAAAGAATTCACCTGCCAATGCAGGAGATGCCAGAGACACAGGTTCAGTTCCTGGGTTGGGAAGATCTCCTGGAGGAGGAAAGGGCAACCCACTGCAGTATTCTTGCCTGAAAAAGCCCATGGACAGAGGAGCCTGGCGGGCTGTTGTCCATGGAGTCGAAAAGAATCAGACACCACTGAGCACATTTGCACACACATTTGTTTTTTAACACTCATATGCTGCTAACCACCAATCTCCACTTAGCACAACCTATGAAGTCCGCCCTTTTTTACAAGCTTAACTAGCTCCTCTTCCAGTCTTAAAATATCTTAAAAGTTTTCACCTATAGTTCACAAACTTTTCCATCTTTTATAGTAAGACTGCATACCCTCAGAAGTAAATGTACATACAAGAACACACAGTCTGGTGATTCTAACAAATAGAAATGAACAGAGTTGAGTAAGGACAGATTGCATTTCATCCTAAGAAGTAAACAAGCAGGTTCCAACCGGGCAAGGCAGGGAGATCGTTGCTGGGAGCGGAATCAGGGTGACTTCTGAAGGATCAGTAAGGCGATCCGTGCAATGAGAAGGGGGTGCCCCACACCACCCCACATCCTGCTGTAGGAGCACAGTGGTTCTAGAACCTGCCAGGACCCGGACTCCGGGCCTCAGGGTGGAGGTGGCGATGCGTGAGAGCTGCAGCTGGACAGGCAGGGGACCCAGGGGTTGCGCTGGAGGCCGTCTGGGGCTTTGAGCCAGGGCATCTCATAGTGGGGTTCATTTATACCTTTAAAGCTCATTCTGGCCATTCTTTGGGGCCTGGGTTGGTGAGCAAAGAAGAATGGAAACAGGTAAACTTATTAGGAAGCCATTGTGAAATCCAGCTCCCAACGATGGTGGTGTGGACAGGCTGCTGAGAAACGTGGGTGGTTCTAAGAAATACCATGAAGGTCAAACCAGCAGGACCAGCGAGTGAAGAGGGCGAAGCAGAGTGGCGGGCGGGGTCCGGGTGACCTCCTGGCTTGGGAGCTGGGAGGAGGGCAGGGCAGTTTACTCGGTGGGAAGAACACACTTGGGGTGAAGATGGGAGAGCTCCACTGCAGATGGGCCACGTGTGAGTGGCCAAGAAGAGACATTAATAAGACAAGGGAACAGTCAGAGCAGCTTTTAGATGATGGAGATGTGACCCGCGCCTGCTCGTGTGGAGACAGGATGAGTGAGGTCGCCGAGGAAGGCACAGATGCTGAAGGGGCAGCGTCCAGCAAGGCCCACCGCCCATGGACCGGGGCCCACGGCAACCACACGGCCAGCGTGCACGTGGCCCAGCCCCACGTGTCCCTCCTGGAGAAAAGAAGACCCCGTCTTTACACAAACACACGTGAATAATTACAGCAACAGTATTCATAATTACCAAAACCTGGAAGCAATGGAGATGGATGGCCTTCAGTGGGTAAATGGATGAGCAAGTGGTCTGTCCACACCAAGGACAGCACTCAGTGACAGGAACGAACGAGCTGTTGGCGCAAGGGACACCATGGGTCAGCCGCAGCTGTGTTCTGCTGAGAACGGAAGGGGCCGTGTCACACACACCCCCCCACCCCTCCGCCGTAGCATGGCCACAGCACTTGGGAAGAGGCAGAGCTCTGAGGTAGAGAGCAAGCCAGGCGTTGCCACGATCAGGGACCACAGCATGGAGTTCACGGCTGTGAGAATCGCTTTGTGTCCTGTATGTGTGGTGGTTACAAAAATCAGTACGTGTGAAAACCCACAGGACTGCACACCCAAAAAAAGTGATTTACTATATGCAAAGTTTTAAATACATGTTTTAAAAACAAAACCAAGAGTCCCAAACCTGTGAGGCCTTTATTTTTAAATGTGGAATTGCCTAATCCAAAGCAAACACATCTTTATTATGTGTTCTACAGATACATTAGCCTTGCTCCTATTTAAAAAGAGTGTGTTTCAGTTCAGTTCAGTTCAGTCACTCAGTCCTGTCCGACTCTTTGTGACCCCATGAATCGCAGCACGCCAGGCCTCCCTGTCCATCACCAACTCCCGGAGTTCACTCAGACTCACGTCCATCGAGTCAGTGATGCCATCCAGCCATCTCATCCTCTGTTGTCCCCTTCTCCTCCTGCCCCCAATCCCTCCCAGCATCAGAGTCTTTTCCAATGAGTCAACTCTTCGCATGAGGTGGCCAAAGTACTGGAGTTTCAGCTTTAGCATCATTCCTTCCAAAGAAATCCCAGGGCTGATCTCCTTCAGAATGGACTGGTTGGATCTCCTTGCAGTCCAAGGGACTCTCAAGAGTCTTCTCCAACACCACAATTCAAAAGCAGCAATTTTTCGGCTCTCAGCCTTCTTCACAGTCCAACTCTCACATCCATACATGACCACTGGAAAAACCATGGCCTTGACTAGACGAACCTTTGTTGGCAAAGTAATGTCTCTGTTTTTGAATATGCTATCTAGGTTGGTCCTAACTTTCCTTCCAAGGAGTAAGCGTCTTTTAATTTCATGGCTGCAGTCACCATCTGCAGTGATTTTGGAGCCCAAAAAAATAAAGTCTGACCCTGTTTACACTGTTTCCCCATCTGTTTCCCATGAAGTGATGGCACCAGATACCATGATCTTCGTTTTCTGAATGTTGAGCTTTAAGCCAACTTTTTCACTCTCTTCTTTCACTTTCATCAAGAGGCTCTTTCGTTCTTCTTCACTTTCTGCCATAAGGGTGGTGTCATCTGCATAGCTGAGGTTATTGATATTTCTCCCGGCAATCTTGATTCCAGCTTGTGCTTCTTCCAGCCCAGCGTTTCTCATGATGTACTCTGCATAGAAGTTAAATAAGCAGGGTGACAATATACAGCCTTGACGAACTCCTTTTCCTATTTGGAACCAGTCTGTTGTTCCATGTCCAGTTCTAACTGTTGCTTCCTGATCTGCATACACATTTCTCAAGAGGCAGATCAGGTGGTCTGGTATTTCCATCTCTTTCAGAATTTTCCACAGTTGATTGTGATCCACACAGTCAAAGGCTTTGGCATAGTCAATAAAGCAGAAATGGATGTTTTTCTGGAACTCTCTTGCTTTTTCCATGATCCAGCGGATGTTGGCAATTTGATCTCTGGTTCCTCTGCCTTTTCTAAAACCAGCTTGAATATCAGGAAGTTACAGTTCACATATTGCTGAAGCCTGGCTTGGAGAATTTTGAGCATTACTTTACTAGCATGTGAGATGAGTGCAATTGTGTGGTAGTTTGAGCATTCTTTGGCATTGCCTTTCTTTGGGATTGGAATGAAAACTGCCCTTTTCCAGTCCTGTGGCCACTGCTGAGTTTTCCAAATTTGCTGCCATACTGAGTGCAGCACTTTCACAGCATCATCTTTCAGGATTTGAAATAGCTCAACTGGAATTCCATCACCTCCACTAGCTTTGTTCGTAGTGATGCTTTCTAAGGCCCACTTGACTTCACATTCCAGGATGTCTGGCTCTAGGTCAGTGATCACACCATCGTGATTATCTGGGTCATGAAGATCTTTCTTGTACAGTTCTTCTGTGTATTCTTGCCACCTCTTCTTAATATCTTCTGCTTCTGTTAGGTCCATACCATTTCTGTCCTTTATCGAGCTCATCTTTGCATGAAATGTTCCCTTGGTATCTCTAATTTTCTTGAAGAAATCTCTAGTCCTTCCCATTCTGTTGTTTTCCTCTATTTCTTTGCATTGATCGATGAAGAAGGCTTTCTTATCTCTTCTTGCTATTCTTTGGAACTCTACATTCAGATGCTTTATCTTTCCTTTTCTCCTTTGCTTTTCGCTTCTCTTCCTTTCACAACTATTTGTAAGGCCTCCCCAGACAGCCATTTTGCTTTTTTGCATTTCTTTTCCATGGGGATGGTCTTGATCCCTGTCTCCTGTACAATGTCACGAACCTCATTCCATAGTTCATCAGGCACTCTATCTATCAGATCTAGGCCCTTAAATCTATTTCTCACTTCCATCGTATAATCATAAGGGATTTGATTTAGGCCATACCTGAATGGTCTAGAGGTTTTCCCTACTTTCTTCAATTTCAGTCTGCATTTGGTAATAAGGAGTTCATGGTCTGAGCCACAGTCAGCTCTTGGTCTTGTTTTTGCTGACTGTATAGAGCTTCTCCGTCTTTGGCTGCAAAGAATATAATCAATCTGATTTTGGTGTTGACCATCTGGTGATGTCCATGTGTAGAGTCTTCTCTTGTGTTGTTGGAAGAGGGTGTTTGTTATGACCAGTGCATTTTCTTGGCAAAACTCTATTAGTCTTTGCCCTGCTTCATTCCGTATTCCAAGGCCAAATTTGCCTGTTACTCCAGGTGTTTCTTGACTTCCTACTTTTGCATTCCAGTCCCCTATAATGAAAAGGACATCTTTTTTGTGTGTTAGTTCTAAAAGGTCTTGGAGGTCTTCATAGCACCGTTCAACTTCAGCTTCTTCAGCGTTACTGGTTGGGGCATAGACTTGGATTACTGTGATATTGAATGGTTTGCCTTGGAAACAAACAGAGATCATTCTGTCGTTTTTGAGATTGCATCCAAGTACTGCATTTCAAACTCTTTTGTTGACCATGATGGCTACTCCCATTTCTTCTGAGGGATTCCTGCCCGCAGTAGTAGATATAATGGTCATCTGAGTTAAATTCACCCATTCCAGTCCATTTTAGTTCGCTGATTCCTAGAATGTTGACATTCACTTTTGCCATCTCTTATTTGACCACTTCCAATTTGCCTTGATTCATGGACCTGACATTCCAGGTTCCTATGCAATATTGCTCTTTACAGCATCGGACCTTGATTCTATCACCAGTCACATCCACAGCTGGGTATTATTTTTGCTTTGGCTCCATCCCTTCATTCTTTCTGGAGTTATCTCTCCACTGATCTCCAGTAGCATATTGGGCACCTACAGACCTGCGGAGTTCCTCTTTCAGTATCCTATCATTTTGCCTTTTCATACTGTTCATGGGGTTCTCAAGGCAAGAACACTGAAGTGGTTTGCCATTCCCTTCTCCAGTGGACCACATTCTGTCAGATCTCTCCACCATGACCCGCCCGTCTTGGGTTGCCCCACGGGCGTGGCTTAGTTTCATTGAGTGTGTTTACTCTTTCTTAAAAAATAAATGTCGATTCTTTTTGCACTGTTGTTACTGTTTAGCCAATAAGGCATGTACAGTCTTTTACGACCCCATGGACTATAGCCCGCCAGGCTCCTCTGTCCATGGGATTTCCCAGGTAAGAGCACCGGAGTGGGTGACCATTTCCTCCTCCAGGGACCTGGGAGGTTTTAGGTGACTCCTACTATCAACTAACTTCAAAAAGCACCACAGACAGTGAGTTAGGGGGACCTCAAAGTCTGAGCTCACCTCCTCAGGAGACGTTAAGAGGAGAAACAGAAAATACATTTTCCTTCCCCAGACGGACCGTTGTCTGTAAGAAACCAAACTCATCCGAGTGAAATAAGCCAGACAGAGAAAGATGAGTATCATGCGACATCACTTACACGTGGAATCTAAAACAAAATACAGATGATCTTATTTACAAACACACAGACTCAGAAAACAAACTTACGGTTATGAAAGGTGAAAGGTATTTTTGGCCAACCTAGTATGTTTGAAAAAGAGAATGAAAACACTGTAGCCTAACTTTTTAAATCACTACAGCACTCGTCAGGTTGTGAAACACACATTTCCTAGTCACCTATTCAAGTTGCATTTTGCACTCTTTGCGTGGTTGCATATTTTAAAGCAATAAACTCACTGTTTTTCTTGACAATCACCTCATCTATGGCTCAGATGGTAAAGGATCTGCCTGCAATGTGGGAGACCCCCCAGCTTCGATCCCTGGATTGGGAAGGCCCCCTGTAGAAAGGAACGGCAATCCACTCCAGTATTCTTGCCGGGAGAATCCCATGGACAGAGGAGCCTGGTGGGTCACGAGAGTCGGACCTGCCTGAGCTACTAACACTGGCTACTGCCATGCCTCTAAGATTAACTACAGACACTGGAGAAAACACCAGAACAGCAGGAGAACGCCTCACTGTGAGAAAAAACAAAACTTCCCAACCCCTAGATCATAAGCCGGAGACCACGTTTTTCCCAGGCACGGTGCACGATGCTTGGTGTGGACCAAGGCAGCGCGGCTCAAGCTGGTAGACTCAACAAGCAGCGGCATCTTCTCAAGGTCGTCCAAAGAGATGCAACAGAAAAGCCACAAGAGGGAGTTAGAAACCCAGAAACGGCCCTTTTTCCGGGCTCTCGGATCTGAGATAATCTTGCACTGTTCAGAAGCGCAGAGGCTTCCAGAAACAGGAGTCAAGGAGACATGTAATTCCTGCTCTGCGTGCCAGGGAGGAGGAGAGGGCTCAGGGCTGAAGTTCTGGTGGCTCTCTAATGCAGTGGTCACGACTCAGGGAGGGGCCTTGCAGGGAGGAGGTTACATTGCCCCCAGACTAAAAGAAAACAAAACCGAAATTCCTTAGCGTTAAAGGGGTGGGAGGTGAGCGCCAGGTCAGCAGTGAAACTTCAACTGAGGGCAGTTTGCCGGGCAGCTTCCTTCACCTGTGAGCCAGCATCACACATGCTGAAAACGAGGAATTGCTTTCTCTCTCCTTCTTGAATGTATTACCATAAACCTGCTTGCTGATTTTCCAAATCAATCAGATTCCCCCAGAGCTTAATTACTCATTTGCTTACTCAGTTACTAGCAACCCTGGGCACTCTTAATAAAGCACATTTATCCCACTACAATAATTCACAACTACTTTGAATACTCCTGATTTTTTAGAGGTTAGAACAAATTGTGTGGGGCAGACAACTGGGGGTGGTGCTGTATATCTGTTTGGAGGAAAAGGCACCGATCAGCTTTGTGACCTTGGGAGGTCATTTAACCTGATGCCTGCAGGGCTCAGAATTCCATGAATCTGACCCCCTGGAGCACTCACTTGGCTTGGCGCTGGATCTTGGGTATGTGCTAAGCTGCTTCAGTCCAACTCTGAGCGACCCTGTGGACTATAGTCCACCAGGCTCCCCCGTCCATGGGATTCTCCAGTCAACCCAACTGAAGTGGGTTGCCATGCCCTCCTCCAAGGCATCTTCCTGACCCAGGGACTGAACCATCATCTCTCACGTCTCCTGCATTGGCAGGCAGGTTCTTTCCCAGTAGGGTCCCCTGGGAAGCACTGGGTCTTCGTAAACAACAAATCGTAGCAATTGTTTCATTATTACTCGATGGGAACCCAAGATTCCTCTGCGTCCAAGACGTTGCGTCCAAGAGTTGCCCAAGATGCCAACAATTTTAAGAGGCTGAGCTAGGATTCAAACCCAGGGTTTGTTGCTGTTGTTCATTCTCTCAGTCGTGTCTGACTCTGCAACCCATGGACTGCAGCGCACCAGGCTTCCCCGTCCTTCACCAAGCGCGGTTCTGGTTGTCTGCAGTCCCCAGCCCTCTCTCTTCGTGGGTTTCCCGGCCGCCTCTCTCACACCATCTTGCTCCAAGCGCGGTTCTGGTTGTCTGCAGTCCCCAGCCCTCTCTCTTCGTGGGTTTCCCGGCCGCCTCTCTCACACCATCTTGCTGCAGGGACATCACAGACGCCACTGACGTCTGCCCAGATGGGATGCAGACAGAGTACCCCATGAGAGTGACGGGGCTCTTCCTTGATAAGCCCACTGTTTCATGAACACTCTCATCTTCAGTGGTTCCCTGTCCAACTTCTCTGCTGGTAAACCCCTTGGCTCACAAAATCCTCAAACAAACAAACAAGAATACCAAGAGACGAGAATCCCTTTCTCCTCCCGGTTCTCCCACTCCCTTCTTCCAGGCCCCCCTTGCCCCGCAGAGCACACACGTTTACAAGCTGTCTGCTGTTCAGCTCCCCTCTTTGACCCCTTGCAATCTCAAGACTAGTGCATAAATACATAACTCCCCTCCCTGGCCTTCCTGACCCCATTTGTACTTTCTTGCTTTACTCCAACTTTGCCAGTTTGTCTGGCTTCTTCTCTTGACTCTGCTCTCTACTTACTCCTGACTTCTTCAATTTCTCTTAAAAATAAGATAATCTCAGGAGGACAAGTCATCTCCAAAGGTACCTGGATCAACCGCCATCTACTGTGTGACCTCTCCCCTCTCCGTGTCCCTCTTTAAATGCCCATGTGACGGGCATTGCCCCTCCGCCTAGCAAACCCTGTGGAAAGATCTGAAATTTATCATGTCGAGACTGGCTCTGACAGCCGCATTCACCCCTGCCCTTGAGGTCAGCACAGTAGACCTCCTCCCAGACCTCCACACCAGCGCTCCAGGCACGGAAGTCTCTCACCTGCTCTGACTTCACCCCAAAGCTCTGAGGTTTCTTCTCTCCAGATAACAGCCTGTTTCTTCAACTGCAGTGCATGCGACATGACTTCTTACTCTCCACCCTCCTGCCACTGGGCAAGTCCCAACTTACGTAGGTTTAAACTGCGAATTCTGCTTGTCTGAGAGGATCCGTCCAGCACACAGAGGAGTGCTCTTCACGAAGATGCAAGTGGGAGGGTCGATTCCCAGCTGGAATGAGGCCCTAAATAGATGGACGGATGGGTGGATGGGTGGGTGGGTGGATGGGTGGATGGGTGGATGGGTGGGTGGGTGGAAGGATGGGTGGGAGGGTGGGTGGATGGATGGGTGGGTGGGTGGATGGGTGGGTGTCTGGGTGGATGGGTGAATGGGTGGATGGGTGGGTGGATGGGTGGGTGGGTGGATGGCCAGACAGATGAATAGAAGATATAAATAAATAAATGGATGGATAGGTGGGTAGATAAACTGGATTTGTACATCAGAAGGAAAGTCAGGTCACAAGTGGGCCTAGCAGGTGAGATGTGTGCACGTTGCTTTGCTTGGACAGCTGTGAGTCAGTGCATGAACTCTGTGTGGTCCTGACCACAGAGAGAGAGCCACGTCTCAGGCACAGCTCTGCTTGCTCACCAGAGGCAGTTCTGTTGCCTCAGACCTTTACTGCTCTCTGAAATTACCCTTCTGGATTTTGCTGTTGTTGTTGCTTAGTCACTCAGTCGTGTGCGTGTCCCTTTGCGACCCCATGGACTGATGTAGCCCGCCAGGCTGCTCTGTCCATGGGATTCTCCAGGCAAGAATACTGGAGTGGGTGGCCATGCCCTCCTCCAGGGCATCTTCCCGACCCAGGATCGAACCCTAGTGTCCTGCATTGGCAGGCAAATTCTTTACCATCTGAGCCACCAGGGAAGCCCACTTTGACTTATTTACTTGTTTTTTTCCCTGTACCCCAACCCCATACGTGGGGAGCAGACTGTCTCGTTCTCAGCGGTAGGGCCTGTACCTAACATAGGGCAACAATTCCATAAATAGTTGCCAGAACAATAAGTGACTCAGTAAGTGGATGAGTGTAGGTCACACGGCAGAGGAGGGGCGCTTGCCTAGAGCACCGGCCTGGGACGCAAGGCCGAGGCTGCTGCGCCATCGTGTGGCCTTTCAGGGTATTGCGTTTTCACAGCGCTTTTCCAAATGAGGATTCCTGTGTTGGCCCCACGGGCAGCTGGAACTAACTCAGACGCTGATCAGACCTCAGTGGAGGAGGGATGGCAATCCAGTCCAGTGTTCTGGCCTGGAGAATCCCAAGGACAGAGGAGCCTGGCAGGCTGCAGTTCGTGGGGTCGCAAAGAGTCGGACACGACTGAGTAACTAACACACACACACAGTCAGGCCTCGCATGCTCCCCTCCTCCTGTCCCAGCTTCCTGTCTGTGTCTGCGTGCGGAGTCAGTGTTCCCTGGGGTCCGTTGCTGCCTCTGCTTTTCTCCCTGGGAAGTTTGTGTCGGCCCATTACACCTGCGTGCTAACAACCGCTAATTCCACCTCTCACCCAGAGACCTCAGACTCCCCAGCTCAGACTCATTTAAGCCTTCACAGGTGAATACGGTGTCAGCTGCCTCTCCCAGCCTCAGCAGCCTCTCAAGTCTCTCGCAGGCTCAGCAGTTGTGGGGCACCTGCTTAGCTGGTCTGCGGCATGTGGAACCTTCCCAGACCAGGGATCGAACCCGGGTCTCCCACACTGGCAGGCAGATGCATTACCACTGAGCTACTAGGGAAGCCCAAGAGTTTAATCCTTTTAAAGTTGTTGAGACTTGATTTATGTGCCAATATATCGCCTGTCTTGGTGAATATATTACATGCCCTGGAAAAGACTTCATATTCTGCACTTGTTCAACATACTATTCTACCAGCATCAATTCCTGGTGGCTCCCCTGGTGGCTCAGTGGGTAAAGAATCTGCCTGCAGTGTGAGAGACCTGGGTTCGATCCCTAGGTTGGGAAGATCCCCTGAAGGAGGGCATGGCAACCCACTCTAGTATTCTTGCCTGGAGAATCTCAGGGACAGGGGAGACTGGCAGGCCACAGTTCATAGAGTCACAAAGACCTGGACATGCCTGAGTGACTAAGCACATAGGCATCAATCACATAAAGGCAGTAGGTAGCACGGTTCAGTCATCTAAGTCCTTACTGCTTTTGTGTCCATTTGTTCTACCAGCTGCAGAAAGAGGCACAGTAACTCTTGGCCAAAACTGCAGCATTGTCTGTACTTCCCAGTTCTGTCCATTTTCGCTTTACTTGTCTGAGGCTCTGTTATTAAACACACATGCATATTTAACTGCTAAGTGTTACTGATGAATTGTTACTTTTCATGATTATGATAAAGAAATGTCTCTGGTCACACTCTCATAAGAACCACTCAATTTTTTTGTATCCTTTTTCTTGCTCACAACATATGCTTTTTGTTCCAATTCTTTAAACCTATATATTTGTATTTCAAACATGTCTCCTGTAGCCAACATATATCTTGGCCTTCCAATCCCTTACCATATTTAGATTATCAACATTTAATGCAAGTGTTAACATAGTGGGAACCTGGTCTTACATTTTATTATTTTCTGGTTTTGTTCCTCTGAGCCTCCCTTCTTTGGGAGAATCTGAATATTTTGTATTTTATTAATCTATCTATGGGCTTTTCAGCTATGTCTTTTGTGCATTTATAGTAACCTGCCAGACTTCTCTCTCCATGGAGTTCTCCAGGCAAGAATACTGGAGTACGTGGCCATTCCCTTCTCCAGGGGAACTTCCCAACCCAGGCACCGAACCTAGGTCTCCTGCAATGCTGGCAGATTCTTCACCCTCTGAGCCACAAGGAAGTGCAGTGAGTGGGTAAAGGAGACACAAAACAGAAATAGATAAACTATGATGCCAAAGCATCAGATGTCGTAGAGACGATAAAAATGCAGGATGGTTCAAATGCAGTTGAAATTAAGAGATCCTTTAACTTAAAATAATGATGAGGATTTTCAAGTTACTACATGTGTCCTTCATCAGATCAGATCAGATCAGTCGCTCAGTCGTGTCTGACTCTTTGTGACCCCGTGAATCGCAGCACGCCAGGCCTCCCTGTCCATCACCAACTCCCGGAGTTCACTCAGACTCACGTCCATCGAGTCAGTGATGCCATCCAGCCATCTCATCCTCTGTCGTCCCCTTCTCCTCCTGCCCCCAATCCCGCCCAGCATCAGACTCTTTTCCAATGAGTCAACTCTTTGCATGAGGTGGCCAAAGTACTGGACTTTCAGCTTTAGCATCATTCCTTCCAAAGAAATCCCAGGGCTGATCTCCTTCAGAATGGACTGGTTGGATCTCCTTGCAGTCCAAGGGACTCTCAAGAGTCTTCTCCAACACCACAGTTCAAAAGCATCAATTCTTTACCGCTCAGCCTTCTTCACAGTCCAACTCTCACATCCATACATGACCACAGGAAAAACCATAGCCTTGACTAGACGAACCTTTGTTGGCAAAGTAATGTCTCTGCTTTTGAATGTGCTATCTAGGTTGGTCATAACTTTCCTTCCAAGGAGTAAGCGTCTTTTAATTTCATGGCTGCAGTCACCATCGGCAGTGATTTTGGAGCCCAGAAAAATAAAGTCTGACACTGTTTCCACTGTTTCCCCATCTATTTCCCATGAAGTGGTGGGACCAGATGCCATGATCTTCGTTTTCTGAATGTTGAGCTTTAAGCCAACTTTTTCACTCTCCACTTTCACTTTCATCAAGAGGCTTTTGAGTTCCTCTTCACTTTCTGCCATAAGGGTGGTGTCATCTGCATATCTGAGGTTATTGAGATTTCTCCCTGCAATCTTGATTCCAGCTTGTGTTTCTTCCAGCCCAGCGTTTCACATGATGTACTCTGCATAGAAGTTAAATAAACAGGGTGACAATATACAGCCTTGATGAACTCCTTTCCTATTTGGAACCAGTCTGTTGTTCCCTGTCCAGTTCTAACTGTTGCTTCCTGATCTGCATACACATTTCTCAAGAGGCAGATCAGGTGGTCTGGTATTCCCATCTCTTTCAGAATTTTCCACAGTTGATTGTGATCCACACAGTCAAAGGCTTTGGCATAGTCAATAAAGCAGAAATAGATGTTTTTCTGGAACTCTCTTGCTTTTTCCATGATCCAGCGGATGTTGGCAATTTGATCTCTGGTTCCTCTGCCTTTTCTAAATCCAGCTTGAACATCAGGAAGTTATGGTTCACATATTGCTGAAGCCTGGCTTGGAGAATTTTGAGCATTACTTTACTAGCGTGTGAGATGAGTGCAATTGTGCAGTAGTTTGAGCATTCTTTGGCATTGCCTTTCTTTGGGATTGGAATGAAAACTGCCCTTTTCCAGTCCTGTGGCCACTGCTGAGTTTTCCAAATTTGCTGGCATATTGAGTGCAGCACTTTCACAGCATCATCTTTCAGGATTTGGAATAGCTCAACTGGAATTCTATCACCTCCACTAGCTTTGTTCGTAGTGATGCTTTCCAAGGTCCACCTGACTTCACATTCCAGGATGTCTGGCTCTACGTCAGTGATCACACCATCGTGATTATCTGGGTTGTGAAGATCTTTTTTGTACAGTTCTTCTGTGTATTCTTGCCATCTCTTCTTACTATCTTCTGCTTCTGTTAGGTCCATACCATTTCTGTCCTTTATCGAGCTCATCTTTTCATGAAATATTCCTTTGGTATCTCTGATTTTCTTGAAGAGATCCCTAGTCTTTCCCATTCTGTTGTTTTCCTCTATTTCTTTGCATTGATCGCTGAAGAAGGCTTTCTTATCTCTTCTTGCTATTCTTTGGAACTCTGCATTCAGATGTTTATATCTTTCCTTTTCTCCCTTGCTTTTTGCTTCTCTTCTTTTCACAACTATTTGTAAGGCCTCCCCAGACAGCCATTTTGCTTTTTTGCATTTCTTTTCCATGGGGATGGTCTTGATCCCTGTCTCCTGTACAGTGTCATGAACCTCATTCCATAGTTCATCAGGCACTCTGTCTATCAGATCTAGGCCCTTAAATCTATTTCTCACTTCCACTGTATAATCATAAGGGATTTGATTTAGGTCATACCTGAATGGTCTAGTGGTTTTCCCTACCTTCTTCAATTTAAGTCTGAATTTGGCAATAAGGAGTTCATGGTCTGAGCCACAGTCAGCTCCCGGTCTTGTTTTTGCTGACTGTATAGAGCTTCTCCATCTTTGGCTGCAAAGAATATGATCAATCTGATTTCAGTGTTGACCATCTGGTGATGTCCATGTGTAGAGTCTTCTCTTGTGTTGTTGGAAGAGGGTGTTTGTTATGACCAGTGCATTTTCTTGGCAAAACTCTATTAGTCTTTGCCCTGCTTCATTCCATATTCCAAGGCCAAATTTGCCTGTTACTCCAGGTGTTTCTTGACTTCCTACTTTTGCATTCCAGTCCCCCATAATGAAAAGGACATCTTTTTTGGGTGTTAGTTCTAAAAGGTGTTGTAGGTCTTCATAGAACCGTTCAACTTCAGCTTCTTCAGCATTACTGGTTGGGGCATAGACTTGGATTACTGTGATATTGAATGGTTTGCCTTGGTAACCACAAATCAAAAACCTGTAATAGATACACACACAAAAGAGAAAGGTATCCAGACACAACACTAAAGACATCATCATATAACACAGGAAGAGAGCAAAACAAGAAAGGAACATGAGAGAGCTATTAAAAACAACCAGAAAGCAATGAACAAAACGGCAATCAACACACACCTATCAGTAATTACTTTAAATGTAATTCGACTAAATACTTCAATTGAAAGATGCAGAGTGGCTGAATGGATTAAAAAATAAAACCCATCTATATGCTGCCTGAAAGAGACACACAAACAGGGGACTTCCCTGGTCGTCCAGTGGCTAAGACTCGGCGCTCCCAGCGCAGGGGCCCAGGTTTGATCCTTGGTGGGGGAACTAGATCCCACATGCTGCAGCTAAGAGATCCTGCAGCGAAGATCCAGGGCAGCCAAATAAGCACATCCGCTCAGGTCAGCTGCTCAGTCACGTCCGACCTGTGCGACCCCATGAATCACAGCACGCCAGGCCTCCCTGTCCATCACCAACTCCCAGAGTTCACTCAAACTCACGTCCATCGAGTCAGTGATGCCATCCAGCCATCTCATCCTCTGTCGTCCCCTTCTCCTTCTGCCCCCAATCCCTCCCAGCATCAGACTCTTTTCCAATGAGTCAAGTCCCCACATGAAGTGGCCAAAGGATGGGAGCTTCAGCTTCAACATCAGTCCTTCCAATGAACACCCAGGACTGATCTCCTTTAGGATGGACTGGTTGGATCTCCTTGCAGTCCAAGGGACTCTCAAGAGTCTTCTCCAACACCACAGTTCAAAAGCATCAATTCTTCTGTGCTCTTTCTTTATAGTCCAACTTACATCCATACATGACCACTGGAAAAACCATAGCCTTGACTAGATGGACCTTTGTTAGCAAAGTAATGTCTCTGCTTTTTAATATGCTGTCTAGGTTGGTCATAGCTTTTCTTCCAAAGAGTAAGCATCTTTTAATTTAATGGCTGCAGTCACCATCTGCAGTGATTTTGGAGCCCAGAAAAATAAAGTCTGACACTGTTTCCACTGTTTCCCCATCTATTTCCCATGAATGATGGGATCAGATGCCATGATCTTTGTTTTCTGAATGTTGAGTTTTAAGCCAACTTTTTCACTCTCCTCTTTCACTTTCATCAAGAGGCTCTTTAGTTCTTCTTCACTTTCTGCCATAAGGCTGGTGTCATCTGCATATCTGAGGTTATAAATATCTTTTGAAAAAAGAATAAATCTAATCAAGGAGGTAAAGGCCTTGTACTCAGGAAACTATAAGACACTGATGAAAAAAAAGACACTGATGAATGAAATCCAATATGATACAAACAAATGGGAAGATACACCATGCTCGTGGGTTGAAAGAATTAAAATTGCTCAAATTACCATACTTCCCAGGGCAATCTACAGATTCAATGCAATCGCTATCAAAATATCAATGGCATTGTTCTCAGACCTAAAACATACCATATATAGTTTTAGAATAAAAATGTCTGCTGTCAAAATATAGGTGTTTGCTTGGAAATGAGCACAATTCAGAACAGCTCCTGCAGTCAGGATTGTGGAGAATATGACAGAAAGATGTTTAAAGAGGGGACTTTGTTTTGCACAACAGAGATTAACATTGCACTGTTCTTGAAATTCTCGTACATGTTTTATTAGAAATTATTTAAAAGAAGATGCACAGAAAAAAGACAATACAAAAATGATTGCAATCAAAGTCATGAGTCCACGAATGTCCTGGAACTTCTTGTAGGGTCCAGGATTCAAGCTCCTGGTTTGAAAACCTTGACACTGTTAGCAACTCTGTTTGTACTACAGCTGTTGAGGGCTCAGTCGTGTCCGACTCTTTTGCCTCCCCATGGACTGCTGCCCGCCAGGCTCCTCTGTCCTTGGGAATTCCCAGGCAAGAATATTGGAGTCGGTTGTCATGCCCTCCTCCAGAGGATCTTCCCGACCCAGGGACTGAACCCTCGTCTCCTGCACTGACAGGTGGATTGTTTACTAATGACCACTGGGAGGCTCTTTTTCCTCCATCGCGGCTGTATCTGAGGAACGGCTTCTGCTGGGCTGCGCTCTGTCCCCGCAGTGGAAGACTGGGGTAGAAAAGGGGAGTCGAATGGAGAAGGAGGGACAGTCCTTCAACAGCCACTGTTTCTGTGCCTCGAGCTGACTTCATGTTCACAGAGCCCATTCAGGCCGGAGATTCCCTGGCCGGCTCCCCATGCTGGGGTCAACTGTTTTTTCCATGTTGATGACTCACAGCCCCAACAGAGAACAGTAGCCAGTCCCTAGCAACCAGGCATCATTTTCCCAACATTTCCTGGTTCTCTAGATTCCTGTGGAAATCGTTATTGTCTTCTTGCTTTAATCTTTGTGTGACGTAGCAAAAGCTTCACAGCTTCTCTGCCGTCTTATTGGCGGGAGCGGATGTGGACTGAGCCAGAACAAGAGGAAAGAACAGTTACAGACCCCAATTCCTCAAACCACCAGACTGCTTTCATATTTTCTTCAGCCCTAAAAGACAACTAGCGGGAGTCGTCTCAGCTTCCTCTTGGTGTTACTAAATGCTTCCTTGTCTCCAACGTTGGGATGGACCTTGGACCAGCCACACCAAGTTCACGTGGGCTCCAGATTCCAGATGCTGGCATCAAACATCCAGTAAAGTACTGCCGAGCGCAAGGTGAACAGGAGCGGCTGGTTTGCGGACAGATAAAAAACAGAAGAAGGGACGGCCCTGGTGGTCCAGCCGTTTAGACGTCACCTTCCACTGCAGGTGGTCTGGGTGTGATCCCTGGTTGGGAATCTAAGATGTCTCGAGGCCCAAAAGACATAACACAGAAGCAATACTGTAACAAATTCGATAAAGACTTTACAAATGGTCCACATAAAAAAGAATCTTCCCAAAAAGCAGGGGAGGAAAATTGAGCTGTTTTTCTAACAATTCTTCTTCTAAACCTGGTTAACCTGGTGGAGCCGCTTCCAGCTTTCCGACCTCATCGTCCCGGGCAGGGCTTAGTCCCATCGAAATTCTTCCTCCTCGCTGTCAGTCCGTTGATGCTGTATTGGTTCTTCCGTACTGCCACCCCGTGGTTTTGCCAGCTTCTTGCCTTTCTGACCAATGAATGACAGTCCCTGGGGGTCTTCCTCGGTAGGCCAGTGGTTAGGACTCAGCACTTTCACTGCTATGACCCAGCTTCAGTACCTGGTCAGAGAACTAAGAGCCCACAAAACTCAGGGTGTGGCCCAAACATACAACGACAGTCCCTCTGATTCCTACGCCCTCTCCTGGGCCTCCCCTCAAAGTCCTCTAAATAATCCCATCCATTCTCTGACTTCATGACTCACCACCCATGGCCAGCAACTCCTAGACTTACACACCCAGGTCAGGCTTCTTTAAACAGCTGTTTGACAGAATCCGTACGTGACTCTCACAGTGACATCCAGCACCATGCTCACACTCATCTGTTCCCCACCTGATGTGTCTTCCCCCCACCTTCACCAGCTCCAAGAATCCTGCCACCATCTCCCCTCTTGACTGTTACAGACTTGCGTGTCACTCTTGAAATTGAGGGTAGTCATCAGTTAGATCATTAAACTGTGCGTGTGTGTGGGCGCTCAGTCGTGTCCAGCTCTTTTTACCCCAAAGACTGTAGCTCTCCAGGCTCCTCTGTCCACGGGATTCTCCAGGCAAGAATACTGGAGTGCGTTGCCATTTCCTTCTCCAGGGGATCTTCCCAACCCAGAGATTAAACCCACATCTCTTGCATCTCCTGCATTGGCAGGCAGGTTCTTTACCACGGAGTCACCATTAAACTGCAGCTTGCTTAATAATACATGAACCGGAAACCGCCTTCACTGATGAGCTTGATTTAATTGTTGTTACAAAAACTTGCACATCCTGCAAGTATCGCGTGGCCTAAACAATAAAACGTTTGCCTGAGTTATTTTTCTGGTGCTTGGAGTCTGCTGTGTCCAGTTCCAGCTCAAGCTGGTTAAGACTGGTTGGGACCCCCAGCCCTCCAAATGGGCATGTGCAAGCATCATAGAAGAGACCCTTTGAGGTCAGAGAGCCAAGAACTCCACCCTCTCAGCAGGCTCACCTGCCATTTCCTGAGCAGGAGTGCAGTGAAGAGGCCTGTGGCTCACTAACCTCTGTGCAGATCTCAGCTCCGCCTCCTGAGGGCGAAAGGCTCAGGATGTTTACGGGAAAAAGAAAATATCTGAGGTGTGCGGAGGTCTGAGGCGGTCTGAGGTATGCGGAGCCTGGAGAAAGGGGATGTGAGATTTGTTCTCCGATCTCCCCTGGGGCTGCCTCCAGTTTAAACTCCTTTTCTGTAGCAGCCTCAGCATCTCAGCGTGCACTGAGCAAACGGACCTGGTTCCGGGACACTCAGCCCCACCGCCCTGTCCCGGCCCCTCTGCTCCACCGGATCTCGTTCACCCTTCCCTGGATACCTCCCTCTAGGCTGGCCTGCAGGCGCCTTGGGACACAGGAAGGCAGCCTTCCTCCTGACACGACACAGAATTCAGGGGTGGGCGGGTTCTGTTCCACCAGCATTATTTTCTGGAGGAGGGCGGGACGCCGTCACCATGGCGACAGCAACTCAGTCCAGGGGCCCGGGAGTGACCGGTGATGACCGCCTGGGGCTGGGGTGGGGGACGTGCTGGGGCTGAGGGCTTGGCGGGGGTCCGGAGGACCCCAGATTTCTGCAGCAGGTGGGAGCTGTCCCTCAGCACACCTGGGTCCCTGCCGCCTCCAGGCTGCGCCTGGGAAATACCGAGAAAGGGATGCCTCAATTTTCCAGTTGCTGAAGTAATGGCAGTGTGAAAACCAGCATCTTCCTGACACAGCTGACATCACCGTCCATCACCGCGAGCCCAGCAGGCAGGGAGGAGGGCGGACACTTAGAAACAGCCCCCGGAGGTTTGTTTGTGTGCCGTCTCCAAGACTGCTCCACAGACATACGCGGGCTCCTTGTCCATCTGAGCGGCAGCGCTGCAGTAAGAGCATGTGGGGTCAGCTGGCAAGGTTGTTCTCCCCAAATTCCCAGAGCTGCTCTGGGGCACGTACAGAAGCTGAGTCAGAGCTCGGAGCAGGGCAGGGCCTGGGTGACTGATGCGAAGTCTGCAGCGGGGCTCCAGGCTGACTGAGGTGCAGGCGTCAAGGGGTGCAGGGAGCAGGAGGGGGCTCGGCCCGAGGAAGGGTCCTCTGTGGGCTGGAGCCCCCTTAGCCTCACAGGCCGAGCCAGGCCGGTGGGTTAGGATCAGAACCAAGTGCCTGCAGCCAGCTTGCGGGACCACTGTGGCTGAAAGGCTTCCCAAGGAGAGCCCCGGACTTGGGGAAGGGGGAGGTCGGGACTGTGTGCATTAATTATTAACCAATTAATATTAATTATGGGCTTTATTTGGAGAAGGCAATGGCACCCCACTCCAGTACCCTCGCCTGGAAAATCTGATGGACGGACAAGCCTGGTAGGCTGCAGTCCATGGGGTCGCAAAGAGTCGGACGCGACTGAGCGACTTCACTTTGACTTTCACTTATGGATTTTATTGCACAAATTCCTTGCTACCTGTGAAACGCGTTCTCTTCGTTGGCAGAATGAGGTTAAGAACCACTTTATAAATTGTAGTAAAGACTAAAAATGCAATGGTTAAGCTTTTCCTAACTGGGTTTTCCTGATGGATGAACTAAATGACCGGACACGTGGTATCCTTTCTGCGCCTGTGTTCCCTGCTCCTGGTTAAAAGACCCTGATCTTTATTTCCCTTTTAGCTTCACTCTTGCCGAAATGACACTTTTGATTGGGAAACACATTCACACACACATATATATATATTTCCCCAACCCAAAAGCTTTATTTTGGCATGGGTGAAGCTAAAAGGAAAATTCTACTTTTCTTGTCTTTTCTATTTTGTGGTGTTTGGGTCCTCTTAAAGAAATTTTGCCAAACTCAAGGCTACTAAGATTGTTTCCTCCGTTCTCCTCTAGCAGTTACACAGTTTTATCTGTTACCTTTGGGTCTAGGACTCGTCTCAAACTGACGCTTCAAATGGTGTGAAGGAGTTTATGCTTTTGCTTTTGTTTTTATGTGGCCACCAGCTGTCCCAACCATTCACCGAGGAGATTAGCTTTGAATTCCCATCGCACCTCTGTCAACTAACTAGCTTCATGGACCTATTTTTATAGTTTCTATTCAATTGAACTGAATTGATAATGTGTCTTGAAATTATTTGGGATTTTGTCCTTTTTCAGTGTCACTTTGACCACATTAGGTCATTTCCATTTAAAATTTACAGTTAGCTTTTCAACATCTAACAAAAAGGCCTGCTGGGACTGAAACTGCCTTGAGTCTATAGATCAGTATGATGAGAACCAGCGTCTGAACGACACAGTCATCAGTCTGTGAACACGGTACGTCTCTCCATTTATCTAGGTCTTCGTATTCTCAGCAATGCCTTGGAGCAAGATACTACAGATAAGATAAATGTCCATAATTAGGTAATTTTGTGATGCATCCTTGTTATATCAGTAAGAGACAAGTATTACTAGACAAGATAGAAAGCTCAAATTACAGTAGATTATAAAGAATGGAGTTTTTTAATTAATTAAGTTTAATTGGAGACTAATTACTTTACAATATTGTGGTGGCTTTCGCCATACATTAACATGAATCAGCCATGGGTGTACATGTGTCCCCCATCCTGAACCCATCTCCCACCTCCTCCCCATCCCATCCCTCGGGGTCATCCCAGTGCACCAGCCCTGAGCGCCCTGTCTCATGCATCAAACCTGGACTGGCGATCTGTTTCACATAGGGTAATATACATGTTTCAATGCTATTCTCTCAAATCATCCCACCCTCACCCTCTCCCACAGAGTCCAACAGTCTGTTCTTTACATCTGTGTCTCTTTTGCTGTCTTACATACAAGGTCAGTGTTACCATCTTTCTAAAGAATGGAGTTTAATTTTCTCTAATGTATAAATCCTGCACGAGTTATTGCAAGGTTTGTATGGAAGGCCCAGGATATCTTAACTGACCCAGGTCCTTCTGTATTTATTCTCTATTAATCTTATCTCCAGGTCCTTCTATATTTCTTCCCTGTCGGTCTTATTACAAGGCCTCCACCTGGGGTCAAGGAGACTGCTGGAACTACGGTCAGTTTGCACACAGACACACTCAGATGAGGATGATACTGGGAGCAAAACTGCTGAAGACGCAGTAGAGAAGTTTAGGACACAAGGAGAAGCAAGTACGAGTGGACACAAACAATAATTCAAACGAAGTAAAAGTGATGAATTCAGCTGACAAGCACATAATGCATGATAAATGTATAGCATATCCCCAGATGGGGAACAAAAGCAACAGAGTGAACGTCAAACTATAACTTACACAGAAGTATGCAAGAAGTTACAAGAAATTTTTGAAATATACTCTGTAGATTGAAAAGCCCACAACACCCATTGAAAAGCAAGTCACAATTTACTGAAAAGACCAAGACACGAGTTACTGAAAAGCAAAATAAAGATGAAACTTTTAAACATCCAGACAAAAAAGACTAAGGCTGTGAAAGTGAAGTATCAGACTGATTCCAAAATAACTCCAAGAAACATTCCATCCGTTCATGGAGAAATATCCACAGATTTTCAAAGAAAGAATGTGCCTGATGAATTTTCTACCAAGCAGGTGTGTTAGTCACTCAGTCGTGTCTGACTCTTTGTGACCCTATGGGCTGTAGCCCACCAGGTTCCTCTGCTCATGGCATTCTCCAGGCAAGAACACTGGAGTGGGTTGCCATTTCCTTCTCCACCCGCCAAAGTATCATTTAAATATAAAAAGATACAATAGGAAGTATAAAGTAACTGCTAGAACAAAACATTTATACAACTGTCCAGCTTACTAGAAGTGCACACATAAGACAAACGAACCACAAAAACACACACATATCAGTTTATTGGGAAACATGTTTTAAATAAGCGATAAAAAGGGTTATTTGTTGTTGTTCAGTCACTAAGTCCTGTCTGACCCTTTGTGCCCCCATGGACTGCAGCACACCAGGCTTCCTGTTCACTGTCTCTTAAGTTTGCTCAAACTCATGTCCACTAAGTCACTGACGCCATCCAATCATCTCATCCTCTGTCGCCCCCTTCTCCTCCTGTCCTTAATCTTTCCCAACATCAGGGTCTTTTCAGTGAGTTGACTCTTCTCATCAGGTGGCCAAAGTATTGGAGCTTCAGCATCAGTCCTTCCAATGAATACTCAGGGTTGATTTCCTTTAGGATTGAGTGGTTTGATCTCACAGTCCAGGGGACTCTCAGGAGTCTTCTCCAACACCACAGTGGGAAATCATCAATGTTTTGGCGCTCAGCCTTCCTTATGGTCCAGCTCTCACATGTACTGACCACTAGAAAAACCATAGCTTTGACTCGATGGACTTTTGTTGGCAAAGTCATGCCTCTGCTTTTTTAATATGCTGTCTAGGTGTGTCATAACTTTTCTTCCAAGGAGCAACTGTCTTTTAATTTCATCACTGCAGTCACTGTCCGCAGTGATTTTGGAGCCCTAGAAAAGAAAATCTGCCATTGTTTCCATTCTTTCCCCATCTATTTTCCATGGATGGATGCCATGATCTTAATTTTATGAATGTTGAGTTTTAAGCCAGCTTTTTCACTCTCCTCTTTCACCTTCATCAAGAGGCTCTTTAGTTCCTGTTCAATTTCTGCCGTAAGGATAGTATTATCTGCATATCTGAAGTCGCTGATATTTCTCCAGACAACCTTGATTCTAGCTTGTGCTTCATCCAGCCTGGAACATTAAAAATCATGACAAAATACTTTTATCCTCCATAGCAATCAATGCAATTAAACCTCATTTTAAAATGTGTGTGTGTGAGTCACTCAGTTGTGTCCGACTTTTTGTGATCCCATGAACTGTAGCCTGCCAGGCTCCTCCGCCCATGGGATTCTCTAGGCAAGAACACTGGAGTGGATTGCCATTCCCTTCTCAGACTCTCAAATTAGATCAAAAGGAAACCTGGCATGAAATATAGAAAAAACTAAAAAATAAAACCACCTAAAACAAAGCTCACCTGAGTGAGAAGCTGGTAATGACTTTGCCTGAGAAATGGGACCACTGTCTGCAGTGAGACAGTGACTTTCTTCTCCACGATGACACTCTATGTAAAAGGGTCTCAATTTAGTGTTTTCAAGAACCGGGAAGATATAGTCAGCTAGTTAAACAAGAACTGCACAACCGGTATTGAGGGGACCTATCTGGAAAAGGCATTTACATGCAAATTATTTTTAAAACTAGGTGACCAAATGAAATATTTCTGCAAGTGGATACACAGGTCAAGAGTTTCTGATCCCAGTATTTTTACTTAAGGGAAAAAAGTGTTTACATAGGAGGTAAAGTGAGGAAGTCAAATTACGGTTGCGGTGATGGGGGAGGGTGGGAGAAAGTTCTGAAGGAGACAGTCTATGGGGGAGTGGTTGTGGGAGACCCGGCAGGACAGGAAGGTCAGCAGGGATGGGTTGTGCAGAGGGCAGTGGGCAGCGCATCTTAGCATTGTAGTCACTGAAGTCACCATACCCATCCCATTACACAGAGAGCTTCATATTGTAACTTCTTTATCCACCACTGTGCTCTGTACTTGCAAGAGAGACTGCCTGGAGTCACAGAAAATCATCAGCTTTAGAGTCAGATGAGCATGGACTCAATCCTGGCCAGCTACAGCCACCCACGTCCACAACAGCTCTGCTCTCTGGCTTCTCCCAAATACATTAAAATCTATGAGATATTGAGGGCAGTGTTACAGAACTCAACGTTTATCCTTAGGACCAAACATCAGGCGAAGGGCAAGCCTCAGCCCCCAGGATGCTGGCCAGCATCCTCTTTCCCAGGGGCCCCAGCTCATGTCCCTCCCACTGTGTCCCCGTCTTCACTTTTCATAGATCTCCAGTTGCAAGACTTTCCTTTAACCAGGTAAAGCATAGAGAGCAAGGGCCCCTACACACTTGTGCACAGTTGCCTTTGCAAGTTGCTAAATCAGCTATTTGTCTGAGGAGCCCTGCAGCCAGATCTATTTACCCGCGCGAAGACCAAGCGTTCAAGAGCACACACGGCTTCTGTTTGTCTCCTCTGGAGGGAATGTTCTCACAGCCGGGGCCGCAATAAGCCGAGTCATATATCACCCTTCTCCCTTTGACATGTTTGGTCCGTGGCCACCCACCCACACCCAAAAAGAAGACTCCACACTGCCAGTCACATCTAATTAAAGGTTACAGCGCCCAGGAGGTGTTTTGTAAACAAACGAAAAACTCATTCTGAAGAGTTCTAACTCAACACGTTTTCTTCCTAAAAATTCCATCAGAAACTTTTTTTTTATTAAACATTTTTATTGACATCTAGTTCATTTACAATGTTGTGCTATATCAGAAACTTTTTCATGAGTCGTCACCAGGACATGAAGCAAAATATGCACACCAGTGCCGTGTTTGTCCCGGGAGAATTTCAGACCCACCCAAGTTCCAATTAGAAAGCAACCATTGGGTGCCCGGCCACCTCACCATCCACAGAGGGTAGCCTGGGTGCAGCTGCTTGGCTGTGCTCATCACGCCACCTGAGAACACACGCAACGCAGGGGCCAAAGTCCCTGTGACCTCACCTCCAGGAAGCTGGAAACCCATCCCAGTGAATATGGCTCCATCACACCTTCAGGAGATTTAAAATCTTTTCCATGAAATTCAGTGTTTTGCAGTGGAAATTGTCTTCAGACGCATCATCCATGGCCTTAAGTCAGCATGATGAAGAAATAAGCCAAACAATTTTCAGAATAATACTTTAAACTTAGGTACATAAGAAATTTTTTGAGCAACTGAGCTGTGTCATCCTGTTTGAAACATACACTGTCATACTGTAAAGAGTTCCGCTATTTAAAAATAATGCAGAATGACTTTTTAAAAATCTTCTTATTTTATACTGGAGTACAGCCAAATTAACAGTGTTGTGATAGTTTCAGGCGGACAGCAAAGGGACTCGGCCATACACATGCATGTATCCATCCTCCCCCAAACTCCCCTCCCTTCCAGGCTGCCACATAACACTGAGCTGAGTTCCCTGTGCTGCACAGTAGGACGACTTTTAAAATGGCTAATCTAATAACCTAGTTTTAATTTAGTCACCAGAAGTAAAAGGGACTGCGTCACATGGGAGCTATCTTGACCCTGCAAACATCCCAGGCATGACGTCATGGAAGGATCACAGGCTTCAGAGACCGACACACACCTGGGCTTCACTCCCAGCATCCCATTAATTACCGCAACTTGGACAAGTGTCTGAAAACTCCAGGAAATGGTCAGATTAGAAACACAGGGTTATGTACCCCCTGCCGCATATGTACCCATTGCAGGGACAGATCGCGACGGGAGGGCTCTTCCCTGTCCATCCTAAGACTGGCCTGTGGATTTCCTTTGCCCCCTCTGATTTTCTGACGTTCACGTCTGGATCTGGCAAGCAGGCTGTTCTGTAGAGGTCCCATGCTTCTGCTGCTAAACTGCAGGTAGGAACAGAGCTCCCAGTGGGCCAGTGTGGAGGTGAACTGAGAACTCGCTGCTGGGTATAACCCCTGGCACAGAGTAAGCGAGTCTGTGGATGTGAGCTATGAGGATCACGTTTTTTCAAGGTCCCGTCTTATTTTTGAAGGGTCAATATCTGTAATAGAAACAGAAAATGAAGGTGTGGAAGAGATGCTATGAAAGCACAGAAGGGGAGACTATCCACGTTATGACCAGAATTTGATCAAGATGGAAGACACGAGGGGAGTAACTACTGCAAATAGAGTTTATCTTCCTACACTTGGTGTTCTTCTGCATGAGACCGTCGGTTACAACTGAGACCATCATGGGGCTTCCCTGGTGGCTCAGACAGTAAAGAGTGCCTGCAGTGCAGGAGACCTGGGTTCTATCCCTGGGTCGGGAAGATTCCGCAGAGGAGGACATGGCCACCCACTCCAGTATTCTTGCCTGGAGAATCCCATGCACAGAGGAGCCTGGTGGATTACCGTCCATGGGGTCTCAAAGAGTCAGACACGACTGAGGAACTAACACTAACTAAGGCCATTATGCTAATATATTTCTTTGCAAAATTTACACAGATAAAGTGGACACATTTCCTAAACCAAAAACTGAAGCACAGAATTAAGTAATGAACCAAAATCATTTATTTCTGATAGTGCAGTAAACTAAAAACTGCAACAAAAACCTCCTATTTCATGAGTGTCTGCGATGTTTCTAACACAAGATTTTTAAGATGCAATTAATTTGTGCTTTTAAATACTCTCAAGATGACATTCTTTGACAATGACAAAACTAGGTTATTTCTAATTCTAAAATAATTTAAGTGTGCTCTTTCTTTAATTTCCCTTCAATATATTGACTAGCAATTATTTATAAAAACATCTCAGAAACATCCTTAGTTCACAAATCATTGCTCTTTGGAGATGTTTTGAGGGTACGCAATTTCCTTAAAATATTTTCCCTAAAATGAAAGTTAAGTGTTAAAACGAGTTTCTGGATTGCCAATTGTTTTTATAAGAGATACTTTATAAAAGTCAAACATCAGTCATAGCTCAACCACAGCTAATTATCTGTGTCCAAAAACGAGGCTTTAGAAGCTCTGAAATACTTTCTTCAAAAACACGAACTGCTGAGTCGGAACACGCTGCCTGCTGCGTTCCAGTCCACCGCCCATCAGTCACTGGGACCAGAGGAATTTTCCTCAACGCTGTCTGAACTATGTGTTTTTCCTGATGAGAAAATTCTCCTACATAGGTGAGGAATGGCGTTCGTTTCCACACTGGGCTGCTAAGAACAGAGTTCACACAAAAAGCCTGGGTGGAGATGCTGCCTGCAGTTGAGAGCAAGACCGCACGGCTGGGGCCCCTGTGTACGCAGGCCTCAGGGAAGCCCCGGTTCCTGCCAGAGAGGTCAGAGCGCTGGGTCTGCTCTTGCCTCTGTCCGATGAATCAACAAAAATGATTTCAATAAAATCTTGACCTTTGACGAGAAAGTGGCATGTCCAAATATCGCCACAGAAATGGTGCATCCACATTCTGAGTTGCTTAGCCGCTAAGAAGTGTCCAACTCTGCGACCCCATGGACTGCGGGAAGTTGCTTAAAAGAACGTGACTTAGTCAGAAACACCCTGGAAGCCCTTTCTGGGCTGGAGGAAACTATCTGAAGAGCAAGGTCATGAGAAATCTGTTCTACACCTCACGTAATTTTTCGAGCCATCTTTTGTCTGTCTTCTAACATGTTACTAAGCAACATTACTAAGTAGAAAATGAGGCAGAATTCTCACTTCCAGAAAACTAGAGCTAAGTCCAAAGCCATGAAAAAGGATGAGAATGAAGCTATCACACACGGTACCATCTGAGCAGGTGCAGGGACAGCATCATACGGTAGCGGTGCTGTTCAGGAAGGACCCTGAAAACACCCCCTTGGCCACCACCATCACTCGTGTCGTACTGGAAGTTCCATTTCCTAGAGAAACCTGAGCTTTCTGCACGTTTGCTCACTACTCAGCCCTCCTTACCTTGCCTGCCACTACTACAGAGCTTATAGAAGCAATCTGTAGAGCTTTTCTCAGCCTCCTAAGCAGCAGCAGCCTCAGGACAGTTCTGGGAATGAAATTCAGATAAGCGGGTAACGGATGTTTTTCCTTCTCTCCTTCTTCCTGCTTGAAACATGGCTGGGGGCCTGGAAATGTAGCAGCCCCTCAGAAGGGTGTAAACAGAAGGGTTAAGTTCAAGGCAGCAGAGATCGTGGAGCAAAGAAAAGAATCTGGGTTCCTGTGAGCAACATGAAGCCTCACTGTAAATCCCGGATTTCCTCTCCAGCTTCTCATTATGTGATGTCAAGAAGGTCCCAGCTTTACCTGGGACTATTAGAGGTTTGTGGGTTTTGCAAAACTCATGCCACTCTTAAATATAAATAAATTCTAATCAGAGCTTCAGATCCCTTATATAGTAAATTAAGTAGAAATATCCCTTGAGCCATGTGGACTTGGAGTGTTGATGGGCTGCATGGAAGGATCTAGAGTGACGGGCATATCGACATTCTCCCTGCCTGCAGACTGCTTGCCTCGATTTCAGAGCAACAGAGCTACAGGGCTCAGGACTGAGACGCTAAACTGTACCTGACTGCAAGCACACATCGGAGAAGGCGACGGCACCCACTCCAGTACTCCTGCCCGGAACCTGACTGCACGCACGCGTCGGAGAAGGCGATGGCACCCGCTCCAGGACTCCTGCCCGGAACCTGACTGCAATCACGTGTCGGAGAAGGCGACGGCACCCACTCCAGTACTCCTGCTCGGAACATCCCATGGATGGAGGAGCCTGGTGGGCTGCAGTCCGTGGGGTTGCTAAGAGTCAGACACGACTGAGCGACTTCACTTTTCACTTTCATGCATTGGAGAAGGAAATGGCAACCCACTCCAGTGTTCTTACCTGGGAAATCCATGGACAGATTTAGTCCAGGCTATAGCCAATGGGGTCCCAAAGAGGTGGACACGACTGAACAACCGAGCACAGCACAATGCATTTTCAGGGACAGTTTCTCTTCCTCCCAGTGTCTGTCCCTCAGGCAGAAGACAGACGTTAAGAGTTTTTCAAATTGGAAAAAAAAATTTTTTTACTAAAAATTCTATCAATCACCAAAGGACAAACATTTTTTGGAGCTCTTCTTGCAGCGTGAAATACAAAAGTGAGAGGGGCGTGCTCCCCCCGACACGCCAGCCGCATTTCACTTTCATCACTGCCAACGTCCCAGGGCAACCAGGGAGCCTCCAGGCAGGGGCAGCTCCAGTCAAAGTCTTCCGTTTTCAGCCAGAGGTGGCAACTTGGAGATGTTCAGTCCTTGGGTCAGAAGATCTCCTGGAGTAGGAAATGGCAACGCATTCCAGTGTTCTTGCCTGGAAAATCCCACGGACAGAGGAGCCTGGAGGGCTACAGTACCTGGGGTCACAGAGTCGTACACGACTGTGCACAGACAGAAAGCATGGCCTTACCCTCTGCTTTAGAAAGCTGGCAAGGAAAAAAAAAATCTCATTTTATGTAAAGATGAGCAATGAAAAAACTAAACAGCTCAATATCTAAACATTTAAATCAGGGGGGGCAATCAGACGAGAGAAAATGGAAAGCATTTTGTAGATGAGTAACACATCAGAGGGGCTTTTGACTCTGGTTTAAATTTTAAAAAGTTGTCTGAGACCATTGATTTTAACTTAACAAGAAAAGGAAGATAAGCTACAAAATGATAGCACTTGCTTAGTATTCTGAAGACACAAAGACACATAAGAAAGTGATGAGCTGTCCGTAGGAGGGAAGACACCCAAGAATGCACTCATCCATAGCAGAATGGTAAGGCCAGGGCGCATCTACCACGGATGAGGCTAAGAAGAAACAGTCAAAGTTTTTACATCTGCACGTGAGCTGGATAGAATCCTGGGAGCCCAAGTCTCAGATCCTTTCTGCACCGAACCACCAACCATTCTCCACGGGCCTCCACTGAGCGCTTCCCTGGGTGCTGAGAGCAAAAGCTGATCAGAGAACAAGAGCTCACAGGGAGCTCAGTCAGGTGCGTGGGGTCTCACCCAGGTACAAGGAATCCCTTTCTGAAGTCCAGACGTGCACAGAGAGCTGTGAACATGCCGTCTTAGGTGTTCTGAGCCTTTAGAGATGGCAGGGCAACAGCACAGATGTGAAACAGCTGAGACAGGTTCTGGAACCACACCCATGTTTAAATCCCATCCATCAAAATACGTAAGCCAGTAGTGAACTGAATCACACAGAAACAGCAGCAAACCTCAGACTGCCCTGAACTATAGATCAGACTGACATCCTCACCTCAGCCCAAGAGAACAAGAGCTTGCCTCTGTCTGCAGGTAAATATCATCTACTTCCAGTTCAGTTCAGTTCAGTTGCTCAGTCGTGTCTGAATCTTTGAAACCCCATGGACTGCAGCATGCCAGGCCTCCCTGTCCATCACCAACTTCCAGAGTCCACCCAAACTCATGTCCACTGAGTCGGTAATGCCATCCAACCATCTTATCCTCTGTCGTCCCCTTCTCCTCCTGCCCTCAATCTCTCCCAGCATCAGGGTCTTTTCCAACGAGTCAGTTCTTCACATCAGGTGGCCGAAGTATTGGAGTTTCAGCTTCAGCATCAGTCCTTCCAGTGAACACCCAAGACTGATCTCCTTTAGGATGGACTGGTTGGATCTCTTTGCAGTCCAAGGGACTCTCAAGAGTCTTCTCCAACACCACAGTTCAAAAGCATCAGTTCTTCAGTGCTCAGCTTTCTTTATAGTCCAACTCTCACATCCATACATGACCACTGGAAAAACCATAGGCTTGACTAGATGGACCTTTGTTGGCAAAGTAATGTCTCTACTTTTTAATATGCTGTCTAAGCTGCTAAGTCGCTTCAGTCGTGTCCAACTCTGTGTGACCCCATAGACAGAAGCCCACTACACTCCTCCGTCCCTGGGATTCTCCAGGCAAGAACACTGGAGTGGGTTGCCATTTCCTTCTCCAATGCATGAAAGCGGCAAGTGAAGTTGCTCAGTCTTAGCGACCCCATAGACTGCAGCCTACCAGGCTCCTCCGTCCATGGGATTTTCCAGGCAAGAGTACTGGAGTGGGGTGCCATTGCCTTCTCCGAATATGCTGTCTAGGTTGGTCATAACTTTTCTTCCAAGGATCAAGTATCTTTTAATTTCATGGCTACAGTCACCATCTGCAGTGATTTTGGAGCCCCAAAAAATAAAGCCTGACACTGTTTGCCCATCTATTTGCCATGAAGTGATGGGACTGGATGCCATGATCTTGGCTTTCTGAATATTGAGCTTTAAGCCAACTTTTTACTCTCCTCTTTCGCTTTCATCAAGAGGCTTTTTAGTTCTTCACTTTCTGCCATAAGGGTGGTGTCATCTGCATATCTGAGGTTATTGATACTTCTTGCAGCAATCTTGATTCCAGCTTGTGCTTCATCCAGCCCAAAATTTCTCATGATGTACTCTGTATATAAGTTAAATACTCAGGTAACAATATATAGCCTTGATGTACTCCTTTCCCTATTTGGAACCAGTCTGTTGTTCCATGTCCAGTTCTAACTGTTGCTTCCTGACCTGCATACAGGTTTCTCAAGAGGCAGGTCAGGTGGCCTGGTATTCCCATCTCTTGAAGAATTTTCCACAGTTTGTAGTGATTCACACAGTCAAAGGCTTTGGCATAGTCAATAAAGCAGAAATAGATGTTTTTCTGGAACTCTCTTGCTTTTTCGACGATCCAACAGATGCTGGCAGTTTGATCTCTGGTTCCTCTGCCTTTTCTAAAACCAGCTTGAACATCTGGAAGTTCACGGTTCACGTATTGCTGAAGCCTGGCTTGGAGAATTTTGAGCATTAGTTTACTAGTGTGTGAGATGAGTGCAATTGTGCGGTAGTTTGAGCATTCTTTGGCATTGCCTTTCTTTGGTATTGCAATGAAAACTGACATTTTCCAGTCCTGTGGCCACTACTGAATTTTCTAAATTTGCTGGCATATGAGTGCAGCACTTTCACAGCATCATCTTTTAGGATTTGAAATAGCTCAACTGGAATTCCATCACCTCCACTAGCTTTGTTCATAGTGATGCTTTCTAAGGCCCACTTGACTTCACATTCCAGGATGTCTGGATCTAGGTGACTGATCACACCATCGTGATTATCTGGGTCATGAATGTTGGGGATTTTCTCCCCGGGACTTGGAAGTGACGAAACTGAAAGAAGGACACTCGGACAGTCTCTTGCAAAGACTGACAAGTTTATTTCTGCAGTCAAGCCTTTTTATAGAAGTAGGAACGAAGAGCTTAGAGTATACAGCCAGCAGAGCATGTACGGGGTTAACACCTAATCCTTAAAAATATTTCAAAGACAGCACGGTCTAAGTGACCCGTGTGCTTATCCCATAACCCGTTTTCTCAAGCAACATTAATATTATTATTAATTAATTTTTATTAAATTAATATTTATTATTAATTACACATTAATATTTATTATTAAATCTTGGCGCCGGGCATAACCAAAGGCAGGAGATGTTTTTCTGCCCGAGCACACCAAGCCGGGGTATTTCTGGCCCTTCACCATTTTCCCAAGGACTTCCTCCAACCGGCTATTTTGTACTGGGCTTCCCAACAATGAAGATCTTTTTTTGTACAGTTCTTCTGTGTATTCTTGTCAGCTCTTCTTAATATCTTCTGTTTCTGTTAGGTCTACACCATTTCTGTCCTTTATCAAGCCCATCTTTGCATGAAATGTTCCCTTGGTATCTCTAGTTTTCTTGAAGAGATCTCTATTCTATTGTTTTCCTCTATTTCTTTGCACTGATCACTGATCATCTATTTTAGTCTCTACTATTCTTTTCTACAAAAATATCCAGCAGAAAATCAAAAATCACAAGACATATGAAACAGTAGGAAAAGAAATCATGTTAAAAAAAAAAAAAAGGAATCATCAGTAAGCACAGTTTTAAATAGTTTTAAAGAGTCAGAGACTTTAAAATGGCTATGTTAAAAATGTGAAAGTGTACTGTAGGAAAAGACTGCTTGTGTACACATGGAACTCTGCTCAATGTTATATGCACCTGGATGGGAGGAGAGTTTGGGGGAGAATGGATATACGTATATATGGCTTAGTCCCTTCACTGTTCACATTTACCTGAAATTATCACAACACTATTTGTTAATCTGCTACAACCTGCTGCTGCTGCTGCTGCTAAGTCGCTTCAGTCGTGTCTGACTCTGTGAGACCCCATAGACGGCAGCCCACCAGGCTCCCCTGCCCCTGGGATCCTCCAGGCAAGAACACTGGAGTGGGTTGCCATTTCCTTCTCCAATGCATGAAAGTGAAAAGTGAAAGTGAAGTCTCTCAGTCGTGTCTGACTCCTAGCAACCCCATGGACTGCAGCCCACCAGGCTCCTCTGCCCATGAGATTTTCCAGGCATGGGTACTGGAGTGGGGTGCCATTGCCTTCTCCGAATCAGCTACAACTTAATACAAAATAAAAAGTTTTTTAAAAAGAAAAAGATAGCTGTGTAAAGAGACAACTAAATTCAGCAGATAGAACACTAGAAATTTGGACCAATTTCTCGAATGCTAAATGTTAGAAATAAAACTTGTTAGTAATAAATAAATCCTTAGATAGGCTTCCCAGGTGGCCCGGTGGTAAAGAGCCCACCCGCCAATGCAGGAGACACGGGTTCTATCGCTGGGTTGGGAAGATTCGCTGAAGGAGGAAATGGCAATCCACTTCAGTGTTCTTGCCTGGAGAATCCCATGGACAGAGGAGCCTGATGGGCTACAGTTCATGGGGTCGCAAAGAGTCAGGCATGACTGAGCAATTGCGCATGTACACACATTGATAGGCTTAATAGTAGACTGGATGTTGCAAAGGAAAGACACAGTGAATTGAAGACAGATCAATGAAAGAGTCCAAACTGAATAAAAAGGAAAAAAAAGTAGAGGAAAAATCAGTCAGGAGCCCACAAAATTTGTGGGACAAGGTCAAAAAGTCAAACATCAAACACACAAACAATTGGAGTCCTAGAGGAAGAGGAGAGATATAACGCCACAGAGAAAACCTGTCGACACACGATAGCTGAGAACACTCCCACGCTGGTGAAAACACTAACTCGCAGATACGAAATTCCCAGCCAACTCCAAGCGGGATTACTGCAAAAAATACATGAATAAATAAATTTAGGAACGTCACAGTAAAGCTGCTGAGAATGAAAGATAAACGACAGAGCTTAGAAGCAGCAGGAAGTACCGTGCGGTGATGAACACACAGCGAGGTGCGTGATGGTGCTGTGAGCGGCGTCTGACTCTCACCAGAGACCACAGCGGCCAGACGACTAGGGAACGGCCGAAAAACACCCACAGGATATAAACAGGCCAGCAAACGAGAACGCTATTCCTGGTAAAGATAGTATTCCAAGTTGAAAGGGAAATAAAGATGGTCACTGACAAAACCTGAAACAGTTCATCTCCAGCAAACCTATCCTATGAGAAAGACTGATAGAAATTTCCCAGATGGAACTCCAAATCTGCAGATGATGCAGATTACCAGAAAGGGTGAATATCACATCATACACTGATCATTTTAACCAAAAATAATAACAATTTGGGGGCATAAACCTATAATAGACTTCCCAGGTGGCTCAGTGGTAAAGAATCCAGCTACCAATGCAGGAGACGTGGCTTTGATCCCTGGGTTGGGAAGATTCCCTGGGGAAGGAAATGGCAACCCACTCCAGTATTCCTGCCTGGGAAATCCCACGGACAGGAAAATCTAGTGGGCTACGGTCCATACGGTCACAACGAGTCGGACATGACTTAATGACTCAACAACAGCAGCAACATATATTTAAAGTGATCAAGAAGAGTAAAGTTGGAGAGCTTTCATTTCTTAAATTCCAGCATTATTATAAAGCAAGACTGAAATAAAGATAGGAAGACACATCAGTGGAACAGAACAGTCAGGGATAGACCCACACTTGTACGGCCAGTAGTTTCAAACCAGTGTAGAAAGCACCCCTTCCTCAAGCCCCCTCCTCGCCCCAGCATCCAGCCAGCCGCGGGTCCCTGTGAGGCGGGGTTAAGCCGTGTCTCTGGTGGATACGGTCGTACTGTTATCAGATGCCTCGATATTCTAACAGTGATGGAACATTCAACAGAGCTCCTCCCGGAACCAGCGCGGGCGCTCCGTGCCTGCCTCAGCCTCCCACGCGACTGCCAGGGAAGCCGCCTGCCTTGTTCTGTCGGCCGAGCACACGGGTAGCAAGCGGGGGCTCTGCGCGCACATCCCCTGGCTGCGTCTCCCAACCCTCGGCCCACCGTCTATGTGACCTGGGACAAGGCGTTCCACGCCTCTGCTCTCCACCTGCTTTTCTATGAAATGAGGAGAGGTTTTGTAGGAGGTAGAGACACACGCAATGTACTTAGAACAGCGGTGGTGGTGGTTTCATTGATAAGTCGTGTCCGACTCTTGGAGGAGGAAATGGCAACCCACTGCAGTATTCTTGCTGGAGAATCCCATGGGCAGAGGAGTCTGCTGGGCTGCAATCCATGGGGTCGCAAAGAGTTGGACACGATTGAATGACTTCTCCAGAGGATCTTCCTGACCCAGGAATCAAACCCGGGTGCCCTGCATTGCAGGCAGATTCTTTTACCAAGTGAACTATGAGGGAAGCCTCTGAGAACAGTGGCGGGCACATACTAAGCACCGCAAAGTGTACAGTTATCGTCTCCGGAGAATTTAAAACCGGGAGTCAGGAGGCTTCCCGGTGGTCCGGTAGTTACGACCTTCCCTTCCACTGCAGCAGGCACGGGCTTGCGATCCCTGTCTCGAGCTAAGTTCCGGCATGCTACAAGGCCAGCCAGAATAAAAAGTAATAACAGTAAACTCTTTTAGAGTTTATAAAACTGCGAGTCAGATGGGCGAGCTCCCCCCAGGCCGGCTGGAAGTAGGTGACGTGCGTTTGGGTGCGGGAAGCCGGCACCTCTACCATGCGGATTCTCAACGGGGTCTGTTGGGGAGGAGAACCTGGGGGCCTTTATGAGGCCTGAGGGTGAACAATTGTCTTTCCGTTTGATGTCCGGAGGTTTTTACACCTGAGTCAATGAAGAGCTGGGGGAGTCAGCAGTAAACCTTTCTTTCAAGCGGAGAAAGGGCAGTAGTGACGGGGGCTGGGAAGGCGGACGCCACTGCAAGGAAGCACGGGAGTGAGGGCCAGGGAGGGCCAGGGAGCAGGGGTCCACGCCAGCTCTCCCGGGGCAGGAGGCTGTGCCGTGAACACGGCCACGGACACGCCTCTGCAGTCCCTGTGCCGCGGGCTCCCCCGAGTCCCGGCCCTGCACCCACTCACCCCGGGACACCTCGTCTTCCCACGTGGAAGGGTCCCACTGCAGGTTTCGTTTTGCTTTACAGATATTTACGGTTTTCTCAGGGAGGAAATGACAACCCACTCCAGTACTCTTGCCTGGAAAATCCCATGGACGGAGGAGTCTGGTGGGCTACGGTCCATGGGGTTGCTGAGAGTCGGACACGACTGAGCAACTCCACTTTACTATTCACATTAATATCTTTGTGATCGCACTGCTTTCTCCCTCTTGGTTTTACAGCCAAATTTTAAGAAGAGGAATGTTTGCTAACAGAGGTCCTCTGTCCATCAGAGGTGGACAGCAATTACAGGTTCCAGTGCAGGGCAGGAGGGAAGTGGGGCGAGCTGTCCTCTGCCTGTCTGTGACCGTCTTCAGCTGTCTCAGCCCAGCCGGGCTCAGAAGCAGCTCCCCTCCTGTGAAGAGCCAAGCCCTCTTCACAGGCTCTTACATCTCCTTTCCTGGGGACCTCTTTCCTCCTGTGTGACGCAGTCCCTTCTCTTGGTATACTGTTGACCAAATTTCCTGATGTCTTCTAGGTTAGGCGTCTTCTTCCTGATAGAGTCCACAGCATTTTTCAATTGGCCAGTGGGACAGACGGTGCTCCCGAAAAGTGTGTGTTTTGGGTAAAACAGATGCATTTTTACTTTATTTCTATGTTCTTTCGCTTTGGGGATCTTAGTTCCTGGACCAGGGATTGAATCCACGTCCCCTCTAGTGAAAGCACTTAACCACTGGACCGGGCAGGGAGATCCACAGATTCGTTTTGACAGCACCCAGGTCTTTTCTTTCTGCATCTGGACAGATAAGGAACTTCAACTTCTAGAAGCATAGCTAACTTTCCTGAGGTTCCCACAGCAAGGGATGAGGATGAACAGTCCTATCCAGGTTTTTTGTACCAAAATTGCCGGCTCCTCGCTCTTTTTGGCTGCCACTGCCCCGCTACATAGCCAAAAGGATGCTATTGGATTTATTAAAATATTAACTCCTTGAATTTGCTCTCTGGGTCACCTTCAGAAACTCCAACATGTCAAAGCCCAGAGTGGAGGCCCCATCTCCCCGCAGCCCCCAGCGGGGGCAGGGCTCCGTTCCTGGCGGTGCTCCCCAGCGACCCAGAGCATGAGTCTCACTGGACACATGCTCCTCTTCACCGCAGCTCGGTCATCACTCACTAACGCTCCTGAAGGCCTGGGAAGGGGCAGGTGCTGGGGACGGCCCCAGCCTGTGGACGGCAGTCAGGTGATGTGTTCTGGGAAACCCCATCACGACCCGTCCTGCCACCTCCTTCCCCGCCTCACTCTTCTGCAGACCTCACGTCTGGGGCCAGTTTACTTCCCAGTCCTACTTGGGCAGTGGTTTATTTTAAAATATTCTTCCAATACTTCTATATCTTCAGTGGTTTAGTCACTAAGTCATGTCTGACTCTTGCGGTACCATGGACTATAGCCTGCCAGGCTCCTCTGTCCATGAGATTTTCCAGGCAGGAATACCTGAGTAGGTTGCTATTTCCTTCTCCAGGGGATCTTCCTGACCCAAGAATTAACCCCGGGTCTCCTCCACTGCAGGCAGATTCTTTACCAGCTGAGCTACCAGGGAAGGCCTTTTATATCTTTATATAATATCAGGTCTTCTCATCTCGGGTTTTCTACAGGAGTTGCATTAAAACCTAGTAGGAATAAAACCAGATTCCCTGGTGGCTCAGATGGTACAGAATCTGCCTGCAATGCGGGAGACCTGGGTTCAAACCCTGGGTGGGAAAGATCCCCTGAAGAAGGGAATGGCAACCCACTCCAGTATTCGTGCCTGGAGAATCCCATGAACAGAGAAGCCTGGCGGGCTACTGTCCATGGGGTCACAGAGACTCAGACACAACCGAGCAACTAACACACACACACAGGAATAAAACCAAGAAAAACTTTCAAGTGGCAAATAGTTTACAAGAAGCATGGCCCGATGGAAAGCAGGCACAGACACACCAAAGGTGCAGGCCTTTACACTTCAGTTCTAGGTTCACACTCAAAGGTACAGGAGGTTCAGAGCATCGAGCTTGAACAGCTAGGATTACAGTAAGGGTTCTGCCACTAGGTGGAGAAATTGCCCCAATCTAGCACAGGTGTGGTTCTGACTCACTCCTGGGAAACCTTACTAGCAGGGAAGATGTTAACAGATGCCTTATTGTTCAAATGACTGTGGTGGCTACACCTGGCACCTACAAACTCTAACCCTTTGCCAGTTCACTCTATGTATCTTTGCTTGAATGGAGTAAACATTCCGTTTAATCTTCATGGCATCATTATGGTCTACATCCCGTCACTATCCACATTCACCCCTCAGTGCTGGCTCTCTTGAAAATCATTTAACATCATTTGCATTTTTGTGGCAACGTAGTCTATCTATTGAGTAAATAAATATATGAACATTTCACTTCTAGTCCTGCCACTGATTGGATAAAATGTTAAAGTCCATCATAGACTGAAAAGCTCCTCCAGGATAGTCATAAGCACAAGCAAAGTCTCATTCCGAAAGAAGGGTTTTAAATAATAACTAGACCAACCGAATTTTGCACATTGCCTTTATTTTGCAGAAAATACTTTCTGCTGATTGTCTTTGGCTAGTTTGTCAAAAGAAAAACATAAACATTTGTAGGTTTAACAGTACAAGAGATCAGCTACCTATGCTCAAAAGCAAACATTCTAGCAGGCAGAGCTGGACACTGTTGTTTCAACGACCATCTGCTGTCCCCCAAGAGTGGCTCAATTCTGTCTCAGCTGGGCTGCGGCTAGTACCCCAGCTACAGGGGTCCCAAAGGGACCTGGAAGCTACTGGAAAGCAACAGGGAGGAGAACTGGAAGCGTGCTTTTTATCTCCCCAGAGTATGACCGGAGAAGTTACAAAGCCTGATGCGCCAGAGGCATCTCCGGGCTGTATGTAAGAGAAACGCAGCTTCTGGATGCTGGCCGGTCACTGTTACTGAGGGTCCTGGCGAGGGAGGCCCCCGCCTTGCTTCCACACCTGCAGCACAGAAAGGACCCAGGACGCATCGCCACCACGGAGGAGGAGCACAGCGCTGGCGGTGGGACCCCTGATACATAACAGAACATGAACCTTCTTCCTCTTTTCTTGGAAGGGCGGTTAGCAGGCCTGACCCCCTTCCCACGCCCCACGAGACTGCCGCTCAAACACTGCAGTCCCGGCCTCCTTTCAGGCACAGGCTCCGGCTCACATGGACGGGGGCGACACGGCCGTCCACGAGGCCAGGAGGCGGGCCTGGGCCGAGGCGTCGTACTGGCTGTCGGCAACGTCTGTGGCCGTGGCGGCCCCCTCGTACAGTGGGGACCCCGACGAGGAGGATGCCGAGACCGGGTGGGCGAGGGGGGCAGAGTGGGCGGAGGAGCCTCGAAAGAACTGGGCTCCCAGCCCGCTGGGCACGCCCGCCGCCTGGGCGCCCGGGGCAACGGCGGCGCTGCTCACGGACCACAGGCTGGGGTACTGGCTGAAACGGAAAAGTGGGGAGACAGACGGGTCAGAGACCTGGGCAGGCGCTCCAGGAGGGGACAAGAGACCCCCGCCAACCCCACCCCAGACGGCCGGGGCATAAACGGCTCATTTCCTCTGTGTGATTAAATCACACTCGGACACGGATAGAGGTCACGTCTCATCTGCCCACAAGAAACAAAATCATTAGGAGCCGCCTAAAAACGCCTCGACACGCACTGTTAGCTTCCGCTCCAAAGACCCCAGCTTTGTGCTCAAGCTGAGAACCCAAGTTCTCAGATGCACCGAGTCCGATGTTTCAGAGGATGTGCGTACGCATCCGTGTTGACTAGTAATTCCTGGGCCTCCCTGGTGGTCCTGGTTAAGAATCCACGTGCCAGGGCAGGGGACACGGGTTTAATCTCTGGTCTGGGAAGATCCCACATGCCCCAGAGCGATCAGCCCACGAGCCACAACTACTGAGCCTGTGCTCTGGAGAGCCCGTGAGCCGCAGCTCCTGAAGCCCACACACCCTGGAGTCCGTGCTCGGCCACAAAAGCAGGCATCGCAACGAGAAGCCCCGACTCGCCACAACTAGACCACGTCCGCGTAGCGGTGAAGGCCTGCCACAGCCAAAGAGTTAGGAAATAAACAAATCTTTAAAAAAAAAAAAAAAAGCTAGTCATTCCTACGAGGGAGACACACGTGGATGGTGGAGGGCGTCCTCTGGTGACGCCCTGTGGGCACCACGTGTCAGCACATGTCAGCGTGGCCCCTGGAGAAGGAAGAGCCCCAGGACTCAGACCTGGAAGTAAACCCCCGTTAACCCACTTTGTCAGGTGAGCCTTGCTCCGAGCCCACCTTCAAGGCTCTGCTTCCCCGTCCCTGAAGGAAGGAACTGGAAACGGACATTAGCCCTCCCCTGTGTGAGAACACAGGCCCGACCAACACTACACCAGGCTGACGTTTTGCTTCTGAAAATGTCCCTCTCTTCTAGCAGAATCAATCCTTCCGTAAATGAACGAGGAGGGCTTAGGCTGTGGCGGGCTATGCGGCTGACCAGGCCACGTCCTACACTTCAGATGCCCTTGGACTTGCAAACAGGCGTGATGAAGGGAGGCAGGGGACTCTCCCCATTTTACAGATGAAAGGCAGCAAGGCTCCGAGATGCACTCGAGTCCTCAGGGGGACCCGTTGTAACCTGCAGGTCATCCGACTCACCGCAGTCTTCTAGGTGACCTCGGAGCCCTGGAAAGGCTTCCTGGTTATGTATTGCTTGCTCTATTTTTAAGAGTAGACATTGGATTCCTACTTTAAAGGAACTGCTTCCTAAACATAAAGAATTAAGATCTTAGGCAAATTCTGATATTCTGTACAGTCCATGGGGTTCCAAAGAGTCGGACGCAACTGAGCAACCGAGCTAGCATCCACACAGAACCTGCACTGCTTTTGAGGTCAAGGTGCCTTGTCCATGACTCACTCTGCTGTGAGCCAACCTGTTCAATCATTTAATACCGGTGACTCATTTCCTCCTTAGAAAACGTGGAAAGGGCTCTCACTTTGTCATTTTAGTTTTTATTATAAAAATCCTATGAAGAAATATAATACGTTGACCGACCAGCTTGATTTTTTGAAGCCAACCTCCCTCTATACAATTTTCAATTTAATAATAAAATAGTCATCATTCTTTTCAAGTTACCTGTATGTGAAGAAACACCCTGATTCTATATCCACAGAAATCCAACAAATGTATTTCCTTAATTTGACAGTGCCTGTCAAAAGAGGTTCTGGAAACTTGTCTTCAAGATTCACCTACTGACCCCACAATCCTGTACACCTACAAGCCTGGGAAGATGGGCTGAGGCTGGGGTTGTTTGGTGCCCTTTTCCTGAAGAAGCGATGCTCAGGAGGCTTGTCCATCGCATGGACCAGTAAACAGCAGAGCCAGGAGAGGGTCCCTGCTCCCTACCATGAGATTCCAGCTCCGTCCACCCTGAAAGCACCACTGAACTCCCAGAGGACAGGTGAAGCAGGAACTCACAGCAGTCATGTAACCCGGAGCCCCGGACATAGCTGGCTAGTAGTCAAGTTACCAATAAAAACCTGTCACCCATAAGTGAAGAGCAGGATACAGGCTAATGGATGGGATGGGATGACATCACAGGCACTCACGTTCCCACACTTTGCCTCACTCCCCAGACATGCGTTACCTGGAGCCTGCAGGAGGACCAGCGTTCGGACCCATGGGCAGCATGCTGGTGTGGGCAGACATTCCAAGGCTGGACCAGTTGTCATGGGGCTGGAGCATGGACAGACACGCAGATGAACTGTCGGAATAGGCTACAGATGTAAGAAAGTGTCATTACTGATGGGGGCTTCCAAGAGGGAAAAAACACACTGAAACGCTACCAACAGCTGGAGCTACATCACCACCTGCTTAATCGGTCATCAGAGGCCAATACACATTGTCAGTGTACATACTGGAATATATTCCAGCACCCAGGCTTTTTCTTTATCATTAGATCAATAGCTATCCTGTACAAAATGGACTCCTACAGTCACATGATTAAGAATTAATTATACTGAAAAATCAATGTAATTTTTACCTGTCTTTTCTGCAAAGGATTATTGCTTAAGAATTAAAAGGGCTTTGAAAACCATTTACTCAAGGCAAAATTTAAAATATGATCTAGGCTCTAGCTGGACTCCTATTTCCTTCCCAAATAAGCTTCTTCCATTTCAAATCAGCTTTAATTGCTTAATTGTTTTATGGCGTTCATTTGCTTTTTTCCTCCTTTCAGAGCCAGACAAAATGAAGTCTGGGGCATCCGTGGTATTAGAGGGAATTAGGTCCAGGGGTCTTCGTGGTCTGGCCCGTGTTCATACCACTCAAGCCTGCACCTAGGGGCAGGGATAAGCCTGTATCCCCTAGGCGCATGTTAGACCACCAAGTGCTGGACCACCGGAGCTTCTGACTCTGTGGGTCGGGGGGGTTTTCAGATGATGCTGGAGCCACTGACCCTGGCCTCATACTTGGAGAAACACTCTTGCGTCTCGTCAAGCTAGTAATCCTCGTGCCTGGCTGGCCCGGCATCATCACCTTACAAGGTTCTCAAAATATGCAAGCCTGGGCCCAGGGTCCCAAAGAAAAGAGGCTCAGCGGTAGCACGGACATTCAGCCCTGAAGCCCCTGGCCTGGAGGTCTCTGTGGTCGAGCCAGCAGCGACATGGACACAAAAGGTCCCTCTCGAGCCAGTCAAGAGCCTGCTCCCTGGACGCTCACCGACTGCCTCTCCCTTCCCGGAAGTCTTCCCAGCATCCCAACCCCCGCCGCCTTCCGCTTCCGCGCGGGACTTACTTGGAGAACTGTTGCGATGCGCGTACGGGGTGGGGTAAGGGGCTGGCCGGTGGCTCCTCAGGGCCGGGTACCTTTCGCAGCCGTGTGTGGAGGGGAGCGAGAGGGGGCCTCCGAACTGGGGGTGGGGGGTGGCGGGTGGACACAGGGTGCTGGTTCCGGGGATCAGCCAGCCCCCTGCTGTGAGAGAAGCACGCTGCGGACCCCGCTCGGCCTCCCTTCCGTCATCTAGGACCCCGCTCGGCCTCCCTTCCGTCATCGAACAGGCAAGACGGGGCTTCCCTGCGGTCCAGGGCTCAGGACTCCGAGCTCTCACTGCGGAGGGCCCCGGTTCAGGCCCCGGTCGGGGAACTAAAAATCCCACGAGCCACGTGGCCGGAAACGAAGCTAAAGGACAGCGGGGCAGAGGCCAGGGAGCGACGGGTCTCCTCCTCAGGGTCCGTGGACACCGAGGGCCTGACCAGGCTTCAGGGGTCGTGGGCATCACCCGTGCGTCCAGAGAAGGGATCATCACCCAAGAACCTGAGAGACTGACCCCAACCTCTGCCAGCCGTGTGGCTTCCTCAAAAAATCTCCCCTGCCAGGATCCTCCCAGAATATCCCCCGCGACGTGCTGACCCTCCAGACAGGTCAGTTTTCAAGGCCAAACTACTGAGCGTGAATAAATGTTAAAACAGACAAAATTCAGACTCAGGACGCACAGGGACAGCCCTGCCCCCAGCTTCTCCCCGCTTCCCTCCCCGCTGCAGACCACACCGTCACGCGGAGGAGTCTCGTCCTGCCTGGACGGGCACCCGTGTTCTCCTCGCTTTTCTTCTGCGTTCGGCTCACCCTTTCCCACCTTACAGGTCAATCAGAGAATCATTCCAACACTGCCCTGCCCTCCTTTACAGCTCCCGTTTCTTCTCCATTCCCTTTATTTTCCTCTTTTTAAAAAAAAATTCAGAAAAGCAACCACGAGGAGGACAACTACTCAGGCTCCAAGTCCCAAACTCTAACTGCAGACAGCATTCCAACGAGAGGAGGGTCCAGACCTGTCCACAAAGCTCCGGCCCACGGCTGGCCAGAGCAGTTGTTCATATTCTGCTCTGTGAGGTGGCAGCCGTCAGCCACTTAGGAGAGCTGTTTGTTAAAGTAGTCCATGAAGGATAAAGAAGGAGGGAGGGAGGGAGAAAGACAGAGAAAGAAAGGGAAAACCGTTCTTTGAGGAAGCCGGCGCTCTGGTTCCTCCCGAACTTAGAAGTGAGCAGCCAGCAATAACTTTTCTCTCCCAACCATTACCAGTTTCTCATCTCTGAGTCCCCACCCCGCCTGGATGGGTAGAGAAAGCCTTTTCCCTGATAGACTCTGCTACAGACCTGCATCACTCCACTGACTACCTCACTAACTCCTGAAGGAGGCCAGACTGAAAGCAGACTTGCCCATCCTGCAAGCTGCTGTCTCCAGCATGACCCAGCGGGCCATTCCCAGCCCCGAAGCAAGCTGGAGGAGAGCTCCACATGATCAGAAGCACCGTCCCAAAGACGGTCCTTCCGTTCTCGGCCATTAACAAAAAGACAGACCATCTCAGAGTGGATGAGAGCCAAGTTCTTCTCCTGCCCAACACAGCAGAGTCTGAACACTGATCAGGGTCTCAGCAGTCCATCCTAGCCATGGCTGGAGCCGCCTCCTGTGTGCTCAGCCCTCGGTCGTGTCCATAGACTCTGATTCCATGGACTTGTAGCCCTCCAGGCTTCTCTGTCCATGGGATTCCCCAAGCAAGAATACTGGAGTGGGTTGCCATTTCCTCCTCCAGGGGATCTTCCCGACCCAGGGATCGAAGCTGGGTCTCCTTTGTCTCCTGCACTGGCAGGCGGATTCTTTACCATCATGCCACCTAGGAAGCCTCTGGAGGGGCCTCAAAGCCAAAGAACCCAGGCTCCTCTGTCAGGAATCCCGTGAGCTGGTCGGGGGGCGCCCTCCGAAAGGCCCGATGGAGCAGAGGCTGAGGACCAGCAGTTTGATGACCAGTAGGAACAGCATCAACACGCGGGGCCACTGCCTTGCACAGCCAAGTGCGGTGTGCTCCCAGGGGCACCCAGAAGCTCTGTCTTCTCCATCCCCAGCCCCCTGCCCCAGACAGGCTCGTCCCTGAGACAAGGTGCCCCTGGGCAGAGCGCAACAAACCGTACATTGGTTGTACCCAGACTGCTGGCCGTCTCCTGCTTCTTCCAGCATATCTTTGTGATCGCTTCTGTCAAGAAAGTGTATTGAATGGTCAAGGAGAACATTCAGGAAACAGTATCTGCAGCAGTAGCGCATCATTCTGCACACTTCTTCCCCCAAGGGGTATCGTTAGCATTCTCTCACCTTTCCTTTGCATCGAGGAAAGCTTTTGCAAATGGGTTGTATTTAATTTTAAGAGCTGTGATCTGAAAAACAAGAAATTGCATCTACTAGTATCTGCTCGTTAGAGGATTTAATTAGGCACCAAGAAATCAGGCACCACCAGTACCCCCTTTAAATATTCAAATATATTCAGACTTCTTTCCAGGTATATTTTCCTATTTGAATCTGAAGTAGACAAGTAATTATAATATTTCATAAAGAACAGCACATTTATGTAAAGCTTTTAAATGCTGATTTCCTAAGTGGAATTCACAATAATAAATTTAACCTACTGCTGACAAGGGCTTCCCTTGTGGCTCAGCTAGTAAAGAATCTGCCCACTATGTGGGAGACCTGGGTTCAATCCCTGGGTTGGGAAGATCCCCTGGAGAAGGGAAAGGCCACCCCCTCCAGTATTCGGGCCTGGACTGTGTAGTCCATGGGTCCCAAAGAGTCGGACACGACTGAGTGACTTTCATTTCACTTCTTCACTGCTGACAATATTCTGTGTGCATGTCTAATAAAATATTCTGTGTGCATGTCTAACAAAGTATCTAAAAAAATATCCCGTCTAACAAACATGGCTCAAAACATAACCCAGGTCCGCTTAGGGAGAGTGACTTCTAGTCTGGCTGGCGGGCAACACTCTCAGCCTGACCAGCTAATCACCTACTGTCTGTCCTTTGTCTGTGTCAGGCATAGACACAGATCCACAGGCTCTAAACTGCATGCTGTGTCTACTTGACTCTTCACACAGCACAGACTTGGAGGGGTGCCCCCTGACCCTTTCAGGAAGGTTTTCAGAGTAAGGAGACACCGCCCCCCCCTCTCTCTCTCAAGTCTTGTTCTCAAGAAATCTTACAGTCCTGAACCTGAATGTTTGATTCATCTTTTCATTTTGAGCATTTAGTGGATGCTTCTAGATTTAGACCCTTTTAGGGAAAAGTAAAGGAGAAAGTGCCTGAATGAGTACTTATTTTAAAACTTTCCTCCTTCTGTCCCACTTGGTATTTACCGTTATGGGAAATTATTTGAAAAGGCATTGATTATCGGTCTAAACCTTAGACTCTAAAGGACACTAATCTCACACACACACACACACACACGAGCCCCCTGACTGCCCGTGCCTCACCTCCTCGTTTTGGTAAGCGGTCACCGCGATGAACTGGGTCTCCGGGAAGCAGTGGCTGGTGATCATACGCTGTGGACCCCCAACTCTCACGATGTGGATTCGAGGCTCATACTTATGTAAGGAGTTCAACATGATCTGAGAGAGACACAAGCACAGGAACTGAGATCCTCAAAGTCCCACCGTTAAAGACAGCAAAACTTCCATTTGTCCCGATGTAAACGCAGAAGCTGCAGCTCGCAGGAAAATGTCTTCACTGCTGACGCTGGGGGCTTCCCTGGTGATTCGGGGCATAAAGAACTGCCTGCAGTGCAGGAGATGCAGGAGACACAGGAGACGAGGGATACCTGGATTGGGCAAACCCTCTGGAGGAGGAAATGGCAACCTGCTCCTGTATCCTTGCCTGGAAAATCCCATGGACAGAGGAGCCTGGCAGGCTACAGTCCCTGGGGTCACAAAGAGTCGGACAAGACGGAGCGACTGAGCAAGTGAAGGTGGTAGGTGGCCCGTCAGGCGCTGCTCCCACAACTAGGTCGGAAAGGGGATGAGAGGCGCTGCACAGGATCAGAGACAACGCCTGCCCTTCCGGACGTGCTCGACCTGGTGGAACAAAGTTCTACGGCTTCCAGGGCAGCTGTAGACAGCTTGGAATGCCTGAGCACCAGCGCCGCTTTCGGGAACACCCCCCAAGGAAAGACTGTCTGTAGAAAAGGACAGCTTTGCAAGTCTGTTCAGACTCCGAGCAGTCAGTACAGGCACATTCAGCTCTGAAGTGAGCACTTACCCTCGACATGCATATTTTCTCTACCCCAGGGAAGCTGAAGGCTAGGCCGCAGAAGTGCCCCCTTAGCTTGAGAACTGCCTGCCTGTTCAAAGGCGAGGCTTCGCGCCCTCTCCCCGCTCGCTCTCCAGGCCCGGGTGTTACTGTCGTCAGCTTACTATAAACAACACTGAGGGCTTAATTGAGGAAGGCAGACCTCACCTCCAGGCCAGAGCGCCCTTCCACTTTCTGCCACGAGAAGGTGCAGAGTCGCAGGCCCCTCCTAGAGTCGACCCCCGCCCCCCACCCCTCACACCTACCTGGCCCCCGCCCCCCACCCCTCACACCTACCTGGCCCCCTCCATTGAGCTTGTTGGTGAGCTTGACTTTGCTGAAGGAGACGGGGGCCTTCATCCAGTGCCCCCCGAAGTTGGGCGAGTCGGGGTGGATGTAGACGCAGCTGGGCGCCTGTGGCTCCGGCTTGCCCCCCGGCACCCACTCCCCATTCACGTACTTCCAGCGGTGGTTGTCAGCCGCCACGAAGTCCAGCAGGAAGGAGTACATGGCATTGGGGTCTAGGCCAGACACGTTCACCTTCAGCACCGGGAACATCCTCCTGAAAAGGAAGGAGGACCCCGGATGGGATCGTGAGGCCGAAGGCAGGGGCGTCTGTCATTTGGGGCACAAAGCTCCCCCTGGGAACTTAAAAGGGGCCACGCACGGTGCTCCTTCCCAGGACTCACCTAGATCCGCATGCGCCCACCCCACCATCCCTCATCCCTCGGCCTCCGGAGGCAGGTGGGACAGGACCTGGTAGAGGCTGCAGCACACGGGTCAGGCCGGGGGCAAGAGTAGGCGAGGCATAGGTCCCCCGAGTTCCGGGGGAGTCCCTCTCCCCAGGGTTGTGTTGGTTTCTCAGTCCTGTCCGACTCTGCGATCGCATGGACTGTAGCCCACCAGGCTCCCGTGTCCACGGGATTCTCCAGGCAAGGATACTGGAGCCTGTTGCCATTTCCTTCTCCAGGGGGTCTTCCCGACTCAGAAACCAGAACTGGGGTCTCCCGCATAGCAGGCAGCTTCTTTACTATCTGAGCCCGCAGGGACGCCACCCCGTCCTCCCCAGGAAAGTGACAATTCTGCGAAGAAGGCCTAGAGGCAGAGGGAGAGGCCACAGGAGTCTATTCCCAGCCCAAGCGGAAATGAGCGGAAAGATTAGGCGAGGGTGTTGCCGGGCAGGGATCCGGCGCGCCCACCTGCCGTTCTTGGTGACGATCATCTCATTGGTGAGCTCCTGAAGCGCAGCCACAACTCGCTCTCCTCCAGGCCCACGCGCAGCTCGCGCTCCGTGGGGTCGCCCTTCTCGCTGCCCGCCTGCAGCTCGCTCTCCACGGCGCTCAGCAGATGGTCCACCCGGTACTGCAGGCTCTTCCCCGGGCTGTCGGTGCCCGGGGAGGTCATCCTCCTGCCGGCCCGCGCCCCGACGCCCCCCCAAATCCCGACTGGCTACGCAAGCGCCACCTTCGCCGCCGCAGACGGCCGCTCTTCCAAGAAGACCCAAGAAGTGCCCAGACCCGCGACGGCACAGACCCAGCGCCGACCTCCGTGGAAGGCGACGATCTGGAGAGGAGGGGGCGGGGGAGAGGGGTGGGGGGGAGGTTATTCCACTTGAACTCCCGCAAGGAGGGACGAGAGTAGGTCTCCTGGGAAGGAAAATCGCCCCTCGGCATAAATAGAGCCTGCAGCCTGGCGCAGGGGGGCGCGGCGGATTGGGCCGCGAGCCCTTTGAAGCGCCGGGGCCGCCGCCCATTGGCCGCGCGCGGCCATATCAGACCCCGCCGGGCGGGCCGCGGAGGCGGGGGGTCATCAATGGGCCCCCGCGCCAGCTTTTTGTAAATCCGGAGCCGGACCCTGCGAGCCCCGGCCCAGCCCCTACACCTCCGCCCTCCCCCAAATGTTTGCACCTCCATCAAAGCGTCTGGGCGGGCCCCGAAGGCCGGGAGGAGGTGGGGGACGGGGTGGGCGCGGACTGGCCGGCCCGCGAGCTCGCCCCGGCCCGCACCTTGCCCAGGGGCTGCTCGGCGGCCCGCGAGGCTCCCCCACTCTCTCTCGCGCGCGCGGTCCCCTCCTCTCTCTCCCAGGGCGTCCCGGACCCCACAGGTATGCCATTCCCACAGCGGCTCTCACGCGCGCCCGAGCCCGCGACCACCGCGCGCAGCCCGGCCTAAGTGCGTGCCCAGGGCCTGGCCCGAGTCGGGCTTTTCCGAAGGCTCAGCTGCCACCGAGCCTGGTCCCGGCCTGACACGTTCCTCGGCGCTTCAGGTGACCCTACCAACACCCTCGACCACGGACCAGCCCACCGGGCTCCCCCTGTTCTCCGCAGCCCTCACGGGTCTGGAAAGAGAAATCGCACGCTCCGAGTCTCTGCCCACAGTCCACTTCGCGCCCGGAGAGGGAAATAGACTGAAATCAATAAAACGCACCTCCCCCGCCCTCCGCCTTCTGGATATTTTCTCTCTTCCCTGCATAAAAGCAGGACTTTGATGGCGAGGTCTGTGCGTGCACTGGGTGTAACCCAGGAGTCTGTTCGACTTCTATGGGTTTTGGTCTTTGCTTTCGCGGAAGGTGGAGCAGAAGAGGACGGGCCACGGTGTCCCCGCGAGCGGGCTTCGGGAGCGTCTCCTCGCGCGGCCGCGACGGAGCGCCTGGCGGGGTGGCAGGGCCGGGTGGTTTATTACCTTCCGCGAGGACCGGGAGGAGAGCGCAGGAAAGGTGACAATGGGCAGGAAATAGTTCAATGGGGCCTCTTCAGACAATAACATTCCTCCTAAAGCGGGAGCCCAGTAAAGAAGGAAGCAGGCGCTCCTCGTGGGGACGCGGACTGCGCGCCTCAGACTCGCTAGCCCGCGGCTCGAGAGAGCCCAGAGTGGCCGCAGCCTCGGTCCCCCGGGTCTGCTCCGCGTGCACCCCACCTCCAGGCTTTCTGGAGGGAGCCTCGCGTCGGTGGGGCGCCCCATTCAGAACAACCCCACGCCTTATCAAGGGGGCTCGGCGCCCCGCGCTAACCCTTCCCCGCCCGGCGCGGGGCAGCCTCGTTCCGCCGTGGAGAACCGTGGGGGCCACCGCGGGAAGGACGGCGGCCGACCCTGCGCGCTCGCCGTCCCAGCCCTCTCCAACTCTGGCCGGGAGTCGGGCAGCCCCGCGCGCCTCGACTCCGTCGCGTTTCTCAGTTTCTTTGTTGTCTAGGAACAAGGAAATGCCCAGGGGCTGGCCTGAGGGGGACAGTTTCCTTCTGGAAGGAGACACTGAAAATGACCTCTTGTGCTCGCGGCACCCGGACCCTGCTGAGTCACCTTCACCCTGCTTCCTGGGCCACGGGCTTTGGGGGGCTTTGCGTGTCTTTTTGGACAAATTAAGAAGGTGATCTCTGCTGCCTGGGACTGCTCGAGCCTGAGTACTTAGAATAAGGGGGTGGGTGTGAGGTGGTGGATGGAAGAAGCGTGAATATCAGGCAGTCGCGGGGGCGGGGTTTCTCCAAAACCTTGGCTCGAGAGCTCAGCTTAGGTCGCTCCCTGACCCCCAAGGCAGGGAGCTCTCGGCGCTGCCGCTTGGGGGATGATTTTTCCCCCAAAGTCTGGAAGCGCTGGTGAGGACCCCCGGGTTTCCCGGGTCCCTCCCGCCAACTGTAGTTCCGATTTGAGTTCAGCTCTACAAACCCGGCAGAAGGGAATATTAGCTCTCCAACCTGCGCGGGGACATTTCTGCCCTCCAGCAGGCACGGCCGGTTTTCGGGATCCCCCGCCCCGAGGTTGGGGCGCAGGGCTGCGCCTAGCTGCGGAGGTCCCCCCGACGGTCAGCGCCTAGGTTTTTCCCTTTCGTTTCTGGGCGGGGGTTTCTGGATCTTCGTTCCTTGGTTCTCAGGACCAGCTTCTCCGCTCTCGGGGTCCTTTCAACGAAGGCTGCGGTGCATGACAGTTTACAGCCAAAAACTTCCTCCGGGCCAGCTATAAAGAGTTCTGAGTTAATAACAAGGTGCTTCCTTGGGGGGAGGGGGGCCAAGGCTCCCCAGGCGCGTCTTTCCCAAGGTCTTTCTCTTCTTTCCAGAAAAAATAAGTAAAAGCTTTACAGCTGGGGCTCAGAATGCAACTGGACATCACCCTCACAAACAAATAACTTCGGAAGCATTTTACAAGAAATCACACACACACACCCCTCAGTTCCCAGAGAGGCAGGTTTCCCCCAGACCAACCCCCTCTCAAGCCACAAAACCATTTGTCTTGTGGGAGCAGGTATCAATGGTGCCCTAATAGGCTGGAGGATGGTCAGATGGAGCAGGGACTGTCCTGGTGGGACCCCCACCATGCCCTCCAGCTTCCTTCTTCAGAGAGAAAATAAATTTACTTTTGATTATATAACTTGTGCTCATTGTAGAATATGCTATACGCGTCTGTGTATGTGCCTATCTGCATATACATCACATGGGCACTCTTGTACGTGTGTGCTTATGTGAAGATGCAAGCCTCAACCACGAACCGCTGTGCCTCTGTGAGTGTTTTCTTCAACTTTTTTTTTTTCATTTTGTTCTTCTGCTGAGCTCTTCTTCCATTCTGGTTAAGCAGACATAACAGTAGCATCTGCATCCTACATTTCAGACCACATATTAGAGGCGTCTGATAGTATATCCTTTCTGTCACCAATGCTGTATGCCTAGCCCACTGAAAGAAGAAGCCTGATGAGTTTTGTTATGGCTTTTAAAGTCGTACCATGCAATTCTTTAGACTCCTTCACATGGAAAGTTTTCCAAGCCCATTGGGTTGTTCAGGAACATCTCTGGTTTGTGGAAAAGAGCCAAGACTTGTTTTTCAAAGTCTTCTCAGCACAGCGTCTTGGCCCTGGACCTGGCTGACCCAGCCCTGCAGCCCAGGCTGTGGGGCTACCGTTTTTGAGCTTCGGGAAGTCTCTCCCAGAAACTGCATGGGAGGGTGTGGAGGAGCAGCCTTATTAGCCCGAGGAAGTGCTTCAAGACCAAACCCATCCTGGCAGAGTTTGCCACGGATGACAGTGCGCAGTTTCCTGACGGGAGTTCACACACTAAAAACAAACAAGCCTGGTGAGGCTGAAGCTCAGGACGGCGAGCTTGCTCTGTACGAGTCCAGCCCCTCCGGACTCAGCCCCTCCGGACTCTGGAGGTGGCTGAACTGAGGTCCCGTCCGGGGCGGGCCGCCCTCCTGGGCTCTTGAGTTTTCACTCCTCGGAGTTCGCAGCTGTCTCGAGGGACGAATCTCTGCTTCCTGGTTTTGCTCGGAAGGCTGGGCGTCTCTCAGCTCTGCCCTGCGTTGTGGTCCCCGTTTCAGTCCTGTTCCTACCTCGAGGCGTATCTCTGCTTCCACGTCGTATTTCTTGCCCGTCCCGTTTCTCCACCGTTGCATCCCTCAGCCCTTTCTGCAAGAATCGTGCAGCCTGTGAGATAATTTTCCCGCTTCCTTCTGTCAGTTTGCTTTCTTCCGGCACGTTTGGTTTTTATCGCCTCCGGTGCAGGATTCCTTTCTGAGCCGTAGGGTGGGTTTTCGGACAATCCTGATTCCCTCGTCCCTGCAGCCTCCCGGCGGCTCCTTCTCCTAGAGGCCATGGTTTTTGTGTTTGACTGGAAAGGAAGCCAATCTGTTCTCTGATTTTCTCTTCTGCTCCTTGTCACTGATTATTTCCAGCGGCTGTTTCACCTTTGGGTTTCAGGACTCACCCCGCTGCTCCCAGCCCTGAACGCCTTGCTCCCTGCTACTTTCTCCCCGCCCCTCATTCTCTTCCTCCCTCGGTCGGTCTCCCCAGCCTGCCCGCCGCCCTGAGGACCCCTCCCGCCACCCCACAGGCAGGCAAGGTGCAGGGTCTGTTTACTCACTCAAACCAGCACCTGACTCCCGCTGGGGGCCCAAGGGGTCCCTGTGGAGTGACTGGGTGGGCAAAATCGGAAAGCAGCCCACACGGGCATCTAAGGAGAAGCTAGAGCTCCAACCCCCCCAACACACATACCCAGACCTGCCAGGGAGCATTTTAACAGCAGTGTAGACAAAACATTAACCCTTAACTTTCACCGAAACAGGAGCCACAGAATCCACAGTGGCCTTTCTTCGGCCATTATCATGGACTCAAATCGCCTGTTGTTGGGAAGACGGTAAGGGAAGGACCCCCTGTGGGCATTGTGTATAAAAGGAGACCTAAGAATGAAAAGAAATGAACTCTTTCAAGAGACGTGATCAGGGCGAAGAGGTAGGATTTTAGGCTTAGAGGTGCTAAAGAAGTCATGCCTGGGGACTCTACCCCGTCATCTATTCCGTGACTGTGTATAATACTACTCACCCCACGCTCCTCTCTATATGCCTTAGTTTTGAGGATCCTATTTTGGCACAAATTATATCTGAAGTCCCAAACCAATTCTCTTCCAGGAAAGAACGCTGGAAATAAATGCAGGTAGATGTAACCCGGTCACTCTGTGGACTGCAGCACGTGAGGCTTCCCCCTCATGCATCACAGCCTTATCGTGGTGAAAGGCTTGTGTAACTCAATGAAGTTACGAGGCATGCCATGCAGGGCCGCCCAGATGGGTCATAGTGGAGAATTCTGACAAAACATGGCCCAGTGGAGAGGGGCATGGCAACCCGCTCCAGTGTTCTTACCTGGAGAACCCGGTGGACAGCGGAGCCTGGCGGGCTACAGTCCATGGGGTCACAAAAGAGGCAGACGCGACTTAGTGGCTAACCAACAACATGTATAAAATAGATAACTAATACAAAAGTTTAAAAAATTTACATAAACTGACGACAACCGAGAGACCATGGACTTTTAATGACAGTGGAGGCTCCAAGGACGCAGTCATCTGATTAGTAAGAACCAGTGGGACACGAAGACCGGAGGGCTGAGTGCACGAGGGCTCCTGGTGAGGCAGGCGTGCTAGGTGGTTTGGGAAGAGGAGACGGGAGGTCAGAGATGAGCCAGCGGGTATGGGGCTGGGGCACTGGGTGGGTTTCAGGGATCTTAGGGACTAATAGCAGGAACTCTAGAAAGGTCTGCATCGCATCGTAGACACTCTGGGGCACGTCCAGAGGCTTCCTGTAGAAATTCCCGTAAATCCTGTAGACAAAGACGCACACAAGGGAGAAGAGGAAGAGTGGTCCAAGTGTAGGATATTTGGGGAGGGCTCAGCTGGGCCTGGGAGAGAAGGGAGACAGGGTGCAGCCCAGAGCAGATGCCAGCGGAAGGACTGGTAGGGCGGGCGGGGGCAGCTGGGGTGGGAGCAGGAAGCTGGAGGGAGACCCTGGGGAGCGCCCAGTGGGGAGAGCTGGGGGCAGGGTTAAAGGGCAGCCTCCTTCCATACCAAGTACCAGACTGACGGGACAAAGGGGAGGGTTAGCATGTCTGTGAGAAAGGAGCCCCGGTCAATGGTTCCCACCGCGGGGACTTTGCCAGCTGAAAAGAAGCCTCAGAGGAGGAAAACCCATTTGGAAATTAGAATTAGCACATTCTGCCACCTAAACCCACACAGTTTCCAGAGTCCCAGCCGTCCCAGCCCAGAACCCAAGGAGGAGGAAGTAGCATTCAGTGTGCTCTATTATATGCAAGGAGGCCTGCATATGCTATCACCAGGCATCAGCTTGCAAGGCCCTGAAACCCCTCTTTTATATTCAGGTAGCTAAGGCTCCTAATGGCTCCTCAGGGGCTTCCCTGATGGCTCAGTGGTAAAGAACCCGCCTGCCAATGCCAGAGACAGGAGAGACACCAGGTGGGGAAGATTCCCAGGAGAAAGAAATGGCAACCCACTCCAGTATTCTTGCCTGGGAAATCCCACGGACAGAGGAGCCTGGCGGACTGCAGTGCCTGGAGTCGCAAAAGAGTTGGGCATGACGGAGCCGCTAAGCAACGAGGACTCCAGAGAGAGGGGAAGGGGACCAGCTGGACTTCTGACTTGTCTTACTTTAAAACTCATCTTGTTTTCACTAACCTAAACTAGGTTAAATAAAGAGCAAGTGGAAACACGTATTTTTCTCTTTCCCACCCACCACACTCATAAAATTGCTTACAAATGGAATCTGGTGTGTGTGTGTGTTTGCAGAGGGGACACTGGTGGGCTTAAATACTTTCAAAATCTGAAAAATGTTTCATTATGCAAAGGATAACAGTGTAATAGGAGCTGGACAACCACTCCCTTACACAACTTACAGTCCTGCAGAGGTGCTAGTGACTCGGAGAAAAGCAAAAGCCAAACAGTGCTTTGGCCTGAATACATCATCCCTGTGCTTCCAAAGCACCCTATGAAGGTCACTATAGTTATCCCCTTTCTTTTAAAAATCTTCATAATAAAGCGTGGATCAGAGAGGTAAAGAAGTCTCCCAAGGTCGCACAGTTCATGTGGAACTCCAAGTTAGGTTAGGGGACTAGTGTCATTCCGGAACAGAAGTAGGAGGACTCAAATTATGTCCCTTGGTCTTTGTTTAATTCATTTCTGTCAACATGTATAACTTTCAAACATCATCAAAAATCTCAGAGGCTGGCTCAAAAAAAAATCTGCTATTGTAGCTACCTCCTTGGCTTTAAACAAAAAAATCTATTGTAGCTACCTCCTTGGCTTTAAACAAAATCTGCTATTACAGCTACCTCCTTTGGGTGCTAGACGTGTTGGTGAGATTAAAGGCATGAAACGGTGTGGGAACTTGGACAGTTATCTGCTGAGGTCTGAATACAGGTTATAAATCTTGTGATGCCCATGTGTGAGAGTGTTCATGTGTGAGTTACAAGACTAAAAAGGGAATTTCTGAGTAAGGTCCACCTTCGGTATTTACAGTGTTTGCTGAATTGTTTTTCAGAAGAGGTTGTAGCCGTTTTATATGCCCCCTGCGGTGAGTAAGCCTCCTCTCTCTTTGCATCCCAGCCAGCACCTAATACTGTCAGATTTTACAGTTTTTCCAATCTGAAGGGAATAAAGAAGAACGTCCTGGTTTTAGACGGCGTTTCCTGGAGCACTGAGGACTTTGGGTCTTTTAATCGAAGGACAGTTGGTCCAGAGCGCTGTGTTAGTTTCTGCTTTACAGCAAATATTTCGTTTATTGTATTTATCTAACTTTTTCCTGTCTTTCACATTATGGTTTATTACAGGACACTGAACTTAGTTCCCTGTGTTACACAGGAGGACCTTCTGTTTATTTTACATGTAGGCGTGTGTATCTGTTAATCTCCGACTCCTCATTTACCCCTCCCCACACCCCCTTTCCCCTTTTGGTAACCACAAGTTTGTCTTCCATGAGTCCACTTCTGTTTTGTAAATAAGTTCATCTGCGTCATATTTTAGATAGCATATGAGAAGTATACGGAATTTGTCCATTGAATCTTTTTTAAAAATTCAATTACAGGCGTTTTCTTTAATGCTGATACTACTCATTTCTTGATGTCATTCTCCCTCTTCATGAGTAGTTTTTCAGGTCCTCAATGATGTCTTTTTGCCAAAACATAAATTCTCAATTTCAATAAGGTCATAGGTCTTGCATTTTTCCTTTCCACTTTACGCTTTTTGTGTCTTTGTTTAGGAGAGCCATCTCCCAAGATGGTCACTTGGATTTTTAAAGTTGTATAGCTCTGTCTTTTTACATTCAGGACTTTAAGGCATGCAGAATGGACTTCTGCACATAAGATGAGAAAGAGGTCCACTTTCAATTTGGAAAACTGATTGTCAAGCACTGTTTATTAAATCATTCATTATTTCACTAAACAATCAGCAATAAATCTGCCGTCAATAGTCTTCGTTCTGCATCTGAGTCTGGGCTCCGATCCTGGGCTCGCTTCTAATTCACTGACAGAGGCTTTTATCTGTACTCGTGCCAGTGAAGCACTGGCTTAATTGTTCTATGGCTTTGAATCGGGGCGGACAGTAGAACAAGCCCTACGCCTCCCTGTTTTCTGTTTCGGGTAGGTCTTGTCTGTTACAATTGGTAGCTCTTCTATATAAACATAAGCTTGTCGTGTTCCATGAAAAATTATTGAAATTGCTTTACATCTAAAGATCAGACTGGGGAGAACTGAAATCTTGGAAATGTATAGTATTTCTCTCCATGAGGATGATATCCCTTTTATATCAGTTCAGTTCAGTCACTCAGTCGTGTCCAACTCTTTGGGACCCGAGGACTGCAACATGCAAAGCTTCCCTGTCCATCACCAACTTCTGGAGCCTACTCAAATTCATGTCCCTTGAGTCAGTGATGCCATCCAACAATCTCATCCTCTATCATCCCCTTCTCCTCCTGCCTTCAGTCTTTCCCAACATCAGGGTCTTTTCTAGTGAATTGGCTCTTTCCATCACGTGTCCAGAGTATTAGAGTTTCAGCTTCAGAATCAGTCCTTCTAATGAATATTCAAGATTGATTTCCTTTAGGAGTGACTGGTTGGATCTCCTTGCAGTCCAAGGGACTCTCAAGAATCTTCTCTAACAGCACAGTTCAAAAGCATCAATTCTTCAGCACTCAGCTTTCTTTATACTCCAGCTCTCACATCTAAACATGAGTACTGGAAAAACCATAGTTTTGACTAGACGGACCTTTGTCAGCAAAGTGATGTCTCTGCTTTTTAATATGCTGTCTAGTTCTGTCTTAGCTTTCCTTTCAAGGAGCAAGCGTCTTTTAATTTCATGGCTTCAGCCACCATCTGCAGTGATTTTGGAGCCCAAGAAAATAAAGTCTCTCACAGTTTCCATTGTTTCCCCGTCTATTTGCCATGAAGTGATGGGACTGGGTGCTATGATCTTCGTTTTCTGAATGCTGAGTTTTCAGTCAACTTTTTCACTCTCCCCTTTCACTTTCATCAAGAGGCTCTTTAGTTCTTCTTCACTTTCTGCCATAAGGGTGATGTCATCTGTGTATCTGAGGTTATTGATATTTCTCCTGGCAATCTTGATTCCAGCTTGTGCTTCATCCAACCCGGCATTTCACATGGTGTACTCTGCATAGAAGTTAAATAAGCAGGGTGACAATATACAGCCTTGACATACTCCTTTCCCAATTTGGAAGCAGTCTGTTGTTCATGTCCAGTTCTAACTCTTGCTTCTTGACCTGCATACACATTTCTCAGGAAGCAGATAAGGTGGTCTGGTATTCCTATCACTTGAAGAATTTCCCACAGTTTGTTGTGATCCACAGAGTCAAAGGCTTTGACATAGACAATAAAGCAGAAGTAGATGTTTTTCTGGAACTCTTTTGCTTTATCGATGATCCAACGGATGCTGGCAATTTTATCTCTCGTTCCTCTGCTTTTTCTAAATCCAGCTTGAACATCTGGAAGTTTACACTTTACGTACTGTTGAAGCCTGGCTTGGGGAATTTTAGGCGTTACTTTGCTAGCGTGTGAGAGGAGTGCAATTGTGCGGTAGTTTGAGCATTATTTGGCTTTGCCTTTCTTTGGGATTGGAATGAAAACTGACCTTTTCCAGTTCTGTGGCCACTGCTGAGTTTTCCAAATTTGCTGGCGTATTGAGTGCAGCACTGTAACGGCATACTGACAAATTGAAAAAAAAGAAAACTGACAGAATGGTGTGGGAAACACATCCCACAGGTTCCACAATACACACAGAAAGGCCAAGGGATGAAACGTGGGGAATCAGAATTTCATTTCTGAAACTGAGCAAAATTATAAAAATTATTGAGAGATATTTTAAAACCTGTATAAAAGAGTCAGTACTGAAATCAGATTGGCTATATTCTTTGCAGCAAAAACAAGACTGGAGCTGACTGTGGCTCAGATCATAAACCCCTTATTGCCAGATGCAGACTTAAATTGAAGAAAGTAGGGAAAACCACTAGACCATTCAGGTATGATCTAAATCAAATCCCTTATGATTGCACAGTGGAATCGAGAAATAGATTCAAGAGATTGGATCTGATAGAGAGAGTGCTGGGAGAACTATGGGTGGAAGTTCATGACATTGTACAGGAGACAGGGATCAAGACCATCCCCAAGAAAAAGAAATGCAAAAAGGCCAAGTGGTCGTCTGGGGAGGCCTTACAAATAGCTGAGAAAAGAAAAGTGAAAGGCAAAGGAGTAAAGGAAACATATTACCCACCTGAATGCAGAGTTCCAAAGAATAGCAAGGAGAGATAAGAAAGCCTTCCTTAGCGATCAATGCAAAGAAATAGAGGAAAACAATTGAATAGAAAGACTAGAGATCTCTTCAAGAAAATTAGAGATACCAAGGGAACATTTCATGCAAAGATGGACTCGATAAAGGACAGAAACCTTATGGACCTAACAGAAGCGGAAGATATTTAGAAGAGGTGGCAAGAATATACACAAGAACTGTACGAAAAAGATCTTCACAACCCAGGTGATCACGATGGTGTGATCACTCACCTAGAGCCAGACATCCTAGAATGCAAAGTCAAGTGGGCCTTAGGAAGCATCACTACGAGCAAAGCTAGTGGAGGTGACAGAATTCCAGTTGAGCTATTTCAAATCCTGAAAGATGATACTGTGAAAGTGCTGTACTGAATATGCCAGCAAATCTGGAAAACTCAGCAGTGGCCACAGGACTAGAAAAGGTCAGTTTTCATTCCAATGCCAAAGAAAGGCAGGGCCAAAGAACATTCAAACTACCGCACAAATGCACTCCTCTCACACACTAGCAAAGTAATGCTTAAAGTTCCCCAAGCAAGGCTTCAACAGTATGTGAACCGTGAACTTCCAGATGTTCAAGCCGGATTTAGAAAAGGCAGAGGAACAGGAGATCAAATTGCCAGCCTCCGTTGGATCATCGAAAAAGCAAGAGAGTTCCAGAAAACATCTACTTCTGCCTCATTAACTACTCCAAAGCCTTTGACTGTGTGGATCACAATAAACTGGAAAATTCTGAAAAAGATGGGAATACCAGACCACCTTACCTGCCTCCTGAGAAATCTGTATGCAGGTCAAGAAGCAAGATTTAGAACTGGATATGGAACAACAAACTGTTCCCAAATTGGGAAAGGAGTATTTCAAAGCTGTATATTACCCTGTTATTTAACTTACATGCAGAGTACATCATGCAAAATGCAGGGCTGGATGAAGCACAAGCTGGAATCAAGAATCCCAGGAGAAATATCAACAACCTAAAATTTTCAGATGACACCACCCTTATGGCCAAAAGCAAAGAACTAAGGAAACTCTTGATGAAAGTGAAAGAGGAGAGTAAAATGTTGGCTTAAAACTCAACATTCAAAATATGAAGATCATGTCATCCAGTCCCATCATTTCATGACAAATAGATGGGGAAACAGTGGAAACTGTGACAGACTTTATTTTGGGAGGCTCCAAAATCACTGCAGATGGTGACTGCAGCTGTGAAATTAAAAAACACTTGCTCCTTGACAGAAAAATTCAGACAGACCTAGACAGCACATTAAAAAGGAGAGCCATTACTTTGCCAACAAAGGTCCATCTGGTCAAAGCTATGGTTTTTCCAGTATTTGGGTATGGATGTGAGAGTTGGACCATAAAGAAGGCTGTACACTGAAGAATTGATGCTTTTGAGCTGTGGTGTTGGAGAAGACTCTTGAGAATCCCTTAGACTACAAGGAGATCAAACCTATCCATTCTAAAGGAAATCAATCTTGAATACTCATTAGAAGGACTGATGCTGAAGCTGAAACTCTAATACTCTGGACACCTGATGGGAAGAACCGACTCATTAGAATAGACCCTGATGCTGGGAAAGATTGAAGGTGGGAGGAGAAGGGGACGACAGACAACAAGATGGTTGGATGGCATCACCAACTCAGTGGACCTGAGTTTGAACAAGCTCCAGGAGGTGGTGAAGGACAGGAAAGCCTGATGTGCTGCAGTCCATGGGGTCGCAAAGAATTGGACATGACTGAGCAATTGAATGACAATAATATTTTGTTTTGTTCTTTAGCTGCTCAGTCGTGTCTGACTCTTTGTGACCCCATGGACTGTAGCCCTCCAGGCTGCTCTGTCCATAGGATTCTCCAAGCAAGAATACTGGAGTGGGTTGCCATGCCCTCCTCCAGGGGATCTTCCTGACCCAGGGATCAAACCCACATCTCCTGCATTGCAGGTACATTCTTGACCACTGTGCCACCAGGGAAGCCCTTAATAATATTTGTAAGCACTTTTATCTCGTAACAAGATGTCACATAGTGACTCATTATGAAACAAGCATTAGTAATCCCCTCCCCATTCTCAGCAACCATACGTTCCCTTCCTAATCACAAGCCTTTACCTCCCCATTAAACATTTTCCAGAAAATTATAATAAGTATTCTCTTGCTTTTCTGTGCTGGAATTTTTCTATTAAAAAAAGACATTTTATATCTTTTATGAACCTTATGATTTTTATTTCTTTTTTCTTTTTTATACTGGTCAAACTTCCAGTCCAAGCTTGAATAGAAAAAGGAAAAAACAGGCTTCCTTCTATCATTCCAAAATTCAAAAGGAAAGGTTTCAGTATTTCACCATTAAGTACAGTGTTTATTTGCAAATATTTTTAAAACTATATTAACCGATTAAGAAGTTTCCCTCTTATTTATACTTTGCTATCATTTTCACTATGAGCAGAAATTACTGAAATAAACAATAGTCACTGGGCTCAATTTATTAATATCTTGTTTAAAATTTTTGGAGCTGTATTCTTGAGTGAGATTAACCTTTTTTTTTTCTTCTAAGTTTTGCAGGCATCACAAAAAGAGGTGGAGGACTTGCCTTCTTTTTCCATTTTCTGAAAGAGTTTACTTATAAAAGATGACATTATTTTCCCTTAAATATTTGGCTGAAATTCACCCATGAAATCATATGGGCCTATAGTTTTCTTTGTGGGAAGGTTTTTAAATTATGGATTCAATTTTTTTAATAACTGTAGGACTACTTGGATTTCCTATTTCTCTTTACTAAAGTAACTTGTCCACTGTTGCTATTGAGATGTCATCTGCATTTCTAATCGTTATTTCTTTGTGAGTGATCTGTCTTTTCTCTCTGGCTTCTTTAAAAAATTTCACTTTACTTGTGGTGGTTTTTAAAAATCTATTGCTCTTGTGGTTCTTTGGAATCCTTAAATCTGAGGACTGGTGTCTTTTATCAATTCTGAAGTTGAAAACAAAAAGTTTCAAATATTGCTTCTTCCTTCTCTTGATTACTTCTACTAGTAACGCGATGAAACATATGTTGGAGTTTCGCGCTCTGTCCTGTCCGCCCTTAACCTCTGCGCTATATATTCTACCACTTTGTTCTTCTGTGCCCCATTTCAGATAATTTCTGTTGATCTGTGTGCCGTGCTTAGTCGCTCAGTCATGTCCAACTCTTTGCCACCCCATGGACTGTAGCCTGCCAGGCTCCTCTGTCCATGGGGATTCTCCAGGCAAAACTATTGGAGTGGGTTGCTGTGCCCTTCTCCAGTGGATCTTCCCAACCCAGGAATTGAACTGGGGTCTCCTGCATTGCAGGAAGATTCTTTACCAGCTGAGCTACCAGGGAAGCCCTCTATTGATATATATAGTTCACTAATTCTATCTCCACATATGCATAATATACTCTTTAACCCACTTGCTATTTTTACTTACTGTATTTTCCACTCTAAAAATTTCTTTTTCAAACAAATTTGATTCATTTTCATAGTGTCATAGTTTTTACTCATGATTTAAAATTTGTAAAATTTTATTTAACCATATCAATCATATTTATTGTATTTTCCACACACGATAATTTCCATTATCTTGACTTTTTTGTGAATCTACTTCAGCTGATTCTTATTTCTACTGATTTTTATTCATATTTCTGGGTTTATATTATTATTTACTAGATAATACCATATTTTCTTGTCATAAATTTGAAGAAAAAGAAATCTGCCATTTAATTATTTTGGGGGGAGTTTCAACATTTCTTCATTCTTTTCATGCAGGTGAGACACTACATTCGCTTTCTCAATCCACATAGTTAGTCCAGTATCGACTTGCTGCCTTAGCCTCCTAGAATCAAAAAAGAAAAAATAACATATAAACTCTGAAGGCAAAGTGCCGTGGGGAAGTGCCCTCACCTCCACTATAACTGTAATTCTTGGCTCTTTGCTCTTACTCACCAAGGAACTGGGGGGAGATTCATGCCCCTTCACCCTCCTCCTGCGTCTTCATGGGAACGTCCATATTCTCCGGCTGCTCACCCGTCTCACTCGGCCTCCCTAAAACCGCCGTGACCTTCACCCCCACTCCACGGAGGGCAGGCGCTCACGCTCCTGCCTTCAGGCACTGCCCAGAGCTGCTACGACTCTAATCTTCAGCTCAGCGTCCTGCTCTGACCCCAACCTCCCAACTCGGGCATCTGGGGCTTGTACTCCTGCTTTAACTTGTTCTTCGATCTCCTGGGAACCACACCCTCTAACTGTCTGGGCAGAGAAAAGAGAGGAGCCCACCAGAACACGGGACTTCTGACTTGCTTGTTCCAGGGTGAGGGGTGCTGTGGTCATCCCTGGAGAGGCAGGCTTACTCCTCGTTTGTTCTGGAAGGTTACTCCTGAAGGAAAGAGACAGAGTCTTAAAGATTGTATTTACCAACAGTGAATCTTCTGAAAAAGAAATCAATCGCATTTACAATAACATCAAAAACAATTAAATACTGGGAACAAATTTGACCAAAAAGATGAAAGCTATCTGCTCTGAAAACTGTAAGACTTTGATGTAAGAAAGCTAAGAAAATACAAATAAATGCAAAGCTATCCCATGTCCATGGACCGAAAGAATTAATATTATTAAAATTTCAATGTTACCAAAAGTCATCTAGATTCAACGCAAGCCTTATCTCAGGAATTCCCAGGCACCCCCCCAGAAGCCTGACTTTCCCAGTCTCTCCATAAGGCCCAACTCCCAGTTACGGTGGCTTCTTTACAATGCAAGGGGCCTTAACAAAAACAAGAACTCTGTTCATTTCTCTCCAGAAAGACAAGAGGAGTTGACCAGTTAGCAAAGTAGTGAGATATGGAACCCCAGTGTCTTGTCTTGGCTTTTCCGTGTCTGCCACATGAAGCTGGGCTCATGCCAAAAGCATCTTTCTCACAGACACAATCAGACAAGACCAGCAGCCAGGCCGCAGCTGAGCTTCCCCTCATCAGAGGCCGCCTCACCAGTGCGGCTCCAGCTGGAAGCCCAGGCCTCCCCTTCCCACTATTTATGAGGCTGTCCTCATAGCTCCGCTGGTAAAGAATCCACCTGCAATGCGGATTGGACAGTCAAGAGCTTGTACCACGAGCAGGCGCTATGGTACCTTGGTACCTTACCTGCATTGCTGAGTTCATCCTCACAACAACCCTGGAGCAGGCGCCTTTGTACCCACCGCTCAGAACAAGGACACCACGGGCGGACCTCACTGAGGCCACGTGAGGAGACAAGGCCAGGCAGGACCTGTCTCTGCGTGAGAAGCTGGGGCGGGGCACGGGCAGTGCACTGACTTGGTAGATGGAAAGCTGAACGGGGAGGAGCTCGCTCACTCGTTCATTCGGGACAAGTCATGGATCTCCTCTGTGGGCCAGTTACTGTTCCTGAGGCAGGAGACTCTGCAGTGACCGAGACTGCTCTTGTCCACTCACCGGTTTCCCGCATGGGAGGAGGGTAGGGGGAGAGAGGAGGGCGTAGATCGTAAGCCATTATCCCTCCCTCCATGGTGATGAGAGGAGGAAAACACCAGATGGGAAGGATGGGGCAGGAAGGGGCCCAGTGCGGGCCCCACTCCCTGCTACTGGCATCCTAGAAGGCTTCCTGGAGGAGGTGATACTTGGGTTGAGATTGAAAGTGGAGCCACAGTCTGCAATCTCTCAAGTCTCTTTCCACTCCCCCTGCCAAACTGTTCTCAAAAACAGCAGAGGTTTTAAAGAATGGATGAAGATGTGGCACATATATAGAATGGAATATTACTCAACCACTAAAAAGAATGCGGTTCATGGGGTCGCAAAGAGTCAGACACAACTGAGCAACTGAACTGAACTGAAAAAGAAAGAAAGAAAGAATGCCATCTGCAACAACATGGATGGATCTAGCAACTGTCCCGCTGCGTGAAGTCAGTCAGACAGAGGAGGAGAAATACTGTATGACGTCCCTTATACGCTGAACCTAAAAGGAAATTACATAAGTGAGCTTATTTATAAAACAGAAGCAGACTCACAGACTTAGGGAATGAACTTACGGTTGCCAGGGGGAAGGATGGGGGAAGAGACAGTGAGTTTGGGATGGACACGTACGCACTGCTGAGTTTATGATGGATAACCAACAAGGACCTACTGTCCAGCACAGGGAGCTCTGTTCAATGCTATTGGCAGCCCTGATGGCAGGGGGCTTTGGGGGGAGCATGGACACATGCATAATAGATGTATGGGTGAATCCTTTTGCTATTAATCTGAAACTATCGCAACATGGTTAATCAGCTATGCTCCAATACAAAATAAAAGGTGTTTTTTTTTTTAAATAGCGGGGGTTGTTCTGTTTATTTATTGTTTTCTTTGTTTGGAGTATTTCTCATTTCTGGCGTTTTTCTAGACCACTCACATGCCACCCAGGGCTGCTGCGTGTCCTCTTGCCTTCTCATTGGAATCCTTCTTCCTGCCGGGCAGGCTGTCGCATCTCAGGAAGACGAGAGGAGGCCGGGCTTCGCGCTGACGACCAGCGGCCCGGCGGGCACCGTCAGGCCGCCTCTCCGGGGGCCGCACCTGGCGCTGCCCATGTCCACTGAGGAGCGCGGGGTCCCACTTCGGGAAGCAAGCATCATTTTTGTGGTTATGGTTTTCATTTCATTCACAATGTGAGAAATAACTTTTAAAACAGATCTTGATACAGTTGAACTAGCAATAATCACTAAAATGTGTATTCATATTTTCATTATACTCTCTTTGATATTTTGGAAGATTGTACCTTATTGCTATTAATAAAAAAATGATAATAAATACCACTTAAGTCCCCGAGTTCATCTTGTCTATGATCGCCCACTGAGGGGCGGGGAGCTTTGCTGGGTCGTGAGAGTGGGTGGAGAAGAGAGGCAGAAAACTCAGAGCAGAAAGGCAGGTGCGGTTCTGGCTTTGCGTTGGTTTTAAATTAGAGTCAAGGTTAGATCTGTGTCTCTAAAACCAGAACTAACATCTCTGTCCTCTGGTCACCGCATCAAGACCCAGAATGCAGATGGACATGCCTTCATCCTAGGTTATTAACGGTGGCCGCTGCTTCCAGGCAGCCCTCCTGGGTGCGTCAGGACTTTGACCGCACAATCGCTGCCCTGCAGCAGTGGGAGGGGCGGGGGTGTGCTGCGCAGTGGTGGCTCCTGCCCACCCACCCCACCCAGATGGGGACAGAGCCTCCCTGTGCGCCTGCCAGACCCAGACGACACTGACCAGACCGCTGGCTCTGCCGTCCGCGCCCACGTCTGCACCCCGGCGGCTCGCCTCCAGCAGGCTGCTCGGGGTAGCACCAAACAGAGAAAAGCAAACACAGAAGAAGCTGTCAGGCTCGGCGCCTTGAGCACACAGCGCCGTTGTCAGGACGCCTCGAGGCTTTTCCTGGCTGGAAGCCGAGCGTGCGCACTCATCATGAAAGAAGCAACAGTAAACGGGGGAGACGGCATTCCCGACGCCGCGCAGCGTGCGTTCACGAGTCTACCATCTACACGGATTCTGTATGAAGCACGTTGAATCCACCATCATAAGAGCCCATTTCCCTTTCCGCCTCCAGAGCATCAGTGATAAAACCTGGCACAAAGTGTGCCTGAACGCAGAAAGTTAGGGGCTGACGGAGAGCGCGTGGCTGGAGGGCGCCTCCCTAATGCGGGTGAGGATGTGGTCCCCCGACCTGTGCCCCCAGCCCAGGTGGGCTGCCCGCTGCTGCGGCCCTGCGAGTCCCCCCTGAGCCCGCTCTCTGATCTGCAACCCTGATGACTCAGAGGCCCGCGAGGGACAAGGGACCCACGTGCCCAGTGCCCAGCCCCCGGCCGGCCCCACCAGGTGCCGCCTCTCTGCTGACGCTAACAACAGGGGCAGCCTTTGTCACCAGGCTGCGTCCGGTCTGCCTCTCTCACCTGCATCCTGGAGGGCCTGGGAAGGTGAGGCCAGAGGCCAGGAGACCGTGGTCTCATGGGGAATTCGCTTCAGGGCACTGGGACCAGAGGGTCATGCGTGGGGCCTGTTTCGGACCCCCCGGGGACAGTGACAAGGACGTGTCCCAGCTCCGTGGCTGTCAGTGGCCCCACACCCTCTCCCCTGGGTCTCACAACAGCTCCGCCAGAACACGGAGTGATGGGGGTCATCACTGATTTCTGAGAAAACGGACTCTAGACCAGGTGGGAGAACTGCCCAGGGCGCGCTCTCAGCGGCAGCCCTAGACCCCCAGCGTTTCATCTTCCCTTCCCGAACTGCTTCTCCCGGAGAGGCGGAGCAGCTGGCAAAGTACAGGCGACCCCTGCCCCAGGGGTGAGCTCTGGGGGTGCTGGCACCAGCCCCAGGGGGCAGGTGGGGTTCCCTGGCACGGGTGCCCGCATGCCGGGACAGGACAGGTGTCTGAAAGCCCGGCTGCCGTTTGTCTTCTGTACACACGACACCGCAAACACCAAGGCAGAAACAAACACAGCCTTTCTCCCTCCTGGGGAGCAGCTGCTTGACAAATTGCTTTCCTCGGGAAAGTGCTCAGGCCTGTGGGAGGACACACGATAATTAGAAGACACGGTGCCTGCCTTTGAGGTCCTTACAGAGCTCACACAGCTGCAAAATGCAACTGGCAGAAGGCTGGTTTCAGCCCTGGCTTAGCCGGGAACCCGGGAGAGAAGGGGAGGCATCCTCGAGGGCTTCCCGGAAGTGGTGATTTGTGAAGGGGACGGGTCAACCACGTCTCAGAGAGGGGAATTCTCCAGATGTCCAAAGTAGGTGGGGGAAGGTAGCTAGCAAATGTTTCAGCCGGACGCATGACAAAACGCGGCTTGCTGTGCTCGGATACCCTCTGCAGGCCCAGGGTGATGTGGGAGCAGTTTCTCCTTGTGCTGAGCCTGGTCCTGGGGCAGAGCAGGGCCAGAAGCGTCTCATCTCTGAACATGCAGAGCAGAGCAGGGCAGCCTCGGCTCCCCCCACCTGGAGCTGAGACCATGGGTCCAGGACTCCTCCCTGGGCCTCAGCTCACGCGACTCCTAGGGTTTTACAGTCTTGCTTTCCAGATGCTCTGTGGGGATGTTGCCAAGCCCGTCACCCTCAGGGCCCAGGAGCCGTAGGCCCTGAAGAGCAGCCAAGAGCTTCCCAGCGGGTGGCGGCCCGGCCTGGCTGTCAGGGTGCGGAAGTAAGCCATCCTGCTGACCTCGGCTCTGAATTTGGCTACAAACTCGTCAACTTAGCAAAGACCTTTTTTTTCACCAGATGGGTGGTCTTTAGTCATCTGTGTTTCTAAGAATCCAAAACTGTCATGTCTGTGTGTGCAAAATATGAGAAAATGTGAGCGAAGTAAAGGAACAACGAGGCAAGTGAGGGGTTCTGAGAACTTGGCCCGGCATCTTCTTCAATTTAGAATTTTGCAGCTTTTCTTCGCTAGGAAAGTGAACAGAGTGTCTCCTATGCACACAAATTAAAAGCAAATCGCTCCCTGGACCCAGGACCTGGGCTTCCAGGCGTGTCGGTGTCACCTCGGGACCTGCCAAGGAGCTGCCCCTTCCCGCCTCGTGCACAGGCCACGGATCAGCCCACAAAGAGGAGACCTTGAACGCCCACCTTCCAGCTGCGTCTGTCCTGCTGTGCGTGCAGGTTCAGTCGCTCAGTCGTGTCTGACTCTGTGACCCCGTGGACTCTGGCCCGCCAGGCTCCTCTGTCCTGGGATTCTCCAGGCAAGAACACTGGAGTGGGTGCCATTTCCTCCTCCAGGGGTTCTTCTTGACCCAGGGATCAAACCCATGTCTCCTGCGCTGGCAGGCGGTTTCTTTACCACTAGCGCCACCTGGGAAGCCATAATTATTGGGGTTGGTTTAATGCAAACAAAGAGAATAATATTTTGAAGCTATCCAGCCAGCCTCTGACGGACAGGACAGCCGGCTAATGGGGGTTGGGGTCTCCCAGGCTGAGCGTCACTTGCAGCACGAGGGGCTGGTCTCGGGCAGCTTCAGCTTTGGGACAGGAGCTGCGTTTGCATTTCCGAGGCCAGACCACACCTTTCCCGTATATATCGCCATTTCCCCCAAATCTCAGGCCTGATTAAAGGAGGGGAGAAAATCACTTACGCCCCTGAATTGCAACAACAAAGGCTGGGTTTCTCTTTTCAATCAAAACAGCAGGGCGGTCTGATTCAAATGCTAATCGCGGGGCCTGAATTGGCCACTAAGAGAGGGAGACACTTTTCCCTGCAAATGACCACAAGGCCACTCCTTTGCCCAAGAACCCATGGGATCCGCCCAGTCAGACAGCTGTGAGATCTGTGAAGTCGCTTCACGGGAAATGGCCCCGAGGTGGTGTCCGGCCCGGCCAGCTCCGGGAGCCTGTTCCTGGAGAAGAGAAGACGGCCTCCAGTTTGAACAAAGTTCTCCTCTTCCCATTACACGTCCAGGGAGAAATGACAGGATCTGGCATGACACCGGGCACGGCGCTGGCGTCCACAGTTCTGGGTGCATCGTCAGGTGTTACAGGAGAGGCTGTCACAGAAGGACGCCCCCCGGACGCCAGCTGAGCGGTCAGGGCGAGGCTGGTGCGGGGCGCCGGCGGGCCCCACAGGGCGCACATGCCCTCCTGCCTGGGGAGGCAAACACGGCTCTTCTCTTCCTGGGACTGTCCCCCTAAGGACTCAGGGTGCAAGGAACACACAGCACAGAATGGGGCCCAAGGCCACGCCCTGAACGGCAGGACTTGAGCTGGGATCATTGGCCCCACGGCTGCCTGTCTCCAGCTGTCCCACCTCCCCAGCAAGCAGAGCGCTGGGGTGCAGGATGCTGGTGGGAGGACTAGGGTGGGGGGATGTGGCTGTGGGGAGCACAGTGGAAGCAAGGCCATGTCAGAATCAAGATGAATTAGGACGACAGCGGCCACTCTCGACCTGCAGCCTTTCCAACAAAGGCTTCCAAAGTCTCCCCTGATGGAGAGGCTTGGAAAACTTCTCAGCCTCTCTCTGCCATTATCACAGCATGGGTCTGTTTCTGTAGGGTTCAGTCAGTTCGGTCACTCAGTTGTATCCGACTCTTTGCAACCCCATGGACTGCAGCACACCCGGCCTCCCTGTCCATCACCAAATCCCAGAGTTTACTCAAACTCATGTCCATTGAGTCGGTGATGTCATCCAACCACCTCATCCTCCGTCGCCCCTTCTCCTCCTGCCCCCAATCCCTCCCAGCATCAGGGTCTTTTCCAGTGAGTCAGCTCTTCCCATCAGGTGGCCAAAGAATTGGAGTTTCAGCTTCAACATCAGTCCCTCCAATGAATATTCAAGACTGATTACCTTTAGGATGGACTGGTTGGATCTCCTTGCAGTCCAAGGGACTCTTGAGGGTCTTTTCCAACATCACAGTTCAAAAGCATCAATTCTTTTGTGCTCAGCTTTCTTTATAGTACAATTCTCACATCCATACATGACTACTGGAAAAACCATAGCCTTGACTAGCTGGACCTTTTTGGCAAAGTAATGTCTCTGTTTTTTAATATGCTGTCTAGGTTGGTCATAACTTTTCTACCAAGGAGTAAGCATCTTTTAATTTCATGGCTGCAGTCACCATCTGCAGTGATTTTGGAGCCCCAGAAATAAAGCCAGCCACTGTTTTCACCGTTTCCCCATCTACTTGCCATCAAGTGATGGAACTGGATGCCATGATCTTAGTTTTCTGAATGTTGAGCTTTAAGCCAACTTTTTCACTCTCCTCTTTCACTTTCATCATGAGGCTCTTTAGTTCTTCTTCTTTTTCTGCCATAAGGGTGGTGTCATCTGCATATCTGAGGTTATTGATATTTCTCCCAGCAATCTTGATTCCAGCTTGTGCTTTCTCCAGCCCAGTGTTTCTCATGATGTACTCTGCATATAAGTTAAATAAGCAGGGTGACAATATACAGCCTTGACGTACTCCTTTTCCTATTTGGGACCAGTCTGTTGTTCCATGTCCAGTTCTAACTGTTGCTGCCTGACCTGCATACAGATTTCTCAAGAGACAAGTCAGATGGTCTGGTATTCCCATCTCTTGAAGAATTTTCCACAGTTTGTGGTGATCCACACAGTCAAAGACTTTGGCATAGTCAATAAAGCAGAAGAAGATGTTTTTCTGGAACTCTCTTTAGTTTTCGATGATCCAACGGATGCTGGCAATTTGATCTCTGGTTCCTCTGCCTTTTCTAAATCCAACTTGAACATCTGGAAGTTCATGCTTCATGTACTGTTGAAGCCTGGCTTGGAGAATTTTGAGCATTACTTTGCTAGCATGTGAGATGACAGCAATTGTGTGGTAGTTTGAGCATTATTTGGCATTGCCTTTCTTTGGGATTGGAATGAAAACTGACCTTTTCCAGTCCTGTGGCCCCTACTGAGTTTCCAAATTTGCTGGCATATTGAGTGAATTGATGCTTTTGAACTGTGGTGTTGGAGAAGACTCTTGAGAGTCCCTTGGACTGCAAGGAGATCCAACCAGTCCATTCTGAAGGAGATCAGCCCTGGGATTTCTTTGGAAGGAATGATGCTAAAGCTAAAGTACCCACTCCAGTGTTCTTGCCTGGAGAATCCCAGGGACGGGGGAGCCTGGTGGGCTGCCGTCTATGGGGTCGCACAGAGTTGGACATGACTGAAGCCACTTAGCAGCAGCAGCAGCAGCAGACACAAGTAAAGTAATTCTCAAAATTATCCAAGCCAGGCTTCAGCAATACATGAACCATGAACTTTCAGATGTTCACCTCATGCGAAGAGTTGACTCATTGGAAAAGACTCTGATGCTGGGAGGGATTGGGGGCAGGAGAAGAAGGGGACGACAGAGGATGAGATGGCTGAATGGCATCACTGACTCGATGGATGTGAGTCTGGGTGAACTCCAGGAGTTGGTGATGGACAGGGAGGCCTGGCGTGCTGCGATTCATGGGGTTGCAAAGAGTCGGACATGATTTGAGCAACTGAAGTGAACTGAACTGAGTACAGCACTTGCACAGCATCATCTTTTAGGATCTGAAATAGCTTAACTGGAATTCCGTCACCTCCACTAGCTTTGTTCATAGTGATGTTTCCTAAGGCCCACTTGACTTCACATTCTAGGATGTCTGGCTCTAGGTGACTGATCACACCATCATGATTATCTGGGTTATTATGATCTTTTTTATACAGTTTTTCTGTATATTCTTGCCCTTCTTCTTAATATCTTCTGCTTCTGTTAGGTCCATAATGTTTCTGTCCTTTATTGTGCCCATCTTTGCATGAAATGTTCCCTTGGTATCTCCAGTTTTCTTGAAGAGATCTCTAGTCTTTCCCATTCTATTGTTTTCCTCTATTTCTTTGCACTGATCACTGAGGAAGGCTTTCTTATCTCTCCTTGCTATTCTTAGGAACTCTGCATTAAATGGGTATATCTTTCCTTTTCTCCTTTGCTTTTCACTTCTTTTCTTCTCACAGCTATTTTGTAAGGCCTCCTCAGACAGCCATTTTGCTTTTTTACACTTCTTTTTCTTGGGGATGGTCTTGATCCCTGTCTCCTGTACAATGTCATGAACCTCCATTCATAGTTCATCAGGCACTCTCTCAGATCTCGTCCCTTAAATCTATTTCTCACTTCCACTGTATAATCATAAGGGATTTGATTTAGGTCATACCTGAATGATCTAATGGTTTTCCCTACTTTCTTCAATTTAAGTCTGAATTTGACAATAAGGAGTTCATGATCTGAGCTACAGTCAGCTCCTGGTCTTGCTTTTGTTGACTATAGAGCTTCTCCATCTTTGGCTGCAAAGAATATAATCAATCTGATTTTAGTGTTGACCATCTGGTGATGTCCATGTGTAGAGTCTTCTCTTGTGTTGTGGGAAGAGGGTGTTGTGGGAAGAACTAGTGTGTTCTCTTGGCAAAACTCTATTAGTCTTTGCCCTGCTTCATTCTGTACTCCAAGGCCAAATTTGCCTGTTAACCCAGGTATTTCTTGACTTCCTACTTTTGCATTCCAGTCCCCTATAAGGAAAAGGACATCTTTTTGGGGTGTTAGTTCTAGAAGGTCTTGTAGGTCTTCATAGAACTGTTCAACTTCAGCTTCTTCAGCATTACTGGTTGGGGCATAGACTTGGATTACTGTGATACTGAATGGTTTGCCTTGGAAACAAACAGAGATCATTCTGTCATTTTTGAGATTGCATCCAAGTACTGCATTTTGGACTCTTTTGTTGACCATGATGGCTACTCCATTTCTTCTAAGGGATTCCTGCCCACAGTAGTAGATATAATGGTCATCTGAGTTAAATTCACCCATTCCAGTCCATTTTAGTTCGCTGATTCCTAGAATGTCGACATTCACTCTTGCCATCTCCTGTTTGACCACTTCCAATTTGCCTTGATTCATGGACCTGACATTCCAGGTTCATATGCAATATTGCTCTTTACAGCATCAGACCTTGCTTCTATCACCAGTCACATCCACAGCTGGGTGGTGTTTTTGCTTTGGCTCCATCCCCTCATTCTTTCTGGAGTTATTTCTCCACTGATCTCCAGTAGCATATCGGGCACTTACCGACCTGGAGAGTTCCTCTTTCAGTATCCTATTATTTTGCCTTTTCATGCTGTTCATGGGGTTCTCAAGGCAAGAATATGGAAGTGGTTTGCCATTCCCTTCTCCAGTGGACCACATTCTGTCAGACCTCTCCACCATGACCCGTCCGTCTTGGGTGTTCCTACACGGCATGGCTCATAGTTTCATTGAGTTAGACAAGGCTGCGGTCCATGTGATCAGATTGGTTAGTTTTCTGTGACTGTGGTTTTCATCGTGTCTGCCCTCTGATGGAGAAAGATAAGAGGCTGATGGAAGCTTCCTGATGGGAGAGACTGACTGAGGGGGATACTAGGTCTTGTTCTTGTGTTTTTGCAGGGTTGGGAGGGTTTAAATCAGAAAAACGTGTTTTATTTCTTTACTTTTTAAAGGTGAGCAGGGCTGTGCCGCTCTCGCTGCGGCATGCTGGCCTCTCTGTTGACGGCGTGCGGGCTTAGTTGCCCTGTGCATGTGGGATCCAAGTTCCCCACCAGGCATTGAACCCATGTCCTCTGCGTCGGAACCTTGGAGTCTTAACCACGGGATTTCCAGGGAAGTCCCATGTTTTAAGACAAAATGGTTGACTGGGCATCCGACACTTCTATGGACACAAAACTCTGGAAAACTAAATTCTGAGGCAGGGCTGAGAGGTGTTCGTGCAGGCAGCCGGCCCCCAGGGAAGGGGCTCAGAGGCAGCCCCTGTGCACTCCTGACCAGCGTCTGGCCAGTGCAGCATCTCCCTACACGTGTGGCCAGGGCCCCTCGGACATGCTGAGCTGCCACGTTTAACTCACACGGCCCACGGCCTCGAGGCCTGCTCTTAGATTTACAACAGCTATTGTTTAGCTGTAAATCAACCTAGGTATTATATATCAGTGTAAACACCTTTTCACATACTTCACCACATAACTTGTCATTTTTAATCTCCTGACTTTAATCTCCTGCCTAATCTCATTTTTAGTCTCTTACCATCAAACTGTCAACACAGCATGGAGTGCATTTTCTACGTGACTAAAATGAGTGATTGAAGAGCTGATTGAAAAAGAACTGTGTGTCTTTTTAATATTTGCTTTTGTGTCGCCCCTATCCACCCATCAGGCTTCCCAAGTGGCACGAGGTAAAGAATCTACCTGCCAATGCAGGAGACTCAGGAGGCTTGGGTTTGATCCCTGGGTCAGGAAGATCCCCTGGAGGAGGGCATGGCTACCCACTCCAGTGTTCTTGCCTGGAGAAACCCATGGACAGAGGAGCCTGGCGGGCCTCAGTCCTTAGGGTCACAAAGAGCTGGACACATCAGTGTCTGAGCACACACACCCACCAACCCCATGTTTGTGCATGAGTGGACCCTGCACCCACCAACTGCTACAGTCTCTCACTCCTGGTGCGTGCCTGGACTCAGCTCCATTCTGCCGGAATCTGCATGTTTGGTGGGAGCAACGCTGGTTTTAAATCGGCATGAGTGAGAGGCTTTAACAGTTTGCAGTCTCGAGGGAAGGGCTCCACAATCCTCTGAGATACCCATCCCTTTCTCTCCTCTCTACCTCCACCTCCTACAGTCTCCACGACCCCAAAGGACAGGGGTTACTTTTGCTTACTTTTCAGATTTACATTATGCTAGTTACTCCACTCCAGTATTCTTGCTGGGAAATCCCATGGACAGAGAAGCCTGGAGGGCTACAGTCCATGGGGCTGCAAGAATCGGACACAACTTAATGACTAAACAACAACAACAGATTCTTATTGATTAGATTTTATGATGCTTCTTTTCCTGGAAAACAGTGTTGGTACCATATTGTGTAGTGACAATTCTTTCATATCTCTGTGAAAACACCATGGATGTGATTGTGCAAAAGGCGTCTAAAATAAGCATCCACGTATGTGTTAGAAAGAGACTTACCTCCTGGAGAACTCCATGTTGGCGAGCGAAGTGGAATACATCTGATGTAAGCGACTAAGATATCTTTTACTTTGAGAATCCTTCTTATCTGATTTACAGATAATCTTGTCCTGAAAGAAATGTTTTATTTGTATTTTTTGTGTCTTACCTCTGAAGCTAGAATCTAAGGCTGTCAAAGATGGGTCCTCATTCCTCTTCATACTTCTGAGGCCGGGATTCATGTACCACACACAATCAGTGTGCACTGTGCTGCCGGAATAAGGAAGAGCCTTTGCAACCTATTACAAGTTAATCTCTAAAGGGACATTGACTCTAAGTTTAGACGATACATGGCGGCCCACCCTTGGGAACCTTGTCTTGCAGATTAGGAGCATTAAGCTAAAATATCTTCTCAGGAAACATGGTGACCAAGCCTATATGCGAATGGCGGCAGGAAGGAATCACACGTCCCCTCAGGAGGCTGCCTGGGACCACCAGACGTTTGGCTTTCCCCCTCCCCTTTTAGCATAAAAGAAGCCTGCCTTCTAACTCAAGCAGATGCTTCTCTGGGACACGAGTCTACCATCTGCTCGGTTTGGTGCCTTTCCTTGCCCTAACAACTCATCTCTCAGTTCATGGCCCATGTTGTACGAGCTTGGACTCAGTATTATTTACTATGCTGCGTAAACCTAGCAGCTACTCTCTGAATTTTATATTTATAATGCTTTTGGATCTATGTCAAAATATTCTGGTATGCTATAAATATTAATACTTAGACTTCCCTGCCCTGGCCTTCTGGTATAAACTAGTTGACAAGATCACGTTAATGCCACTGGACTGCCAAAACATCTCACGAAAAGCGGACTCCCAGGCTAAGACTTGTTCGAACCAAAGCACATGATTTAGCACAGGGTAATTAAGGGCAGTATTAAATGCAGTATTTGAGACAACATTTTAAAAATTCAAAAATACTGATGTAAATTATATCACCCTAAGTGTAGAAAAGGAGAAATTTAAAAAACACACACACAGAACAAAACATAGAAATAGTCAGAAAGCTAAAGTAATGGGTTGGTCAAAAAGTTCCTTTAGATTTGTCTATAAGATGTTATGGGAAAACCCAAACGAACTTTTTGACCAACCAATAAAATGAACTGAATGCCAAGTGATAGAATATCAGGTTAGAGAAAATCCCAAATGGATGAAAAGAAACCAAGAAACAAGTGAGACCAGGAAGGTGGAGGAAGGGAGGACTCAGAAATCAGGGCTGCTGGGTTGAGCTTTCAGACCCCTAAGGCCTTGGTGGCGACGTGCACGGCTCACTTGGGGCCAAGGAAGGAGCTGAGCCTGTGAGCCATCCCTTAATTTCATGTCCACCAGACCAAGCCAGCACCAGTGGTCACGGGCAGGTGCTCTGATTCAGGATTTCCCATGTTTGTCTAATCCTCAGAATCACAGGGATTCGCTGAGAAGTTTGATAACAGCGCAGATTCCTGGGTCCCCCCAGAGACCCACTCAAACCGAGTCTTTGGGGAAGGGCCTGGAACTGCACATTTTACAGGTGCCCCAGGCGACCGCTGTGGCCCAACACGCCTGGGGACGGCCACACAGCTGAGGATGACCCAGGAAGAGAAGCCAGAGATAGCGGAAGAGTCAGTCTTTCAGACAGTCCCACAGCACGCGCTTACCACTTGCCCTTCGCGTAAGGAAGCAGATTTCAAGATGGACTACGTTAGTGATGGGCCTCCCTGGAGGCTCAGACAGTAAAGAATCTGCCTGCAATACAGGAGACCCAGGTTGGATCCCTGGGTCAGGAAGATCCCCTGCAGAAGGGAATGGCTACCCACTCCAGTATTCTTGCCTGGAGAATCCCATGAACGGAGGAGACTGGTGGGCTACAGTCCGTGGAGGAGTCGCAGAGAGCCGGACACGACTGAGCGACTAACACTTTCACTTTCGTATTAGTTACAGGACAAGGTTTGTTTTACAAGTGAAAGGCATTCGTGTGTGTGTGTGTGTGTGTGTGTGTGTGTGTGTTTCCAGTTTACTTGTCCTGTTGGGGTGGTGGCTGTAACCTGGTCCCTAGATTTCTACACATGAATATTCATGGAATTTTACAGTCTGAACAAGTGGCTGAGAAGATCATCTTCTCAAAGTCCCTCATTTGACCGACAGGAGATGCCCCTGTGGCTCGCACATTTCCACGTGTGTGTGCACAGGAGGACCTTACTGCAGGTGTGGGTCTTTGACCCTTTTCTGAGCCTGGGAGGATTCTGGAGCTCACTCCCTTAAACTTCAGCCTATAAATGAATTAAAGAGAGTCCGATGCTGGCTTTCATAACCGACGACAGTAAACCTTTAGCGGAAAGTTTGTGCAGCAAAATCCAGGAGTTTCAAGAATTCACTTGCACCCTAAGAGGCTCAAATGGGGCTCAGGTTATCCTAACGTGGCCTTGACATGCTTTTGGGAGATTGAGCCAGTGTATCTGGCTTTGAGGCTGGCACTTCAGATAGTGAAGATAACCCCTTTATCTCAGGGAAGGGAGCCTTTGCTCAGCCCTCAGCCAGGCTTTGTGGCTATTCTCATGGTAAAGAAAAGCATTTGTCTGTGGCTTTTCTTTTCTTCTTCGCCACCACTGGTTCTTCTGAATTTCACTTTGAACCCCTGACACCTTGGGCCTTCTCTCAGGCTGAACGGGTGGAATCCACAAGACGCCCAGGGTGGGAGGAGGAGGGGTGGGGGTTGGGGGGGAAGGTGCAGGGACGGGGGAGGCGGTCCAGCAGGGACTGAGGGACACACACACCCCCAGCCCACCTGCTCCGGGCCTCGGGGTCGCCGGGCTGCAGTTTCTCGCTGTTCACGCTGTTCCTTCCATTCCGTAAGCCGAGAAAGAAGGCCCTTAGGAGGAACGTGAGATATCCTTTAATAAATATTAAAGGATTTAATATTTAACACTCCCGTGTCACAGTTCACCAGCCCTGGCAGCTGAGCATGGCCCTCCAATTTCCACCACAACTCACAAAGTGGGGGTCTTGCCTCAGCGTTTTGTACCCGGACCGGGGGTGGTGCGGGGCAAGGCCCCCTGTTATTTAAGGCTAAGGTTCCAAACGCAGCCCAGTGTGGCTGAGACCCACGTCTCAGTGAGGCTTCTCCCCGGTTTTAAGACGTGCATGCACATCGTCTCCACTCCAGTACTCTTGCCGGGAAAATTCCATGGACGGAGGAGCCTGGTGGGCTGCAGTCCATGGGGTCGCTAAGAGTCAGACAGGACTGAGCGACTTCACTTTCACTTTTCACTTTCATGCACTGGAAAAGAAAATGGCAACCCACTCCAGTGTTGTTGCCTGGAGAATCTCAGGGACGGGGGAGCCTGATGGGCTGCCATCTGTGGGGTCGCACAGAGTCGGACACGACTGAAGTGACTTGGCAGCACATCGTCCCTGGTTCGATGGTGCCGGGACCTCCGTGTCCGCGTTACGACGGCTCTGCGTCTCATGCAGAACGCCAGCGATGGAGCTGGATCTCGTATTCTCTGGTTAGGTAGGAATGGGGTGCTTCAGATACAGCACAGTACTGACGACTCCCTCCATATTTTCCTTGGCTCCTCTCACTGCTGGCTCTGCAAGCATTCTGGGCACCAGGTACAGGGTCTTCACGGCCGTCTGCCCGGTGTAGGGTGACGTCACTGCCTGGCCCGGCCGGGGGCGGGGACTCTCCCGGGGGGGAGGGGTGGGGCCCACTGGGGGCCCATTTTCCTCCTTACTCACAGGGCCCCAGCATTGCATTGAGGTACAAAGCACACGGGTGAAGGCGGCTTCCTGGCACTCAGGATGCCCAGGGGAACCTGGGTGAGTTTGGATGCTCGCATGCCAATCACTGTTCCCAGGACTCCGGACCAGGTCAGCCTGCCCATCCTGCTCGGTCCGGTTCCTCTCACACTGGCCTAAAGTGCTGAAGCCAGATGGGTGCCCTGTCTTCTCCAGCAGACTGTCTTTGCCAGAAAGCGTCTGGTCTCTCCCACTCCAGCAGGCCTACCCTTCCAGTTCTCCAGACAAAAAAGATTCAAAGGTTTTCAAATATTTTATTTCCTTGTTTTAGTCAGAACTTTTGTTATCTTGGAGTTTGTAATCATTCTCAAATACTTCTAGATCTGAGGTCACTGACACACTGTCCCTTTATAACCAGTATTCATTTTCTCTGCTCATTTTGGAAGTTCCGCTGCTCTGAAGTGGTCAAGCTGGAAGTAGACGAAGCACAAGCTGGAATCGAGATTGCCGGGAGAAATATCAATAACCTCAGATATGCAGATGACACCACCCTCATGGCAGAAAGTGAAGAAGAACTAAAAAGCCTCCTGATGAAAGTGAAAGAGGAGAGTGAAAATGTTGGCTTAAAGCTCAACATTCAGAAAACGAAGATCATGGCATCTGGTTCCATCACTTCATGGGAAATAGATGGGGAAACAGTAGAAACAGTGGCTGACTTTATTTTGGGGGCTCCAAAATCACTGCAGATGGTGACTGCAGCCATAAAATTAAAAGACGCTTACTCCTTGGAAGGAAAGTTATGACCAACCTGGATAGCATATTCAAAAGCAGAGACATTACTTTGCCAACAAAGGTCCATCTAAGTCAAAGCTATGGTTTTTCCAGTGGTCATGTATGGATGTGAGAGTTGGACCATAAAGAAAGCTGAGTGCCAAAGAACTGATGCTTTTGAACTGTGGTGCTGGAGAAGACTCTTGAGAGTCCCTTGGACTGCAAAGAAATTCAACCAGTCCATCCTAAAGGAAATGAGTCCTGAATATTTATTGGAAGGACTGATGATGAAGCTGAAACTCCAATCCTTTGGCCACCTGATGCGAAGAACTGACTCATTTGAAAAGACCCTGATGCTGGTAAAGATTGAAGGCAGGAAGAGAAGAGGACAGCAGAGGATGAGATGGTTGGATGACATCACCAAAGCAAGAGACATAAGTTTTCGTAAACTCCGGGAGTTGGTGATGGACAGGGAGGTCTGGTGTGTTGTAGTCCATGGGGTCACAGAGAGTCAGACACTACTGAGCGACTGAACTGAACTGAAATTAACTGAAGTGGTCAAATCAATCACCTCCATTTCTGAACAGTTGTCCTTCTTTACAAGTGTTTCACGCGATTATCCACTTTAATCAGAGCGCCATTCAATCGCCATATCTGCACAAGAGCCTAGTTGGATTTCTTCCAATCTTCAGCTGCAGAAGACTTGTCTGTCTGCAGTTTGTGTCTCAGACTTTTCTAATTCATAACAAGCTGTCAACCAGCTGATGAAGGGACACTTTCCCACGGGCTCTGCACATCATACACAGAATCACTGGATCATCCTCGAAAATCAATAAAACGCAACTTCTGTTTACCTGTTTTCTGTACTTGGAAACGCACACTGACAGTTGATTATAGTTGAAGTTAGCACTGTAGTTTTGCTTTCGTTCTATCTTCACTAGCCAGGCTAATATACTGAAAGAAAAATAAAAGTAACGCTATCTTGAAATCTATGATACTCCCAGGAGGTAAAGTTGGGAGAAATTTTTCTTTTTAACTCTAAGAGTTCTCATTTTTTTCGGCTGTGAACTCTAAGATTTCTCATTTTTTTCTTTTTTGGCTGCGCTGGGTCTTCATTTTGTGCGGGCTTTCTCTGGTTGCGACGAGAGGGGACCAGTCTTCATTGCAGTGGCTTCTGTGGAGCACAGGCTCTAGGAGCTCCAGCTTCAGGAGTTGTGGCTCTCGGCTGCTAGAGCATGCAGGCTTCAGTAGCTGTGGTGCATGGACTTAGTTGCTCTGTGGCCTGTGGAATCTTCCTGGACCGGGGATCGAACCCATGTCCCCTGCATTGCCAGGTGAATTTTTATCCACTGCACCACCAGGGAATTTCCCTAAGGTTTTTCTAACTGCTTAGTTTGAAAGAGTTTCAAATTTACACAAACTTACAAGAATTATACAATGAACTCCCATCAGTTCTTCAGCTACTTGTATCAATTACAAACATATTTCTCATTGTGTCACATTAAATGCATGTTTTATGACTCCCTTTCTCTCTTTTTACATGTTTTTATATGTATACATATAATTATGCTAATATTATTATTATTAGTTCACCATTTGAAAGTTAAAAACATAATGACCCTTTACTCATAAATATTTTATCAGTAAAAAAGTCATTTTCTTACACGACATCACTAAAATGACCAGATTTAGGAACTGAATATTGCTATAATGCTATTATCTGATTTTCAGCCTACATATTACCAACTGGTTTCTCTAGAGTGCTATAGTTATACTGTTTTAAGGACATGTTGACATTCAGTCAACTAAGACAAAGGGATGTTATTAACACTCACAACTTGCTTTCAAAAGTGATCTGTGTCATAAAGGGAAAAAAATCTACGTGAGAAACAGATTCTATGGTGAGAAACAGGCTCAATCAGCAAGAATTGTCTAAGTATTCAAGAAGATACTGGAAGAATGGCTTTGGCAATATGTATATACTCAAACTGGAACAATGCGGAGGAGGCCAGCATGGCTCCTGCACCAGACGACGCATGAATCCACGAGACGGTCACTATCCTTTCCAGAAAGGGAAAAAAAGCATGTAAGTGTTATGGACTGGGTTATGTTCCCCCCAGATCCTTGTGCTGAAGCCTTAACCCTCTATGTGACACGTCTGGAGACAGAGCCTTTTAAAAAGGAGGGCAGGTCACCTGAGGATGGGGCCCTGGTCCAAGAAGACTGGTCTCTGGGAAGAGGGAGGGACACCAGGCTGCTCTCACACAAAGGAAGGCCACGTGAGGAGAGCTCTTCGCAAGCCAGGAAGAGATCTCTCACCAGGAACCCAGCCTGCTGGTGCTTGGATCTTGGCCTCCAGCCTCCAGAACTGTGAGAAATGAACTTCTGTTCTTTAAGCTGCTCGGCCTGTGGGATTTTGTTACAGCAGCTGTAGCAGAGTAACTCACTGGGTAAAGACAGTAGACTATCCTTCTCATCAGATTCTTAAATTAGATTTGATGGTTGAAGCAAACATGATAACGCTGTCTGCTGTAGTGTTCCATGTGTGCAGAGGAAATACTTAGGACGATTTTATTTTAAAAGCAGAAAGAATTAAAGGACCTAAATGGGAGTAAACACTCAGCATTTCACTCAGAGTGCTAAGGCATGGAGGAGGCCATGCTGAGTAACTTAAGTGTGCCATAAGATCCAGAACAGCCACCAAGAAAACTACATACAAAGATATGATCAAAATGTTATACATAAATAAAAACGGTATTTTAAAATATGCTGAGATAATCCAAAAGAAATCAAGGAAAGAAAAATAGAGGAATGAGAAACAGAAGAAGCAAAGCAAAAATTGAAATGTAAGCAAATTTTAAAAAACTGAAATCATGCATAATTTGTTCTCTGATCACGATGGAGTCATTTCTCAAACCCACAAAGGACAAAAACTCAGCCAAGATGAGAAAGATAAGCTTCTTAATCTCAGAACTCTTAAAACCGTGAAAGAAATTGAATTTAGAAATATCCAGTCCCAGATGATTTCACAAGGTAATTTTATCTAACACTTAAGTAAGAATTGGACTTCCCCGGTGGCTTAGACGGTAAAGCGTCTGTCTACAATGTGGGAGACCCGCGTTCAATACCTGGATCAGGAAGATCTCCTGGAGAAGGAAATGGCAACCCACTTCAGTATTCCTGCCTGGAAAGTCCCATGGATGGAGGAATCTGATGGACTACAGTCTGTGGGGTCGCAAAGAGTTGGACACGACTGAGCAACTTCACTTTCTTTCTTTTCTTTCGAAGTAAGAATTAACGCAAAATTTTATACAATCTCTCCAACGAAATGGACGAGGAAGAAATATTTGCCAACTCATTTTATGAGGCTAGCTAGTACTTACCCTGACAGCAAAGTCCAAAATACGTTCTCCATTCAAAAAAGAAGGGAGTACAGAGTAATCTCTCTCATGAACATATACTCAAAAATTCTCAACAAAATATTAGCAAACCCAATCCAGCCATGTATAAAAAGAAATAAAACACCATGACCAAGTAGAATTTCCAAATATCCAAAGCTAGATCAATATTCAAAAGTCAACCAGTGCAAACCACCATATTAACAGGCTAAGTAATCCATGGGCACAGAAAAATGATTTGGACAAATTCTGTACCCAGTGGCATAAAATCTCCCAGCAAACTGGGCATGGAGAGGCGCCTCCTCTGCCTCATGAAGACCATCTACAAACCCCACAGCCGGTATCACAGTTACAGGTTAAAGACTGAATTCTCCTCCTGTAAGAGTGAAGCAAGGATGCCTGTGTTTTTAACTTTAAATTCCAATCATTCACTGTTGGTGTATTGGAAAGTTGATCATCATATATTAACCTTGTAACCAAGAGCCACAGTATAATCATCTAATTCGAGGCATGTGAGGGTTCTTGGGAAGTTCGCCCTCAGAAATGTTTTTGCAATTATTTCCTCTCAGTCTCTGATTTGTCTCCTCAGTCTTTTAACAGTGTCTCCCGGATTCTTGACCACTGCACCACCTTGGCAGCCTGCAAATGTGAAAAGCAAATGTATGAAACTTCTAGAAGAGGACACAGGAAGAAAGCTAGGTGACCTTGCTTTGGCAAGGAGTTTTTAAGCTACCATGCTAAAAGCAGCGCAGTCCATGAAAGGAAAAAATGATGCACCGGACTTCATTAAAACGAAAAACATAGGCTCTGAGGGAAACACTGTTAAAACACTGAAGAGACAAGTCAGAGACTCGAGGAAATATCTGCAAAAACATATCTGAAGGGGGACTTCCCTGGCGGTCCAAGGGTTAAGGCTTTGAGTTCCCACTGCAGGAGGCCCTGGGTTTGATCCCTACTCAGGGAACTAAGATCCCACAAGCTGCAGCCAATAATAATAATAATCAAAATCAAATCATTAAAAATATCTTGAGGGTTTGTATTGAAAATACACAAAAGATACTTGAAACTCAACAATCAGAAATCTGTACAATCGAAAAATGGGCCAAAGATCTTAAAAGAATACTGACCAAAGAAGACACACGGAGAAGCATTTGAAAAGATGTTCCACATCGTATGTCATCAGGGAAATGCAGGTTACAAAGAGATACCACTGCACATCTGCTAGAACAGCCAGTGTCTAACCAACAGGGACCTGCTGGACAGCACACGGAACTCCACTCCGTGCTATGTGGCGGATGGGAGGGGAGACTGGGGGAGAACAGATACCCAAACATGGATGGCTGAGTCCACCTGAAGCTACCACGACGTTGTTAATTGGCTATCAGTTCAGTCGCTCAGTCGTGTCCAACTCTTTGCGACCCCATGGACTATAGCCAGGCCTCCCTGTCCATCACCATCTCCCAGAGCTTACTCAAACTCATGACCATCGAGTCGGTGATGTCATCCAACTGTCTCACAATCTGTCGTCCCCTTCTCCTCCTGCCTTCAATCTTTCCCAGCTGCTGCTGCTGCTGCTAAGCCGCTTCAGTCGTGTCTGACTCCGTGCGATACCATAGACAGCAGCCCACCAGGCTCCCCGTCCCTGGGATTCTCCAGGCAAGAACACTGGAATGGGTTGCCATTTCCTTCTCCAATGCATGAAAGTGAAAAGTGAAAGTGAAGTTGCTCAGTCGTGTCTGACCCTCCGAGACCCCATGGACTGCAACCTACCAGACTCCTCCGTCCATGGGATTTTCCAGGCAAGAGCACTGGAGTGGGCTGCCATTGCCTTCTCCGATCTTTCCCAGCATCAGGGTCTTTTCCAATGAGTCAGTTCTTTTCATCAGGTGGCCAAAGTATTGGAGCTTCAGTCTTTCCAATGGATATTCAGGACTGGTTTCCTTTAGGATTGACTGTTAATTGGCTATACTCCAATACGAAATAAAAAGTTTTAGAAGAAGAAAGAATGGCCATTATGCTGACCAGGACCCACTCACTGCTGACAGGAACGCAGGACGGTACAGGCACTTTGGAAGACACTTTGGCAGTTTCTAATAACACCGAACATACTCTGACCGCAAGATTCAGCAATCATGCTCCTTGGTATTTATTCAAGAGAGGTGAATATTAATGTCCCCACAAAGACAGATGTTTATAGCAGCTTTATTCATAATCGCCAAAATTTGGAAGCAATCAAGATGCTCTACAGTAGCTGATGGACAAATAGCGGGGTCCATCCAGACCATGGAATATGGTTCAGCACTAAAAAGAAACGAGACATCAAACCGTGAAAAGACACGGAGGAATCTTACACGCCTATTCCTAAGTGGAAGAGGCCATTCTGGAAAGGCTACGCACTGTACAATTCCAAGGACATTTGGAAAACGTAAAAACCAAGGAGATGATAAAACGGTCATTGCTGCCAGGGGCTGAGGAGTGGGGGCATAAATAGGCTGAGCATAGGATTTTCAGGGCAGTAAAACTAACCATTATGATACTAATGTGGTCGATACACAGCAGCACACATTTGTCAAAATGTATAGAATATACACCTCTGAGAGCAAACCACAACGCAAACTGCGGGCTAGAGTTAATAAATGTGGTAATTTTATCCTTGCCTTGAAGGGTCTTGGCTTGACTTCTTAACTCTGCCAGGTAGCAATCCAGTAGTTGTTTGTTATCTCAGAGAAGGTCAGTAAATTTGGAGCTCTTTCTTTGCATTCATCACACACTAAAGTCTTCCAAGTGTCTCATTCAAAATGGACCAGTAACCGCTGTGTGGTACAAGAGTGCATGGCCAGGGCCCACGTCGTGACACGTCATTATAACAACCCTCACACGGTTTATGTTTTATTTTTATTAACTATCAGATCAATAATGTTCTACATATCTTTGCCCACTTCTGGATTCCACTCTTTTTGCCTGAGTTTGCCTAGGATGATCCAATGAATTAATTTCACACATGATACTGTATCTGGGTTTCCCAGGTCGCTCAGTGGTAAAGAAATTGCCTGCAATGCAGGAGATTCGAGTTTGATCCCTGGGTTGGGAAGATCCCCTATAGAAAGAAATGGCAACCCGCTCCAGTATTCTTGTCTGGGAAATGCCATGGACAGAGGGGCCTGTCAGTCCACAGCCCATGGGCCGCAGAACGTTGGACACGACTGAGCGACTGAGTACACACACACACACACACACACACACACACGATGCTGGGCCTATAGCTCTGCCCCAGGTTCATTCTCCTTCATTCCTGCCAAAGCTGTCACTACAGCAGCAATTGCATTTTCAATGATTTTCCATAATTTTTAAGTTATTGACTCTTTGAAAATATGCCTTTATTGTATACATCATGAGTGATATTCAAAAATGTTTTTTAAACGGTGTTGTACAAACAGACTTCTCTGATGGCTCAGTGGAGAAGAATCCACCTGCCAATGCAGGAGACGAGGGTTCAGACCCTGGTCAGTAAAATCTGTCTTAGCGAAGAGATGCGTGCGCCCACTTGGGAGGATCCTGAGACAAACCAAATATGGACTGCAAGCCAGGGAAGTTAAAACAACTGACCAAAGAAACCTGGAAGAAATACTCCATGAAAGTAATTCAAACTGCCACGAGGACGCAACTCGGCAACTCTGTCTTTCCCTGAGTCTGCCCGTGTGTCTATCCACACGTACTGTACTTTTTTCCTCTTAATGAATACTCGTTTCACTATTTTCTGTCTTTTCTGCAAAGCTGAAGGGCCAGGGCCTTGTCACTGACCACTGGTCGAGCGCTCCGCTCTGAGGCTCTCTCTGCGGCGACCCCGGCTCCCGTCTCTGGCGGGGAAGCCAAGCCCCGCTCCACACCTGCAGGCGGAGGCCCCGGGAGATCAGGAAAACCCTTCGGTCCTGACACAAACGCCAAGGTTAGCGGGCGGCGGGAGCCCTCCGAGGATGGAGGTCAGCCTGTCTCCCGAGAGGAGAGGGTGGTCAAGGATGCCCCTCCAGGGGTCCCGTGTTGCCCAGCAGGCAGGGGCGGACCCGGAGCAGGACAGCGGCCCCCGGAACCACCTGCTGGGAGATGGGTCTGCTGCCTGTGAAGGGATCCCCGGGGGCACGAGGGGTGGGCTGGGGTTCTGCAGCACCCTGGCGAGGGCCGCAGGCAGGGCTCAGAGCTCCGGAAGGGCAGAGTAAGAAGGGCCCTGCCCGCCCCCGGGCGCTTTGCAGGAGGGTTTGTAGACGCCACGAAATATAAACTAGAAGTCCCCATCTCATACTCACTGTTGACCCAAGTTAACCAGTGACTCTCACGCTGTTTCCTTAAACCATTTTCCCCAGTGGACACAGCTGACGCGGCTGTGACCAGAGCCTGGGCCCTTTCAAGCAGTTCCTTCACCAGGCTGAGCAGAGAGCCGGTGCTGGGGCGGCGGGGGTGGGCTGGGCTGGGAGCGATCGCCTGGGGCTCCCTGCTGTTCCGTGTTAACACACCTAGGCGGGATCAAAGGCTGCCTGCCCATCCCAGCCTCTCCACGGGGGAGGGAGAAGTCTAATATCATTACAAGTAAGCTGCAATTTGGCGTCATCGGCAGCTGTGACAGTCGGTTACGGAGGTGGAGGTTTATGGAGAGCAGTTTGTAGGTGCTGTGCTCAGCCGTGTCCGATGCTTTGCGACCCCGTCGATGGCAGCCCGCCAGGCTCCTCTGTCCCTGGGATTCTGCAGGCAGGAATACTGGAGCGGGTGGCCATTTCTTCCTCCAAGGGATCTTCAGTTTACTACAAGCCAATTGAGGAAATCGCTGCAAACTTTTCTATGGAAAATTTCCAGTCTTTGTCAAGATGTGGTCTCAGACCTGCTTGTTTCAAATGGTCTAGAAATCATTTTGAAGGTATGCCATCTCATTTGTCGCCCACATCACACGCAGCCCAGTATGAAATACCTTGTTGAATAGGTAACATGGTCCTATTGATTAACTAAAAGGACAGGGAAAAGGAAATATATGTGTGTGTGTGTGTGTGTGTGTGTGTGTAAAAGGGCATCTTACATGTCAGACTCTGTTAGAGGCTTTATTATAATTATCTGCTCCAATGAATATTCCATACACGATGTATGGACTGTTTGCTGAGACCTGTGCCAGCCATGGTGGGCCCGTTGGAGGGTGTCAGGGACAGGATTCCTGTCCCCAAGAGGTCTGAGTTCCTCAGGAGATACAGATGTCATTAACCAAAGGGCCACAGAAATACATCCGAAACTGCAGCTGGGTGAGGGCTCCTGAGGATGGGGACCCCAAAGCTGAGAGCCTCGGAGAGAAAGAGGGTGGGATAGGGGGAAGGGAGGAGGGCCAGGAAGGAGGGCAGGAGGAGGGTCAGGGAGGAGGGCCAGGGAGGAGGGAGCAGGAGGGAAAAGTGTGTAGGAGGCCCCGGTGAAGACCCCCTTCATCCACTTTGGGACCCAAAGGCCAGTGAGATGGGAGTTGAGGACACAGGGTCCCTCGAGACTGGGGCTTTCATCTTTATCTTAGGAGCCCTGGGTTGACACTGAAGTATTTTGAGGGGGAGGCTGACAGGATGCTAGGGGTCCCTTTGAAGTCACTCTGCTAATGAGCATGGGTGTAACAAAGAGCAGAGTGGACACAGAGGCTGCTGGTCCAGGCGCAGACGGCGTGGCCACGCCCAGCGTGGGAGGGTGCAGGGATGGACAGCAGGCCTGGCCTCGGCCGCCTGGAGTCTGGGGTGTTCGTCACAAGGGTGGGGGATCTGTCGGGGGGAAGGAAGAGAGTGTTGGGGGGACAGTGCCCGGGGTTCTGGCCTCTAAACCGTCCCTGGGTGTGGCCACACTGAACGCTCAGGAGGACCTCGTGGATCACCCTCTGGTCACAGTGAGTGACCAAGAGTGTAGCTTCTGGTGCTCCCAACTGGTGGGGCGCTTTCCCACCCAAGAACCTCCCTGAAACCCCACTGAACCACCCACCAGACTAGCCCTCCACGCTCCTTGAAATACGCCCACAGGCACCAGGGCCGGTTAAGCAGGACGGCAGGACCTTCTGGTGTGACCTCGTGGCTCCATCCATCACCAAAGTGATGGTCATCGGGGGTCCACTGTGTTAGTTCCCTTCCAATGCCAAGTATAGCTATAATTAGAGTTATATAATTTAATGAACTATTTACATACTCTGGAAAAGTATAACTGGAAGGGGTGGGACCACCGTGCCAACTGCTTTGGGAAGACACATACAGGTAAGTCACCAAAGACCACCAACGGACTGGGTCAAGGGAGAGAACGAGAAGGGTCTGAAAAGGATTCTGCATTTAGATCTGGTGCCAGGAGTGTTTAACTAATCGTGTAACCAGAAATCTGAAACCTGAATAGTGCCTTTAAGTTGCTGGTGATGCAAGAAAAGCCACAGGAAACTAATCGGCAAACCCAAATTCAAAGGAAAGGCCTTGACCCCGGCAAAAAGTTTCTGAATGAATCTATGAGTGTATCTTTCACTTTAAATGTATTTACATTAAATGAGTCAAGAATAAACCAGCTTTTAATCTTAACTCAATACCTACCAATCCAGATGGTTCTATCAATTATTATATTCACACCATGACTCTCTAGTGCCTTTCTACTTAATCAACCGAAATTGATGGTGGTGGTTTGGTGACTAAGTTGTGTCTGACTCTTGCGACCCCATGGACTATAGCCCACCAGGCTCCTCTGACCCTGGGATTTCCCAGGTAAGAATACTGGAGTGGGTTGCCATGCCCTCCTCCAGGGAATCTTCCTGAGCCAGGAATCGAACCTGGGTCTCCTGCATTGCAGGCAGCTTCTTTACTGACTGAGCTATGAGGGAAGTCTAAAATTGATAAGTGCTATTTAAAATGTGAGCTCCACGTCCAGAAGTAACCAGGGAGAATTCAGCCTACGGGCACAGTCTGCAGTGCCATCACAGGAACCAATCAGACAAAACAGAAAACACAAAGTCCAAATGTCCTTGAAAGTGGAGTCTGTGAAAAAGATGGTGTTCCAAAGAAGTCGGGAGAGAATGGGCTTAATAACCAATGGATTATAACAGATGGATTTAAGGCAAATGGCAAGTTCAGTTCAGTTCAGTTCAGTCGCTCAGTTGTGTCCAACTCTTTGTGACCCCCATGAACCGCAGCACGCCAGGCCTCCCTGTCCATCACCAACTCCCAGACTTTACCCAAACTCATGTCCATCGAGGTGGTAATTCCATCCAGCCATCTCATCCTCTGTCGTCCCCTTCTCCTCCTGCCCTCAATCCCTCCCAGCATCAGGGTCTTTTCCAATGAATCGGCTCTTCACATGAGGTGGCCAAAGTATTGGAGTTTCAGCTTCAATATCAGTCCTTCCAATGAACACCCAGGACTGATCTCCTTTAGGATGGACTGGTTGGATCTCCTTGCAGTCCAAGGGACTCTCAAGAGTCTTCTCCAACACCACAGTTCAAAAGCATCAATTCTTCGGCGCTCAGCCTTCTTCACAGTCCAACTCTCACATCCATACAAGACTACTGGAAAAACCATAGCCTTGACTAGACGGACATTTGTTGACAAAGTACTGTCTCTGCTTTTTAATATGATGTCTAGGTTGGGCATAACTTTCCTTCCAAGGAGTAAGCATCTTTTAATTTCATGTCTGCAATCACAATCTGCAGTGATTTTGGAGCCCAAAAAAGATAAAGTCTGACACTGTTTCCACCGTTTCCCCATCTATTTCCCATGTAGTGAACAGTATGAAAAGGCAAATGGCTAAATATTTTGTAAATATAATGTCAGCTGTCTGCTTCAATCAGATAAACATAGAACATGGAATCATAAAGGCGCTACACAGTATGGATCACGGTTTATCGTGGCTTTCCAGCGGGCACATGGTAGAACTCTTGGGGAGGTGGGTGGCCCCCGGCACCTGTATGTCTTCAACCTCCTCAGAGGGCTCCACCCTTCAGCCAATGTACAAAACCACAACACAGGTCAGTGTTTATAGAAGATTTGCTTTGGGAAGACGTACCACCACAAAGGAGAAGACTGAAACTTTTAAATCACCTAATAATGAAAACTGTCTTTGCTTCCACAAATTTAAAATATAGAAGTATCTGGGACTCCCCTGGGGGTCCAGTGGCTAAGACTCCGCACCCCCAGCGCAGGGGCCCGGGTTTGGTCCAATGAACTAGATTCCACATGCCGTAACTAAAGATGCCGCATGCCACGGCTAAGACCTAGAGCAGCCAAACATCTAAATTAACTAATTTTTTAAAATATATGCACATTAAAAGGGAATTGACACACTGCGTGTATAATACTGATGCAAAGAACTGACTCATTGGAAAAGACCCGGATGCTGGGAAAGACTGAGGGCAGGAGAAGGGGACGACAGAGGATGAGATGGCTGCATGGCATCACCAACCTGATGGACGTGGGTTTGGGTGGACTCCGGGAGTTGGTGATGGACAGGGAGGCCTGGCGTGCTGTGGCTCATGGAGTCACAAGGAGTCGGACACGACTGAGCGACTGAACTGAACAGAAAGTGATCTACAGAACACACGTCAATGAAGCAGTGGGAGTGGGTTCTACTTCACCGGGAATAAAAGGAACGCAAAACTAACCTTCTTTACTTGAAACACTGATAAAACGCACTTTTTAATTGGAATGCGTCCGTGTTGGCCGACGTGTGAAGACTGATGCTCTCTGAGTGGAAGCCGGTGGAGACGTGGAGAGCTTGCAGACGTATCCTGCACCTGACCTCAGCAACTCCACTTCTGAGTCTTCATCTCACAATGCTCCCCTGTGACTGCTGCGACAAAGCGCCTCTCCCCCTCCAAGGCTCAGTGCCCCTTTCGGAAGCACCCCCGGCAGGATGCCCAGCAGCCTCTGCACGCCGCCCCTGTCGCTTCTGCATTTGGGACTGTTTATTTGCTGGTGTCCTCTTGCAGACAGTAGGCACCTAGCACATAGCCACGATGGATTTTGTCTTTATGTCTCCAGCCCAGGGCACGATTCTTGGCTTTCAGCAAGTGCTCACCACATATCTAATGAATCAAAGACTGCAGACCTGCTGTGATAAATACTATAATCGTGATTCCACCAGCTGTCCACAGAAGGGGAGAGTGGGCGGCTGTGAGCAGAGCCCAGCAGTCCTGGGTGCTGCTTCTTGGGTCCCATAGGGTGACACACACGTACGGTCCAGTGTTGACCCGCAGAACCTTCCCTGTGCCTTGTCCTTTCTTGGAAGCACAGATGGCTTTAATGATTTATGGTAAATAAAAAGGAAGCTTGAGTCTATGATTGAAAAGTGAAAATAATTACAAGCATGTTGTTGTTCAGCTGCTCAGTCTTGTCCAACTCTGTGATCCCATGGACGGCAACACACCAGGCTTCCTTGTTATTCACCTTCCCCTGAAGCTTGCTCAAACTCATGGCCATTGAGTCGGTCATCTCATCCTCTGTTGTCCCCTTCTCCTCCTGCCTTCAATCCTTCCCAGCATCAAGGTCTTTTCCAATGAGTTGGCTCTTCGCATCAGGTGGCCAAAGTACTGGAGTTTCAGCTTCAGCATCAGTCCTTCCAAAGAATATTTAGTACTGATTTCCTTTGGGATTGATTGGTTTGACCTCCTTGCAGTCCAAAGGACTCTCAAGAGTCTTCTCCAACACCACAGTTCAAAAGCATCAATTCTTTGGCACTCAGCCTTCTTTATGGTCCAACTCTCACATCCACACATGACCACTGGAAAAACCACAGCTTCGAGTATGTGGATCTTTGTCAGCAAAGTAGTATCTCTGCTTTTTAGCATGCTGTCTAGGTTGGTCAGCTTCTCTTCCAAAGAGCAAGTGTCTTTTAAATGGCTGCTATCACCATCTTCAGTGATTTTGGAGCCCAAGAAAGTGAAGTCTGTCCCTGTTTCCATTGACCATCTATTTGCTGTGAAGTGATGGGATTAAATGCCACGATCTTAGTTTTTTGAATGTTAATTATAAGTGTATTTATACAGAAAATACAAGCTTCCAAGAGATTAACATTAATTAACTGCTGTCAAAATAAAGATTTAAGGAGACCAAAAATAAAATTGCTTAATGAAAAGTGAAGTGAAAATGAAAGTCGCTCAGTCATGTCCGTCTCTTTGCGACCCCATGGACTATACAGTCCCTGGAATTCTCCAGGCCAGAATACTGGACTGGGTAGCTTTTCCCTTCTCCAGGGGATTGAACCCAGGTCTCCCACATTGTAGGTGGATTCTTTACCAGCTGAGCCACCAGGGAAGCCCAAGAATACTAGAGTGGGGAGCCAACCCCTTCTCCAGGGGATCTTCCCGACCAGGAACTATACCAGGGTCTCCTGCATTGCATGTGGATTCGTTACCAACTAAGCTATCGGGGAAGCCCTATGAGTAGGACGCCAAAACAACAAAGAGGGAGGTGTACAAACCAAGAAAATTAACGAAGGAACGCGAGTAGCAAGAGGCCAGAAGTGTCTCACAGACGGGGTTTGGATCCGAGGGGCGGACAGTGCAGTAGCCACCAGCTGCCTGGGACTGCCGAGCACTTGAGATGTGGCTGCTCAACCGTGGGATTAAATTGTTAATGTTACTGAAGCTCCAATCCTTTAGCCACCTAATGAGAAGAGCCGACTCATCGGAGAAGACCCTGATGCTGGGAAAGACTGAAGTTTGGAGAAGCAGGTGACAGAGGATGAGATGGTTGGAGGGCATCACCAGTCCAACGGATATGAATTTGAGCAAGCTCCGGGAGATGGTGAGGGACAGGGAAGCCTGGCGGGCTGCAGTCCATGGGGTCACAAAAGAATCAGACATGACTTAGCGACTAAACAACAACAATTGTATTAAATTGAAATGTAAACAGTCACAGGTGACTAGTGGCTACAGAATTGGACAGAAAAGGTTGAGACCACATGCCTTGTTTCCCCCAAGAGTGGGAATGGAGTCCCAGGAAATTCAAGGATTGGTCTGAAGGCTTACAACCAGACACTGAGTACTTCAGTGATGGAAATGGGAGGATCCGTGGGTTGGTTTCTAGGTTAATTTCCACCCTACAAAAAGGGTGTAAGTATTTATGTTCCTTTTAATAGTTTTGAAGGAAAAGTAACAGACTGTGAGATTCTTTGTTTTCTTTAAATATTATGCTGGCTTGGAAGCAGTCATTATAAAATGGCCCTAATTCTTATTTTAGAATTGAACATCAGAGAGTTTAAATCTGATCCATTTTGCGTACCTTTCTTTAAACAGAGAGTTAAGATCATTGTTAAATTGTTAAATGATGTTAACAAATGATGTTAACATCATGTAACATTGTTAAATGATGCAACGAAGGAAGTTACATCTGGAAATCACAAAACTGCCAAATATGAGGTCTGTTATGCAATTTTTAAAGAATCCTTTTTACTTTTCTCATGTGCATGGTTCAAACTTCAGACTCAAGCCCCACAGTCCAGCGAGGTCTCCTGAAGATCCGCTCTACGGGATTCACACACACACACACACACACACACACACACGCACACACACACTCTCCAGGACATCTCATGCTAAACTGTGTAAAACCGACAGAACAGCTAAAATCCTGAAAGCCTTTGCTTAAACACAGAGAGGAATCCTGAAAACAAAACGGAAAGGAAAAGCATCCAGTGGAAGTTAAAACTGAGACATGAAAATCAGAGGAAAACGCAGTGCCAAAATTCCTATTCACTTTCTTTGTGTTTCTCCTTTAAGGACAACAGCCTGAGTAAGCCCAGGGGGGCAAAATGGGGGGGCGCAGTGATGGCTTGTGCCCTTTACCCTTCAACTTGAATCCAGAGAGCACTCTGCATGCTTGTGGGTGTGTGTAGGCAGAGCATCACCCCTTACTACACACCTTCAGCCAAAATCCACACTCCTCATCCGCTCCCTACAGATGCTGTCTCTGAAATGAAGGCCCCTGGGCTCTGGGATTAAGAGGCTGAGAACTGCACAGCCCTGCAGTGCGGGGAGGAAGCGGATCTGTCCTTGTAAAGTCAGCCGATGGTGGCTCTCAGCATACCTGGGACACCAATTCGAAAAGGAAAAAGGAAGTGGTCAAAGTCATGCTTTTTTGTGAACTTCAAAGGTTCTCTCTCCCTCCCCCATCTTTCCATTTTACTGTCTGGTGAGCTGACTGTCTGCAGCTGTTGGCAGAGGCTGTGTCCCCCGGCGTCAAACCTGCCTCCTCACGCCCATAAAACTGCAGCAGGGGACCCGGCGGCAGGTGTGGGAGGCAGGGGCCAGGACGCCCTTGCGGTTTCCCTGGAGCCGCCTGCTGTGCCGAGGAGACCCGCCTCTCAGCTCACCCCAGCCAGGCTTGCAGCTCCTCAGAACGACCCCCCCAGATTTCCGTGCTCCGTGTGCTGGGGGTGTGCGGAAACCGGTCTCATATCCCTCTTTCCTAGATCCTCATGTCCCTACGCCTGCCCGGCAGAACATTTTAGTGCAACTCACATTCACCAAAACCCAGGCCACTCGGGGAGATGGTGAAGGACAGGGAGGCCTGGCGGGCCTCGGTCCATGCGGCTGGAGTCGGACACGACTGAGCGACCGGATGACAACAGGCCACTGACGGGGGAAGCAGACAGAAGCCAAGTCAACGCCGACATTTATAACCCACGTTAAAAAAATGTCTTAAACAGCATCGGGTACCATCACAGATGCTTCTGAAACCACAGAACCAGGCTCTGGTTCTTCTTCAAACTGGGAGAGATGAATAAACACCGCATTTTTTTGGAGATGTCAGGACTTCAGTAAGGATGTAATAGCTTGCCCTCTTCCTCTTCTTTTAGTGATGGGAAATGAATTATTGCAGGTGACATATTAGTCAATTGTATTCTAACTTTGCAGACCACTAGGTCATTATGTCGTATGGCTTAGTGCCAGTGTTTTGGGGGGATAAAGGGAATGAACAGAAAATCAATTTATTTAAAGCCACTTTAAATTGTTCATATTGTTTTTATTTGGCAGATTGAAAAATGCATGCTTTTCTAAACAAAGGGAAACGTCATTGCAGCATTTTTGCAAGAAGAGAGAAAAATAATGGGAAGGGGAAGGACCATCTTGGAGGCAAGCCCAGGAACCTTAGCATTTACTGAGCTCCCAGCGTGTGTCGAGTCGTGAGCACTTCATCACCTTCAGGGGAGGAGGCCAGGGGAGGGATGAAGGGGAAAGAAGTATGAAAGAAATATGAGAGAGAAAGAGTCCTGGTTTTGCCCTCAAGGACGCTACTTTATAATCAAGGAGACCCAACAAATAAACGCAAAATGAGCTTAGACACATTGTAAAAACAGCATTTGAGAATTTATCTCATCCCTTTAAATTTTCAGTCTCTAATAGTGTGTTTGCCCTATACATAAATATTGCTCATAGAGGTAATAGTTTTGGTAAATTGTTTTTGTTGGTTTCCATACTTTAAATTCTACAGAAAACGGAGGGTCCGGACGGAGTGACATAAGGAAATATTCCAATTAAGGCTGATGGAAGAAAATCCAGCTCTCAGAATTGAAGCCATCCTTTCAATACTATAGGTTTTGATGGAAATAAGAATGTTATCGTATGGTAAGTATTTTCTAAAAACCTACTGTATATCGGGCATTGGGTTAGGATCTTAGCATAGAAGGGTAAACATAACAGAGTTTGTGGTTTAAACAGGAGAACGCAAGATTATAAAGAAGGCAGCGTTGGTACTTACAGATTCCAAAAGATGCAGGACACATTTCAATTCATTTTTCTACAATTTAAGCTCAGAAAGGAGAATGTCAAGTTACCGTCCTAGATGAGACGTCTGCCAACTATAGCCTTCGAGCCAACACTGTGGTTTTCAGGTTTTTAAAGGGTTTTTGAAAGAAAGAAAAAGAGAAAGAAAGGAAAGAAGAAAGGGACGAAGGAGAGAAAGAATACACCACAGAGACGACGGTGGCCTGCAGAGTCTTAGACGACGACCACCACCCCCTTCTAGGAAACGGCGTCTTCGCTCATAAGAACATGAAGAGCATAGGCCTTGCTTCTCCAGCGTTTCATCTTCCTGTTCTTGGAGTTCTCAGGGCCTCAGATACTTGAGGGCTAATTCAGATTAATTCTAAATTTATCTGAATTTCTGGTTTAGCATTGACTATGTCGATTTTACTTAATGAAGGTATCAGTGTGTTAGTTTTTTTTTTTCATTGGAGGACAATTGCCTTACAATATTATGTTAGTTTCGCCATATATCAGCATGAATCAGCCAAAGGTATACTCCTGTCTACCCCGTGTTAAACCTCTCTCACTATGTTAAACAGTCTAACAATATGCAAACGCTGTTGATCCCTAAACAGTCTTTCTGGCCACTTCACCACAGCACCTCTTATAACCCAGACATTTTGCCTGCTTAAAATAAACACACGTATTGGATAATCTGCATTTTTAAGAACCATAATTTCTATCTAGTTGCACTTAAACCACAAAAATTGTTTCATCTGGGGACAAATTACTTTTTAGGGATAATTGAAAACAAGTCTTCATTTAATCACCAAGTTATGTCCCTGCTCTCAATTAAAATACATGGTTTAAGCAAAATTTCAGACTACGCCGATTTCTCCAAGGAGTAAACACTGAGGTCATTGGGATTTTCATGGGCACATTTACATGCTGCCCTTGTCGTCACTTTTTTTGAGTTGGTAAACTACTCATATGGTGAAGTCAGGGTTTTTAGAATTTTTATGTAGGCATTTTATATTACCTTCATGTATACCTGGGAGTGAATGAGAATTTGTACATTTTGAGAAATTAAGGCAAAACACATCAGCCTGTATTTATTTAGGGTAGATATGTAGAGTATCTACCCAAAAAAAGCACACCAAATAAAAAGAACATCTATTTGGAATTTGCATCATTTTATGGATGACACATTTGCTCAATATAAACAACAAAACATGTTTTCCTGGAAGCAGGCAGAATAAAAGTTTGATCCTTGATCTTAGTAGAGGATATGGTTCGTTCCTAAACCCAATGACTCCATTTGGCTGATGCCCATTTGAGGTCATTAATGCCATTTGTACCACCCAGAACTGCAGCCACATTTCACAGCTGGCCGGACCCAACAGGGACAAGCCCTGAGTTATAGATGACAACCTACCTGGGGACAAGCAGGGCCTGATTAAGTACGAGTTGCCTGCCACAGTCAGGCAACTGCATGTAAAATTCCCAGCTGAAGCTATAAACTAAAGACAACAAGAAGTTGTTTCAAAATTTGCATTAAGGCAAGGCATCCCACCAGCTACAGCTATACACCTTCCTAGATTTTATTGCTCAGTCTCTTTGAACAGAATGCAATCAGACACATTTTTCTGTGGCCCAGAGAATTCTACCAATTTGAAAGTTTGGGGGAGAAATGCTACACAATAGACACAAGTAATTATTTACCAAAGATTATTGGAGTTGATTTGAGGACAGAAGAGGGTTACAGACTCCCTTAAATGTTCCAGAAAAGTGGGGAAAAGAAATATCGACAAGCATGAATATATCAAGCAGATGCCATGTGTATCTGATTGGCAAGCGGCTAACTCCACTCAGCAGGGAACAAGACACCCCTCCAAGGAAGGAGAACAGTGTGGGGACCCTGAAATCCAGCATCGAGTTTGACTGACAGCACCCATCTACAGCTCATCAACCAAACCTTTCCGTCCCAGATCTTCATGGAAAAGAGTAAAACTGTGTATTGGATCCATGTGATATAGAACCATTTCTTAAATCTATAAAATGGTTAGAGAAAGCGGCTGCGGCGTGACCTGAATACTGAATTTATTCTGAATAATGGTAAACTAAGCAGGGACACTTTCCTGGTGGTTCAGATGGTAAAGAATCTGCCTGCAGTGCAGGAGACCTGGTTTTGATCCCTGGGTCGGGAAGATCCCCTGGAGAAGAAATGGCAACCCACTCCAGTATTCTTGCCTGGAGAATTCCACGGACAGAGGAACCTGGCGGGCTACAGTTCAGGGGGTTGCAAAGTCGGACACACCTGGGCAGCTCACACTTTCACTTTCTTTGCAGAGTGTAATGTTCCCTCTCCACTCTTTTCAATTCTTTACTTCCCATTTTAATCAAGGCTATTTTTTAAATTGAACTCAGTCGGAGAGATAAAAAGAACATACATTCCATGAGTAATAAGTTTGAGAGAGGAAGTTTGTATGATTTAATTTGTTTGATTGAACTCTTTAATTACTGAAGAGGGTTGGAATTACTGTTCCTATTTTAAAGACAGGAACACAGAGACAGGGCAAGCAGAAGGGTTAGCGCCTGCAACAGGCAGTTGAAAGAACCAGCTCAAAGTCCACATCTGGCTAACTCAGAATAACTTAACAATAGTGCGTGTCACAGCTTACAGTGTTTTCCAACAAAGCTAAAACGCTAAATTGCTCTGAGGCATTATTGAGGAAATCTTAGGTGTAGGTAGTAAAGGAGCTTTAAAAGAAGATATTTTTCTGGTTGAATAGAATCAGTCATTTGATGGTTCCCAGTAGTGGGAATTGTGTGCCGAGAGGCTTCCCTTGTGGCTCAGCTGGTAAAGGATCCGCCTGCAATGCGGGAGACCTGGGTTTGATCCCTGGGTTGGGAAGATCCCTTGGAGAAGGAAAGGCTACTCACTCCAGTATTCTGACCAGGAGAATTCCATGGACTGACAGTCCATGGGGTCGCAAAGAGTCGGACACGACTGGGCGACTTTCACTTTCAGTATAGCCTCACCCTGAATTGAAGCCATGAATCTTCAGGTCCCACGGTTAGGGCCCCATGATGTCATCAAAACTGCTGACAACTTCTAAGACAGGGTCACAGATTCTATCACAGGTCACCCTCATAACCCAGCATGGTGGGGTAGGACGCATTCATTCATTCATTCCTCATCTTTTCATGTTTGTTATGTCCCACTCATTCTGTGCCTGCAACTGTATTAGAACTTAGATACACAGAGATTTTTTAAAAGATGTAGTTCTGGCCCCAAACACTCACAGTCTCACACACATTGAAAGAGGAGACAAGACGAGTGAAAACAGTCCAAATTGAACATAAACTAATAGTAACTAGTGTTTCCAAAGGAAAATACGCATGCATGTGTGCCCAGTCGTGCCCAACTCTCTGCAACCCCCTTGTCTGCAACCCGCCAGGCTCCTCTGTCCGTGGGATTCTCCAGGCAAGGATACTGGAGTGGGTTGCTATTTCCTTCTCCAGGGGAATCTTTCTAACCCAGGGATTGAACCAGAATCTCCTGCGTCTCCTGCATTGGGAAGCAGATTCTTTACTGCTGAGCCACTGGGGAAGCCCCAAAGGAAAATAAAGCACCTTGAAAACAGGCCACCAGTGATGGGACATGATCATCACTATTTATTTTTCTCTTCATTGTATATATTTCTTATTCTTTCCTTTTTTTTTTTTTGGCCAAGCCGTGCAGTATGTGGGATCCTCTGACTAGGGATCAAACCTAAGCCCCCTGGGACTGCTCTGGTTTGTCTGGTGGTAAAGAATCCGCCTGCCAAGGCAGGGGGCACGGATTCCATCCCTGGCCTGGCCACAAGTACTGAAGAGGCCGTGCTCAGTAACTAAGACCCAGCACGACCAAAAAACCCCTAAAAAACCTGAGCTCCCTGCCCTGGAAGTGCAGAGTCCCAGCCACTGCCCACCAGGGAAGCCCTGTGCTCCTTCCATTTTAAAAGCCAGCACTTCGGTCTCATAGAGGATCTACTATTGCTTATGAAAGAGCATAAAGGAGGATCTTTTGCTTCAAGTCAAATGTGTTGTTTACACCAAAGGGAGAAGAGATCTCCTGAAATGGAATTTTGCATCAAAAGGAAGAGTTTTCAGAAAAGGAAGGTGATTCTACAGACTGTCCTGGAGCACTGAGCATCCTCACCAACACCCTTTTCCGTGGTGCCAAGGGTCCCTGGGGATCAGAGGCTGGGCCTGCCTCTTTCTGGGGCTGCGGGGGCTTCCCGTCTCAGTCTGTCCGAGTCCGGGTCAGGGCCCTTTGTCAGGTGACCGAGAGGAGCAGGCTGGGCCGGGAGGAAGCACTCTCACTCGCGGGCTGATCGACCTTGAGGATGGAGCCAGAAGTGATGGCCTCAACCACCCCGTCTCGAACCCGGTGAGAACATGACGCGTCGTGGGAGGGGGACCCCGGTGAAGGAGCCTCTGTCCCTGAGAGGTTTAAACCTGGGGGCGGATGTTGAGGCCGTTGATGTGAAGGGCACGCCTGTGGGTGGATGGAAGAGGCTGAGGGTAAAGCAGTGTGGCCTGACCGGACGAGGCCTGGGCGCATGGGGACCCCCCCCGCCATGGGCAGCAGGGGACTCCCGGCTGCCAGGCTGAGTGGGCCCCCGCGCTGCACAGGGCCAGCCCTGGGGAGGTGCTGAAGCAGGACTGACCGCCCCATCTCGGCACCGACAATCTGCTCTGCAGATTAAACTAGAGAGGAGAGCGGGGGTCACCAGTGGGATCCGCCAGGGAGGCGTGCGGGGAGGCGAGGCATGAGCTGGGCCAGGAAGAAGTCTGGAAGGGTGGAGGGGGGCACCTGGCCAAAACAGGGAAGCCTGGCGACTATGGGCCCCCGCCCCAGGGAGCCGGGAGCAGGTGACAGCCAGCCTTGAACACTAGTTCTGACCACGTCCACCGCCAAACACCTTCACGGGTCCAAGCTCATGGTTCAGAGATGGTGTATTACAAAACAAAATGAAAAGTTTTGCCAGGGAAAATAACATGCTTTCAGAAGACTCCCGAATCTTCATTTATTCATCAAGTGTTTCTTGAATGCTGGGCACTTTTCTAAGACACTGGGGATTCTAGGAAACACTGTGTAGAGTGAGAAAGATGCTCTAGAGCAGAGGGGAGAGAAACACACTGAAGAAAATAAGTAAAAAATGCATGGAGTGTTGGACGGTGGTGTGCTAAGAAGAGAAACCAAAGCAGAAGAAGGGGATTTACGCGCAGGGAAGGGCGTGGAGGCGGTGGGGACGGGTCACATGGTTCCTGGGCGAGGCCTTCGAGTACAGACCGGAAGGAAGTGAGGGAGCACCATAGGGACGTCTGGGGGGTCATTCCCGGGAAAGGGAACTTCAGTGCAAAGGCCCTGGGGTGGGAGGACCCCGATGTGCTCAGAGAACATGGATGCCAGTGCAGCCTGGCGGGAAGAGCAGGACAGTGGGTGACGTGAAGGACAGCCAGCCTCCTATCGTGGCTCAGAATCGTTTCTAGACTTATTTCTGCTCCTGTGTGGTGCATGCTCTTGGCAATCCCATGGACTGCAGCTCGCCAGACTCCTCTATCCATGGGATTCTCCAGGCAAGAATACTGGTGTGGGTTGCCATTTCCTCCTCCGGGGAATCGTCCCAACCCAGGGATTGAACCCGAGTCTCAGACGTCTCTTGCATTGCCAGGGGTATTCTTTACCACCAGAGCCACCTGGGAAGCCCCATTTCTGCTCACGTAGAACAATAAAGCTGTCTGCTCACAAATTCTGGCTCCTTCCAACCTCCGGAAGGGATTTAGCAGGTCCAATTTCAGAAATCGTGATCAGTGCAAAGAGCTCTGTGTGCCTCCTTAGGTATCCAGGAGCCTCTGAGAAAATTCATCACCCAGGGGAGCCAGTCCCTCACACTGAGAGTGAGGTGGGGTCTCGTCCTGATGAAGCCTTGCCTCCAGAAGTGGGAGGACTTGGCCAGGAAACAGCCTACGTAGGGAGGAGGGTTTCTCTTAAGCACAAACCCTGAAACATACGTTTTCTCAGAGCCCCTGTAAATGGCGGGCGGGAACCCTCCCAGGGGGTTCCTTTGCTCCAACTCAGTCCTGACCAGTCCAGGGGGGCAGCTGGATCCGAAGCTGACTCTCGAGCAGGCCAGCTGGGGCCTCCGGGATCTGAACGTGGGGTCTCAAGGGCCGCCACCCTTGCCCTCCTCGCCAGGAGGAGGAGGGTCAGGTCCCAGGCAAGGGGCTGGAGCGGAGGGGGAAACCACAGTTCCTAAAACCAGCAAGAAAAGCCGAATCCACTTAACCAAAACAACGAAGGCTGTTTAAGAACAGACCGCAAGTGCATCTGACAAAGTGGTATCGCCCAGAAACCGGAAGTGAAGTGAATGGCGGTGTTTACAAGCCAAGGCAGATGTTCAAAGGGAGGCTCAGACACAGGACAGCTGGCGGGGAGAAAGCCGGCGCGTTCAGCCAACACCCACAAAATGCAGATTTTTCTAAGTGCCCTGAAGGCTGTTTATGGCCCAAGGGCCCCGGGCTCGGTCCCCTCAGCCCCAGCAAGCCCCTCAGTGTCCACACCACGGCCTGGAAGGGACAGCTGGCAGCCTCTGCTTAGGGAACTTTCATTTTCATGCGGACACATTTTATCATTTTATCCGTCTGATAAAAGCCAGTCAGAGTCGCTCCACCTGCTATGTGACAAGGAGAAAATTGCGAGAAAAACGGGGGGAATATCTCAAACAAACCAGCACACCCTCTGCTGTCTGCTTTAGGGGGTATCCAAACCCTGAGGGACCCTGGGCCTACAGTTCTTTACAAGTCCAACTACAGGAGCTGCAGAAGGGCTCTGTAGTTGCACCTCCTAGGAACCTCTGCAAAAATCATTCTAAAGCATTCTGCCCGCATTTGATGACGACCGTTTACACGAATATTAAGTACAGATTGAAGGATGCTGATAAAATGAAGGACAAATTGGAACCCTGAGTTGCTCGTAGTCAATCAGGTAGAACGTAAGGGAGAAAGCATGTATTTTCATGGCTATTTGCTCATTGCCTGTGATTTCTGGTCCCTTTAGAGCCTTTCTCATGCTGGAAGTATTTTTAAGAAAGGAAAAAACAAAAACAGCCAGGTCAAATTGTACATATGTTATCACAATGAAAAAATGACTCTACCACTTATCCTAAAACCCAAATCAAGTTACAGTACAGTAATAGATACCAAAAATTTAGCAAAATGCTGGTCATTCGAGGAGTTGGTTCATGTCTTTGTCACTCACAGAATCTATTTTGGAGCACATTCAAGGTTTTTTTTTTAATGGAATATTTTTTTTAAATAAACGGGTGAGTGATTTTGATTATGTTCACAAGTAAACTTGAACTTTAGAGACACGCACCCTCACATTGAGAACAATATCCCCTTCCGATAGGAGAGACAGAAGGAATACGCAACCAGCTTCATCTTCACAGAGAAAAGGCTGCTGCGTGGACAGGATAACATCACAGCCCCAGACTTAGAGACTCTGTAGTGAACGTCTTGGGAAGGAAGACGACCTTCACCACACTCCGTCCTGGTTTGGTCACCGAGCTGATCAATAATCTTAAGATTTCCAGGCCACACTGAAGCATCCTCTGTCACTTACTCGGGGAGGGGGCTTCTGAGGTACCTCCTGTGTGGACTCTGGGGAAGACGCCGGGGTCTGTAAAGAAATGCTCAATTCCAAAGACAGGTCAGCCTGGATGAATGGATGCATCATTGCACAAAAGCATTTCACAGAAATAAAGCGCTTCTTATTTGGGGATGTATTTTTCAACATTTCTGAGATTATAAACATATTCTGGCATGTCTACTTGGAATTTGGTAATGGAGATAACTTCTCGTCACCTCAAATAAATACACTCTTTATATCTGTTCAGATTCTCTACATATAACAAATGTTTTGTTGCACATAATAAGATGCCCCAAATGTACTATTATTTTCCATCATTTTTATTATATTTTTATTTGGTATCATTTTTAGAGGAAAATTATCTCTGATCGTTTAAATTCCTTGTGTGACTATCCGCCTGCAGTGCAGGAGGCACGAGAGATGCAGGTTTGATCCCTGGGTCGGGAAGCTCCCCTGGAGGAGGAAAATGGCAACCCACTCCAGTATTCTGGCCTGAAAACCCCATAGACGGAAGAGCCTGGCTGGTTACAGTCTGTGGGGTCGCAAAGAGTTGGACATGACTGAGCAACTGATCACACTCCACACGCACACACACAAATATTAGTGATGAATAAATATCTATAAAACTAAACAGCCATATGATCTATTGCTTCTCAGAATATCCAGATGTGCTTCCAGTCAAAATAAGACAGACTGCCAAGAAAAAATAACTTATTAGAAAAGTTAAACTAATATACTTGCGATTTCAGGTTCATTAATACTGGGTCAAGTCAAATTAAACTATATTTAATATGATGGTAACTGTTTTGTCTTTTCACTTTTGAAGTTAGGAAAGTTTTATTTTTCTTGATGCTGCTGCTGCTGCTAAGTCGCTTCAGTCGTGTCCGACTCTGTGCGACCCCATAGACGGCAGCCCACCAGGCTCCTCCGTCCATGGGATTTTCCAGGCAAGAGTACTGGAGTGGGGTGCCATTGCCTTCTCCAAATACTGTTTATATTTACATTCAAGGAAAATGAAAATTTCAGCATTAACTATCCTCTTAAAATGAATGTGTGCTATAGCTGAATGGATTGACAAAAATTTTACAGCTAAACTATTAAGGCTTCAAGATTGTGGAAGATAAATAAAAATGAAAATTTGAAAGAAGTGAAAAATAAAAAGAAGAATGGCCAAATAGGACACCCCCGGTGGTCCCGTGGTGAAGAGTCCATGCTTCAGTGTAGCAGGTACAGGTCTGATCCCTGGGGTGGGGGGCGGGTGAGAATTAAGATCCCACAGGCCTGGCAGTGTGGCCAAAAAAATAAATGAAACTATCAGGGAACGGCCAGATGACAGTCTTCTAAAAGAGCCTTCCCGTGTTTCTGCTTCATCCTGGTGCTTTAGGAATGGGAAGAATCCCTTCTTCCCCTTGTCCTGGATGCACTCTTACCGTCACTTGTTTTTATCTCCATCCTGCCTGAAAATGTCAGCAGGTATCTTTCCTGCAGAAACTAAGGACCTTCCCAGATTTAAGGGCCCTATTGTTCAATAAAGTGCCACAAACTAAGCTTCGAGAATTAGAACCCAATGTTTGCATTGGTCATACTCTGTAAGCAGACTAAACTCAGGTTCTTAGCTGAGTGACTAATTTCCCACTAACTCCAAAACAAGGGCAATTTAAGGAAAAGCCTCAGCTCTGGAGATCCGTTAGGGAGCTAAAAATACTTTATGGCTGTATTATTTTAATGGCTTTCCTGGTGGCTCAGTGGTAAAGAACCCGTCTGTCAATGCAGAAGACTCAGGTTTGATCCCTGGGTTGGGAAGATCCCCTGGAGAATGAAATGCCAACCTACTCCAGTATTCTTGCCTGGAGAATGCCATGGACAGAGGAGCCTGGTGGGTTGCAGTCCATGGGGTCACAAAGAGTTGGACTTGACTTAGCAACTGAACGACAACAACATATCATTTTAATGTATTTTAATCTTAAAACTGGTACTTTTTTTTTTTTACCAATCAGAAAAAGAGAAAGAAAAAAGACTCACTTGATAAAAATTCACACATTAACAGGCCAGCAGGGAAGGTGGTGGTCATCCCTCTAAATCTAAACACAGGTTTAACAGGAAGAGAAGCTTCTCTGGTGAGTCTCGGGATGGATCAGCCCAGCCTGGTCCTGTGTGGTACTGCCTTCTGGCACCCATGGGCCTGCGCACTGTCCGCTTGCTCGCTGTGGCCAACGGCACAGATGTGGCCCCGCTGTTCGGAGCAGCCTGACTTCTGGGCACTGCAGTAGCCGGGGTGAGTGGGACCCCTTCCAGTCATGCTGGGTTCTCAGCTCAGTTACACTTTTGCTTCAAAACCTCAGCTCAGACCCAGGAGGATATGTTCTGTCCCACGTGGGTCATAAGGACTTGCAGTCACAGGCGTTGCCTTACACAGCATCCTTCAGGGTGTGCTTGTAATTAGAGAAAAACCTATGTCTGGTTTACCTAAATGTGCACATTTTCCCTCTACTCATTCCACAAACATTTGTTGAGCTCCTCCTACGTGCTCTGCACCACTCTCGGCTTTGAGGACCACAGGACAGAAATGCTGGCTCGCAGTGAGCTTCTATCCAGGTAAGGAGAGCAGAGTGCTGACAAGGAACGAATAAACAAGTCTGCTCTCAGGCAGCTCAGGACCTCGGCCTTTACGACACGGGGAACCACTGGAGGGTTTTCATAGGACCGGCCTCAGAAGGCACCCCGGCTCCTCCGTCTTCACAGGGACAAGTGACCACTTCCGTCCAGAGGTGGGACAGGTTCCCCGGGCCATCCCTGTGACCTCCTGACTCACAGAGTGTGACAGAGTGGAATTCTGTGACTTCCAAACCCAGGTCTGAAGAGCACAGGCAGCTCCTGGTGCCTCTTTATTAGAAAACAGGCTCCCTTTAGGAAGCACGGATGTCCCACCAGTGAGAGAGAAAGAGGGGTGGGCAGAGAGACACAAGGAGAAAGGCAGAGGGAGACAGGCAGAAACAGAAACAGAGAGAGAAAGACACAAAAAGAGAGACAGAAGAGATGAAGACAGGGAGAGAGAAGGTGTCAGAAGCCAGTGAGCTCCCAGCTAAATGCAGCCAGGTGATGGAAACCAATAAAGGAATCCTCCAAACAACCCTTAGAAGTAATCCAGTCTCGTTTGAAGCCGCTGGGCTCAGGGGCCTTTTGTCACGGGGCAGAGATCACTGAAATGCAGGCAAGCATTGCCCCAGTGCTTTGTTAAGACTGCGGGCTGTGGTGGCGTCCAGGGGAGCAAAGGCAGTGAAGGAGACAAGAGGCCGGCCGGCCTGAGCGTGGGTCACCGTCAGTGCACAGGCATGGTGACCTGTGCTCAGGTTCTGGAGAGAGAGGCCTTGCAGTAGCACTCCGTTAATTGAAGGGCAGGCAGAACGAGCCTGTGGCCTCCTCTGGACGTTAAAGGGGCCGCCACGATTGCTGACACGCAGCGTGGGCTGTGGCTTCACCAGCCGATGGGGCAGCAGCATACACACGGCCCAAAGTCTCCATCAGCAGGTGCTCAGCTGCAGCTACAGGCCGGCTGTTCCCCAGGGTGCCTGGGGAGGTCCCTGGCTGCAAAGGTGCAGGCTTGGGGTGAGCAGAGCCAGCGGGAGGCACCTGCCACCTGAGAACACCGGGGAGCTAGGAATTCCTCTCAGCACCAGGTACAGGTGCCAAGGCCCCATGGAGGGCACCCAGGAGGGCTGATTGCTTAAGACCCCACTGGAGTTACCCAGTGGCTTCTTGGAGATGAACCTGTTAGGCAGTTAGAATAGGAAACAGGAGTCCATAAGGGCGGTGCCCAAAAGACAAGGAAGGGAAAAGCCCTCGAAAATAGAACAGAGGAAGGTCCGAGGACCGGAGTGAGGACCTCAGGTAGAACAAACAGCACCCCTGGCTAGCCCAGTTTACACAGGGCAGGCCCATGGGGAGGAAAAAACATATAAAAAGAGGAGCCAAAGGGCCAGGGGTTTCTCTCTCCGGCACGTGTGCCCTCTCTCTCTCTTCTCTTCATGTCTTTTGGGTCGGCATGCCCTCACGCCTCGAGGATGTATTTTCTTTTTATTTTCAAAATAAAACTGAGCTGTAACACGGAGCTGTAATACTGACCTGTCCCAGAGGTGTAACACGGTCTGTCCGAGAGCTGAGACAGGTTCTGTCCGAGGGCTTTAACGTCCGTTGCTTCAAATTTTTGTTGTGACGAGACAGAACCGAGGAAGTGACACACTCCCCTGACAAACCCAATTGTGGTTTTGTTCTCAAGAAGCAGGTTCTCTTTATTTGCTCACAGAGGGGACACAGTACTGAATGGGGAGGCGCTGTCAGGGAGAATCCAAGAGGAAGTGTCCTCTGGGACACAATCTTTCTTTTAAAAATTAATTAATTTAACAGAAGGATAGCTACTTTACAGTGTTGCGATGGTTTTTGCCATGCATCAGTATGAATCGGCCGTAGGCAGACACGTGTCCGCCCGTCCTGAGCCCCCTCCGTCCCCACCCCATCCTTCCAGGTTGTCACAGAGCACTAGCTTTGAGGGCCCCACGTCACATGTCAAACTCACACTGGTCATCTATTTTACAGATGGTGATACAAATGTCGCAGTGCTATCCTCTCAACCATCCCACCCTCTCCTTCTCCTGAGTCCAAAAGTCTGCTCTTTACATCTGTGTCTCCTTTGCTGCCTTGCACGTAGGACTGTCGGCACCATCTTTTTAGATTCTGTATATATGTGTTAATATACGATACCTGTTTTTCTTTCTGCCTGACTTCACTCTGTAAACAGGCTCTAGGTTCATCTACCACCTCATTAGAACTGACTCAATGGGACCCAGTCTGTGGAGGGTCATCAAACCCCGAGTTCACTTCCTCTCCTGGGACAGGCACCTCAGCCCATCCGCTGCTGCCTGCTGAGAGTGGTCGGAAGGATGGGGACACTCAGCCCCCGGTGTCCTGGCTATGGCTGCAGACCCTTCTTGTGGCCCCAGTCAAGCCCTGGCTCAGAAGCATGATGCTGGTCTCCAGGGAATCCACAGGAGCGCCGCCTGCCTCCCCGGGAACTGGCCTTGGTGTTCCCTTGGCTTTCCCAGGGGCTGTTCATTCCATCAGTGGGTCTCTTCTGGGCACCTACTGTGTGTCCAGGAACACTCTGCTCACCAGGTGTCTGCAAAGAGTGATTCTTTATTGAAAAGAAAGAAAGTGAAAGTCTCACAGTCGTGAGACTGTGCAACCCCATGGGCTATACAGTCCATGGAATTCTCCAGGCCTGAATACTGGAGTGGGTAGCCTTTCCTTCTGCAGGGGCTCTTCCCAACCAGTGATCAAACCCAGGTCTCCCACAGCTGGCAGATTCTTTACCAGCTGAGCCATAAAGGAAGCCCAAGAATACTGGAATAGGTAACCTTTCCCTTCTCCAGGGGATCTTCCCGACCCAGGGATCGAACTGGGCTCTCCTGAACTGCAGGTGGATTCTTTACCAGCTAGGCTACCAGGGAAGCCCCAAGAACTAGAAAAGGCAAAGTTCAGACCTGGCTCCTGGAAGGCTAACAGTTTCTGAAATCACTCAACGGGTTATGTCCATCCCACAGCCCCTCAACCTCCCTTCTAAGAAATCTCTTGTCTAAGTGGTTTTCGAGATGATGAAAACCTTCTTCATTTTCCGTTTCATCCTTTTCCCCTCCCCTCCCCTCCCCTGCTCTCTCCCCCCAAGGGCTTGTCTCACCTCCCGGGACAGTGTTTACTCTGAGCCTGAGTGTCACCAGTTCTACTTCTCGCACTGCGGAGGCCAAACCGCGGCCTGCAGCCACTGGACAGAGGAAGGGCCGGAATCCGCCCACTCGTTCTCACAGCACGTGGATCCTGCAGACCTCGGCGGCCACCAGGAGTACAGCAGGGTCCGAGACTGAAGCCAAAGGCCCGAGAGGGTTCAGGGCGTGTGCAGTCCCTGAGCCCCGGGAGCACGCTGAAACGCCTCTGGGAACCAGTTTTGGTTGCTGCCCTGTGCTCAGAGGGCCCAGGGCCTGTATTCTAAGAAATGCCACGTGGGGTTCACACACACACGTGTTCACACCACAGACAGACGCCTCCGCCTCCTCTTCCCCCCAACCCTGGCAGGAGAGACACCCCACAGGCCCCCCACCGCGGCCCCCAGGCAAGTGTATCAGGCTCAGCGTCAGCACGGGGGCCACAGCTTAACCCCCAGTGGATCTCTGACAGATACGCCCCACTGTGGGCCAGGCGCCTGGACGGGCAAGCCCACACCTGCCCCGTGAGGAAACACTCAGAGCCCGGTGCCCTGACCGACTGGGGTGCAGCTGGGGGTGGCAGGGACAGGCAAGGAGTGCTGCCCACTCCCGGGGCTGGTGCATGCAATGGGAAAGAACCACCTTCAGAGACAGGCCCAGGCGCTCACTGCTCAAAGGCAGGCGGGCGCCAGCTGCAGATTCAGATGCGACTCAATGGCCCTGCCATCAGATGGGACAGTCCAGCTGCAGATTCAGATGCGGGCTCAATGGCCCTGCCATCAGGTGGGACAGTCCAGCTGCAGATTCAGATGCGGGCTCAATGGCCCTGCCATCAGGTGGGACAGTCCAGCTGCAGATTCAGATGCGGGCTCAATGGCCCTGCCATCAGATGGGACAGTCCAGCTGCAGATTCAGATGCGGGCTCAATGGCCCTGCCATCAGGTGGGACAGTCCAGCTGCAGATTCAGATGCGGGCTCAATGGCCCTGCCATCAGGTGGGACAGTCCAGCTGCAGATTCAGATGCGGGCTCAATGGCCCTGCCATCAGGTGGGACAGTCCAGCTGCAGATTCAGATGCGACTCAATGGCCCTGCCATCAGATGGGACAGTCCAGCTGCAGATTCAGATGTGACTCAATGGCTCTGCCATCAGGTGGGACAGTCCAGCTGCAGATTCAGATGCGACTCAATGGCCCTGCCATCAGATGGGACAGTCCAGCTGCAGATTCAGATGCGACTCAATGGCTCTGCCATCAGGTGGGACAGTCCAGCTGCAGATTCAGATGCGGGCTCAATGGCCCTGCCATCAGGTGGGACAGTCCAGCTGCAGATTCAGATGCGGGCTCAATGGCCCTGCCATCAGATGGGACAGTCCAGCTGCAGATTCAGATGCGGGCTCAATGGCCCTGCCATCAGGTGGGACAGTCCAGCTGCAGATTCAGATGCGACTCAATGGCCCTGCCATCAGATGGGACAGTCCAGCTGCAGATTCAGATGTGACTCAATGGCTCTGCCATCAGGTGGGACAGTCCAGCTGCAGATTCAGATGCGACTCAATGGCTCTGCCATCAGATGGGACAGTCCAGCTGCAGATTCAGATGCGACTCAATGGCCCTGCCATCAGGTGGGACAGTCCAGCTGCAGATTCAGATGCGACTCAATGGCTCTGCCATCAGGTGGGACAGTCCAGCTGCAGATTCAGATGCGGGCTCAATGGCCCTGCCATCAGATGGGACAGTCCAGCTGCAGATTCAGATGCGACTCAGTGGCCCTGCCATCAGGTGGGACAGTCCAGTCCCGGAGCAGCGTGAAGGCGGGAGCCTGGTTCTCACACTTTAGCCTCTAGGATGAGGATCACTGGGGGGGCTGTCAAACCAGACTGCTGGGCAGCCCGGGTTCCTGCGTTCAGGAGGTGTGTGGGCAGCCTGAGAGTGTGCATTTCTTGTTCTATTTTTAATTTATTTGTATTTATTTGGCTGCACTGGGTCTTCTTTGCAGCAGGTGGGATCTAGTTCCCTGACAAGGGACCGAACCCAGGTCCCCTGCATTAGGGGCTCAGTGTCTTACCCGCTGGGCCACCAGGGAGGTCCCCAGAATGGACGTTTTTAAGGAGTCTCCTGGGGTGGTTCTGGTCAGGGCCACTGCAGGGACCACTGATGCCGTGCGGCTACGGGGTCGGGCGTGCCCATGCCTGGTGATGGTGGAGAATCTATCCCGACACATACAAGAAAGCCCAGTTCGCTGATACGCCTGTGCACACCTGCATCCAGCCCGCCAAGCTGGTCCACCCCGTGGTCAAGGGCCAGGTTCAGGATGCAGACACCACGCAGCTGACCGAAGGGCCCGATTTACAGCAAAATGACAGGCAACCCCACGCTCAGCCCTCAGAGGCCCCTGGAACAGCAGAGGGTACGACTGTCTGTCTATGAAGAGCAAGATCTGTGTGTGTGATTAATGGTGACACGCCCAGAGTCACAAGGTGATAATAAAGCACTTAGGATCCACCCACAGCGCCCACTGGTGGCACTTCCCTGGTGGCTCAGAGGATAAAGAATCTGCCTGCCGTGTGGGAGGCCTGGGTTCGATCACTGGGTTGGGAAGATCCCCTGGAGAAGGAAATGGCCACCCACTCCAGTATTCTCACCCGGAGAATCCCATGGACCAAGGAGCCTGGTAGGTTATAGTCCATGGGTCACAAAGAGTCGGACACGACTAAGTGACTGACGCTACTTTGACTAGAGTGCCCACCCGCTGTAACCCAGCCAACCACCCGAGGTCTGGCTTTGAAAGTGGCATGGAAGGCAGCTCCCGCCCCGGACAGACACTCCTCGCTGCGGCCAAGGGAACCCCCGTTCTCTGCTGAAAAGGCCACTGGGACTGCCCGGCGTCTGGGTCTCCCAAGGGTGACCGCAGCCTCTCAAAGGGGACCCGCAGCCACACAGGCCAAGCTGCTCACGGCCTGCATGGCCTGGTTTCGGTGTCTCAAGAGCATCCTTTCTGGGATTTCTGCGAGGCTTCCTGGTTAAACCTTACCCAGCTTCTCACACCAGCAGCCATGGTCACATGTCCACCTGGATCACGTCGCCCAGAGAAACCCCAACCCAGCGCCCCACGTGGAGGGAAACGTGAAGCGACACAGGGAAGAAGGTGCAGCTGCCCACACGGCAGGCCGCAGACACGAGTGCGAGGCCAGGGCCGGCCAGCCACGTCCCTCCCTTCCGTCCCTTTCATCTCCTGCCTGTCACTCTCCTAAAGGCCGACGTGTCCACGCTCACCGACCCCCTCTGTTGACACAGCGTTAGAGCGGCCTCCTAAAACTCGTTTTGGATTTAATTTCAAGTGGCATTTCTCCTTTTCATGGTGGAAAGGGTCTTGCCACGTTTCAGTTTTTTTTTTTTTTCTCACCCCTCTGTGAACAATCTCCTCCTCAGGTCCGCTCTGGAGTAACAATATTGAGTCAGAGATACGCTGGCTTCAGTGCAGGCAAACCAAACAGGCACCCCAGGGCCGGCAGAGACCCACAGGCCAGATGAAAGGCGGCCAGCTTTCTCACAGCTGGGTGTGAGCTGCCCCCACCACGCTCCAAACTCACCTGCAGGGTCCTTGCGCGGAAAGGCTTCAGAAATACCCATGTGGAGCGAAACGCCATGATCGGAAAGGGACTTTCAGGCTTGAGAGTCACTTTATCTCATTTTTTAAAACTGGGATATTTGAAAGAAGCTGGTGGTTCAGACGCTAAAGAATCTGCCTGCAAGGCAGGAGACCCAGGTTCAATTCCTGGGTTAGGGAGCTTCCCTGGAGGAAGGAACAGCTACCCATTCCAGTATTCTAGCCTGGAGAATCCCAGAGACAGAGGAGCCTGGCTCCATGGGGTCGCCAAGAATTGGACACGACTGAGCACCCACTCTTTTGTCTCTAATAAAGGCTTTACTTTCAGAGCAGTCTTAGCTTCACAACATAATTGAGAGGAAGGTACAGGTTTGGCACAACCTCCCTGTTTATCAGCTTTACTCTCCAGGATGTACCTTTGTGACCAGGGATGAAGCTACTTTGACACAGACTCTGAAGGTTACGTTAGGGTTCACTCTTGGAGGTTTATGGGTTTGAACAAAGGAATGACGGCATACATCCAACATTATGACACCACACACAGTACTCGCGCTGCCTGAAAAACCCTCTGCGCTCTCAGCCTGTTCAACCCTGCCCACCCCTAACCCGCGGCAACCCCTGATCCTTGCACCATCTCCATGGCTTCGCCTTTTCCAGAATGCCATGCAGCTGGAATCATACTGTACGTGCACTTACAGACTGGCTTCTTTTACTCAGTTATGTGCACTTAAGTTTCCTCTAGTTCTTTTCATGACATGACAGCTCTTTTTGGGGGGATGATTAATATTCCATTGTCTGGAAGTACCACAGTTTATTTGCCCATTGCCTACCGAAGGACATGCTTCCACATTTTGGCAATTATGAATGAAGCTGCTATACACATCCAGGTGCAGATTTTTGTGTGGACATAGTTTTCAACTCCTTTGGGTAAATAACAAGATTGTGATAGCTGGGTTATATGGAAAGAGTATGTAAAGCTTTGTAGTCAGTCAGTTCAGTTGCTCAGTCATGTCTGACTCTCTGTGACCCCATGGACTGCAGCACACCAGGGCTCCCTGTCCATCACCAACTCCCGGAGTTTACTAAAACTCATGTCCATTGAGTCAGTGATGCCATCCAACCATCTCATCCTCTGTTGTCCCCTTCTCCTCCTGCCCTCAATCTTTCCCAGCATCAGGGTCTTTTCCAATGAGTCAGCTCTTCGCATCAGGTGGCCAAAGTATAGGCGTTTCAGCTTCAGCATCAGTCCTTCCAATGAATATTCAGGACTGATGTGCTTTAGGATGGACTGGTTGGATCTCCTTGCAGTCCAAGGGACTCTCAAGAGTCTTCTCCAAGACCACAGTTCAAAAGCATCAATTCTTCAGTGCTCAGCTTTCTTTATAGTCCAACTCTCACATCCATACATGACTAATGGAAAAACCATAGCCTTGACTAGACGGACCTTTGTTGGTAAAGTAGTGTCTCTGCTTTTTAATATGCTGTCTAGGTTGGTCATAACTTTCCTTCCAAGGAGCGTCTTTTAATTTCATGGCTGCAGTCACCATCTGCAGTGATTTTGGAGCCCAAAAAAATAAAGTCTCTCACTGTTTCCATTGTTTCCCCATCTATTTGCCATGAAGTGATGGGACCAGATGCCATGATCTTAGTTTTCTGAATATTGAGTTTTAAGCCAACTTTTTCACTCTCCTCTCTCACTTTCATCAAGAGGCTCTTTAGTCCTTCTTCACTTTCTGCCATAAGGGTGGTGTCATCTGCATATCTGAGGTTATTGATATTTCTCCCAGCAATCTTGATTCCAGCTTGTGCTTCACCTAACCCAGCATTTCACATGAAGTACTCTGCATATAAGTTAAATAAGCAAGGTGACAATATACAGCCTTGACGTAGTCCTTTCCCGATTTGGAAAAAGATAGGACATTGAATGAGCTTTGTAAGAACCCACCAAACTGTCTTCCGGAGTGGCTGTACCAGTTTGCAGTCTCACCAGCAATGAATTCGAGTTCCTGTTGCTCCACAAACCCACCACCATTCGGGGTTGTCAGCGTGCCAGACTTCGGCTGTTTCTCTTTTTATTGGCTGTTCTAATAGGTGTGTAGTGATGTCTCATCATGGTCTTCATTTGCAATTCCTTGAAGGCATATGAAATGGAGCATGTTTTCACATGCTTATTTGCTACCTGTATATCTCCTTTGGTGAGGAGTCTATCGTGGTCTTTAGCCCATTTTTTATTTATTTCTAAGAAATGTGGGGGCTGGATCTCTGCCTCGGTGTGCAGGCTCTTCGTACAGCGCGTGCGGGGTTCTCTCTAGTGTGGCGTGTGGGCTTAACTGTCCCTCGGCATGTGGGAGTTTAGTTCCCTGACCCGGGATCAAACCCACATCCCCTGCATGAAACGTGGATTCTTATCCCCTGGACCGCCAGGGAAGTCCCTACCCCATTTTTTTTAAACGCAGCTGTTTCTTTTCTTACGGTTGAGCTTTAAGAGCTCTTTGTATGTTTTTGTATAACTCTCCTTTATTAGGTGTTGGCCTTTGCAAATAGGTTCTCCTAGTCCCATGACTTGACTTCTCATTCTTTTTCTACTTTCTTGAATTTGATTGCTGACTGTTGTTGAGAATTTTTACATCTGTGTCATGAAAGATATTGGTCTGTAGTTGTCTTTTCTTGTAATATCTTTATATCATTTTATTAATTAATGTTAGTAATGAAGTTGGCAGACTAATATACAGTAAAAAAAAAAAAAAAAGACAACATTTTGATCCTTGTCTCGAAACTTCCATGAAATCTTACAAGTTGTCTACCAAAACCTTTCTCACTCCTGCCAGAGTAAATACTTCTATATACCTGTATGTACTAGCAAGTACGTGCGGAAGAGGAAACTGCTTTCAGTTCCTCTTTGAATTCAGAGGGGTCATTAGAAACAATTAACGTTAAAAATACTTTTAATTTCTTCCATTTCTGCACAGACAATAAAGCCTTATTTCAAGCGGATCATGACTTTTTTCAAAAGCTCCACATTTCTAGTATTAGAGAAAACCACCTTTCTGAATTTAATATGTAAGATTTATCCTGCTTTAAAAGTGTTAAGCAGCTGATCTACAGTCATGAGGGCATTTTGTCTTCTCTCCAGAGAATGCGGAACAGAAGTCAAATGTTTGCTACAAATTAAGCTTTCAGCCATCTCCATTCATCTGACAGAGCGGCTCCACCCTGCCCTGTCTGGCAGTGGAGAATGCTGTGGTCCTGACACCCAGGTGCAAAGACCCAGGCCTCCCGGCTCAGCTGGAAGGGCCAGGGCACCACAGGGACGGGAGACAGATGGAAGCACCTTCCCTCTGCCAAGGGCTTTGGGTACCACCAGCACCCACACCATCTTTTAATGACGAAAACTTTCAGTACGAAGCCTACCAAGTTGTCCAGAAAAATAACTTGATAAAAATCATACACACAAAACAAAACCTATTTTAAACAGCACACACTCTTCACTTTTGTCTTCAAATGAATCTGTGCCAGGCACTTGCACATAAGGGTCTTCTCATGATAGCCTCATGAAATAAGCACCATCCTCCCCATTTCCTAGAGGCACTCAGGGGTCTGAGGACCTGCTCAGAAGGCCCCGGAGGAGCCAAACAAGGAGTCAGATCCAGGTCTTCTTACCTCTATCCTGCTGCTATGTGTGAGCACACAAACAAAAACCCAGCTCTAGGAACAAAGGCAAAAAGTTCTCGTCATTGTTAAACCCAAGCGATGACGTACAGGTATTAAAGTACAGTTCATGATATTTCACGTTCTATCCCAGATCCTCCTGCCTTTTTATTTCCAATTCGTGTTGTGCGAGCTTGCCGAAGATGTTACGTGGGTTCTGAAACAGCAGAGCTCTCTCAGGAGGGAAGGACAGCGCACAGGACAGCAAAGGAACAAAGATGGAAAACACACACCCTATCAGGAGAAGGCCGTTCCCAGGCCCCACAGCAGTGGAGCCGGGCACTTAGGAGACGACACCAGCTACAACTCACCGGAGACACATGGCAGGCAAGCCCTCTCCTTCCTGGAAAAGCAAAACCTTTAAGACCATACTAAAACCTGTTATCTCCAGGAAACCTCTTCAGTTTATTTTCACCTTGATTTTATAACAAAGGCTAAGGATAATTTATTTTCTTTTTTTAAAAGAAAATGTATTTATTTATGTTTCTGGTACCATGCAGCTTGTGGGTTCTTATCTTAGTTCCCTCACTAGGGATTGAACCAGGCCCTCAGCACTGGAAGCATGGAGTTCTCACCAGGGGACCACCAGGGATTTCCCAGGATAATTTATTTTCTTTCTCTCCAACTCTGTTTCTATCTGGTGACTTCCTTGCTGTTAAGTCACTTCAGTCGTGTCCAACTCTCTGTGACCCCATAGACGGTAGCCCACCAGGCTCCCCCGTCCCTGGGATTCTCCAGGCAAGAACACTGGAGTGGGTTGCCATTTCCTTCTCCAATGCAGGAAAGTGAAAAGTGAAAGTGAAGTCGCTCAGTCATGTCTGACTCTTGGCGACCCCGTGGACTGCAGCCTACCAGGCTCCTCCGTCCATGGGATTTTCCAGGCAAGAGTACTGGAGTGGGGTGCCATTGCCTTCTCCGGGTGAGTTCCTTACTCTCCTTGAATCACATTTACTGAATGCTTTTCCTTCCAGACACATTATATTCTCTTTGCAGGCAGAGATCATGACTTCCTTCTTTGACATCATCTAAATGAAACTATTTGGATGATGCAAAATGTTATTTTACATACAATAAGATTTTCAAATGCTCGTTACACTAACCACTTCACTGAAGTGAAAATTTGAATTCTGAGTAATTAAAAACCATGGAACATAGTAGACATGCAAAAATATCCGCAGTGGAAATGAATATAGTGTTAGAAAACACATTTTTCATCAATATGAGAAATCTCACCTCTTTCCTCTGTTCAGTGTTGATGAATAGCCTGGTTCCTATTCTCCTAGGAGGGGACACTGGAAAGAATATTTAATTATAAGGTCCTGTTTGCTCATGGAGCAGTGTATTGCAGTATTTGATATTATACGCATTCATTGCTGCTGCTGCTGCTAAGTCACTTCAGTCGTGTCTGACTCTGTTCGACCCCATAGACGGAAGCCCACCACGCTCCCCCGTCCCTGGGATTCTCCAGGCAAGAACACTGGAGTGGGTTGCCATTTCCTTCTCCAGTGCAGGAAAGTGAAAAGTGAAAGGGAAGTCGCTCAGTCATGTCCGACTCTCAGCGACCCCATGGACTGTAGCCTACCAGGCTTCTCCATCCATGGGATTTTCCAGGCAAAAGTACTGGAGTGGGGTGCCATTGCCTTCTCCATACGCATTCATTACCTTATAAATAAAAAAGAATATGAATTCACAATGAGATATACTGCTTGATATTTAAGGCCAAAGCCTGGATGGGGGTGGGGTCTGGGGGAGGATGGACACATGTGAATGTAGGGCTGAGTCCCTTCACTGTTCTCCTGAAATCATTACAACATTGCTTGTTAACTGACTCTACCCCAATACAAACCAAAAGGTTTAAAAAACAACAACAAATACATAAATAAATCTAAACTGTAAAATATATATGTGTGTGTGTATATATATTTAAGACCAAGTTTAACATTTGAATAATAAATTCTTCCTTTTGGTTTAAAACTGGAAATTTACAGTTCTTTCAACTCTGCCAGATTTACTCTGGTATTTCAGTATCTGATACTATTGTTTATAAACATAACTACTGGTAGACTTTTTAATTTATCATTGTATACAAGTAAAAAATTATCAGTGTTTTAATTCTTAAAATTCTCAGAGAAACTAAACTTATCTTGGTAGAGACAAGAAATGCATTATATATATATACCATTTAAATATTCCAACATTAAGGACCTATTGTATATAGCCTAAGGAACTTTACTCAGTATTTTGTATTAACCTACAAGGGAAAAGAATCTGAAAGAGAAAATATACATACACACACACACACACACACGTGTATGTGTGTGTGTGTGTGTGTAACCGAATCACTTTGCTGAACATCTGAAACTAACAGGACATTGTAAATCAACTATACTTCAATAAAATTTTATTCTGAAATTCCAAAACTATCACAAACAACATTCGCAGACACTTATTTAGATCAGAGTCCCGTGCTTTCCAGAAAACAGTACTATTTTTCTCTCGAGGGGATCTACGAGCTGGCTGCCAGCCTGGCACTCAGACTCCCCCATGTCAGACACTGAGCCTCATTTCACAGCTGTGACATCCTTGATGACCATGACAACTGAGATTCCCAGCGGCAATGAGGACCCTTCATCACACCGGCCTGTTACACGAGACCACAGCTTTCACCTTCACACACACAGGGTCTCAGTGGTGAGGAAGGTGTTTCTGCTCAACCTTCTAGCTCTAATTTAAAGCCCTTGTTGAGATAGTCAGCGTTCTGCGTCCACTCTAAAAGGTCCACCTCAGTCACCAGGGTTGAGTCGTGTGCACAGAGAGATGGGCAGTTCGGGGCGAACACGCTTAAGCCCGAGTTCAACACCGAGCAGCTCCAGCAGGGTCCTGTATCCCTCCTTCCAGTCTGGACCAGCCCACTGGCTCCTTTCCACAGCCCCACTCAGAGGAGCTTCCCAAAAATGGCATGCCATCACCTCCCTTCACCAGGGCTGCAAAGCTCCACACACCACTCCAAAATTGCCCTTGACTCTACTAACAACATTTAAATCTTCTCTGAAAATGCCATGTTAAGTGGATTAAATGCACAAATTTCTTAAGAAATTTGCAAGCTTGAGCAAAATTTCTTTAGACATTTTATGGAAATAGTACATAACAGTATTTGGGGTAACATGAAAGATTACATTGACTCTAAAATCCTGAATGCAGGTTAGAGAAGGGAGATTGGAATCTTCATGCAGGACATTAATGTGAAGTGTTTGTATCAGTCGCTTAGTCATGTCCAACTCTTTGCGACCCCATGGACTGTAGCCTACCAGACTCCTCTATCCATGGAATTCTGTAGGCAAGAATACTGGAGTGGGTAGCCATTCCCTTCTCCAGGGGATCTTCCTGACCCAGACAGCAGGCCCGTGTCTCCCACATTGCAGGCAGATTCTTTACCTTCTGAGCCACCAGGGAAGCCCCATTAATATGAGTGCATTAATAAAAGGTGATGCTCACCTGAACTCCAGGAGTTGGTGATGGACAGGGAGGCCTGGCGTGCTGTGGTTCATGGGGTCACAAAGAGTTGGACATGATTGAGCGGCTGAACTGAACTGAACATGTAAAAATGCTTTGCCTCAGCAATGTGTCTATAGGAAAACTACCTGCGATTATTGGCCTGTGATGTTCCCCCTGTACCAACCTGGACCAGTTCTGGCATGGTAAGCGTTTAATAAATATTTATGCAAGAATTCCAGAGGGTTTCATTATTGAGAACACTTCAGACTTCAGGGAAGGTGACAGTCACCCACCAAACTCTATGAGATTCTCATGAAGATCATGTGAACCAACCAAAATTTACCCAAATGCACCACAAGCCGCTCAGAGCTGTTGGTTAATTCACTTTCAAATTACTGCTCTGTTCTACCTTCTGAAAAATCATGCTTCTGTTAGCGTAAGTGATGCTGCTGGGATGACACCACTGTGTGACGTTACTGGTGTTACGTGACTCAATAAAGAAAAGCTAGCTCACGGAGCTTCCTGCAGCCCTACTTGGAAATCTCAAACAGGCTTTGGGAACACTGGGTTCTCAACCCTTAGGCTACTTACATCTGTATTTGTGCACAGTTCTAAGCAGAAAGTAAGCGCTCCACTTTATTGAAACGGGTTTCCTCTCTTTGGTGAAAGCAGCAGCTCAAGTGTTGTACTGAGTGGGAAAAACGGGTACCTTTGTGCCACCTCTGAACTCCAGCTCCTGATGATCATGGCTATCACTGAACGGGCACCTTTGTGCCACCTCTGCACTGCGGCTCCTGATGATCATGGCTATCACTGACGTCCATACACTAAAGGAAAACACCAGACGCAGAGGCACTATTTTACAGCGCTTACTTTACTTAAGGAATCATATTAAAATCAATATAGTCTTAAAATACTTAAAAATGTATTTTTTAATTAAAAAAAATACTTATCGATGCACGATACTGGATGCTTGGGGCTAGTGCACTGGGACAACCCAGAGGGATGGTATGGGGAGGGAGGAGGGAGGAGGGTCTAGGATGGGGAACACATGTATACCTGTGGCGGATTCATTTTGATATTTGGCAAAACTAATACAATTATATAAAGTTTAAAAATAAAATAAAATTAAAAATAAAAACATTTTTAAAAAATACTTAAAAATGCTATGTAATGTTAACTTAATTGGAAGGCAGATTACATCACTACTTCCCAGAGTTAACTGCTAAAAAGTGGGAAAAAAATTATTCAATTTCAGAAGGAAAAAAAAAGGATAAATACAAACTTTTAAATTTTATATTCTGGAGTTTTTGTTTGATTTCTGTTCCACAAGCTTCCTCCCAGATCAGCTTCCAAAACTCCTCATTGCCACTCCTGTTCTTCCAGATTCCACATTTGGGCAGTTCATTCTGCAGCCCTACAATATTATCTTCAAAAAGAACAGTATATATGTGCGTGGGCATATATATACACACACACACACACACATACATATATTGCAAAGTTACATTTTAATGGCAAACAATAAGTCGGTGGGTAATTAGAAATTTAAAATGCCATTTCTAAGCATCAAAGGACAGCACCTGGATAACTTGCAGCTATCTAGTTAGGAAAGGATTATTTTCAACAGTAACTGACGCCAGAAAACTAACACCTTTAAAAGTCTCTGTCCCTTAATTCTAGGGGTTATTTATATTTAAAAACTAAAGGAAACAATTTCAAGGGAAGTAAACTGTTTTCCTTTCTTTCTTCTTCTTTTTTTTCATCCTAGATGGTGGTAACTAGGAGTTAATATCGGAGAAGGCAAGGGCACCCCACTCCAGTACCCTTGCCTGGAAAATCCCATGGACGGAGGAGCCTGGTAGGCCGCAGTCCATGGGGTCGCAAAGAGTCGGACACCACTGAGCGACTTCACTTTCACTTTCCACTTTCATGCATTGGAGAAGGAAATGGCAACCCACTCCAGTGTTCTTGCCTGGAGAATCCCAGGGACGGGGGAGCCTGGTGGGCTGCCATCTGTGGGGTCGCACAGAGTCGGACACGACTGAAGCGACTTAGCAGCAGCAGCAGCAGCAGAAGTTAATATAAGGAGAAATCTTGGGAGAGGTGGTGGGGGAGAGGAGGGCTTCGGGAAAGGAAGGGAGAAAAGGGTGGGTAGGTTTGAGGGCGATGAGAGGAAGTAGATAAAGGTAACTTTCTCCTAAAATTCAGTTTCTAGTTTTATCGCCTTGACATGCAGACTCCAGAATTACCATACACTGTAAACCAATCGTCACATAGGAATATGCTGCTTGTGATAAAAGACGCGTCTGCCAGGCTCACAGAAAACAGGCACCGGGAGTCTGACCGCTTTTAAATATTCATCTCTTAGAAACTGATAAGGCCTGACTTAGGATGTGCAGCTAGATACACGAAATAGCTTCTTTAAAACAGTGCCTCCCCAGAAGACCCCTCTAATCTCCCCCAAGGATCTGTAGCAATAGCTTGGGGTGGAATTTTCCATTCAATTCAAGACGACGCTGAGGAAGTCCGGGGCTCTGGGAGATTGGGAGACGATAGGGGACGCTGCCAGGGTAACTCGGATGAGCACTGACCGGTTTTTCAGTCGGATTCCTACAGCATTTCCTCATTCAGGAGGTCGTTTCAGGCGGCACCCTGGACTCCCTCAGATACCCAGGGCGGTCCCCCCTACCCCCCAAGGTAGGTAGGACCCTTCCCCCTCCAGAGGGAAGGGCTTTCATTCGCCGGGGCCTGTTCTCAAGACTCTGCCCAAAACGACTTGCGGTCTGGAATGAGATTCCCTGCTCTGGCCAGGGGGCAGCCCCCCGGGAGCGTAAAGGGTGTGAAGGCCCTGGGGCTCGGGTCTCCCCTACTGTCCGCTCCCAGCATTTCACGTGTCCCCGAGGGGCCGACGGGGCCGGCACAGCTCCCACCAGATTCTGGGCAGAGGGGCTCCAAGAGCAGCGGCTTGCCCAGGGAGGACCCACCCCCGCCATTCCTGAGCCATTCTGACGGTGAAGCGCACTTGAGGCCGGACGGGAACGCGGGTCCCGGGTCCTGGGCCGCGCGCCCAGCCCCGCCCCGGGGCCTCCCCGGTAGGCGCCGGAGCGCGGGGTGCCCGCCGGGCGCGGGGCTGTGCGCGCCGAGGCCTAGGCGGGGGCGCACGTCCAGCAACTCCCGCCGCGCGCGCTGCAGAGAAGCCAAGAAAAGCCGCGGTCAGCGTGCGGGTTCGGTAGCTGGGCAACCGAGGCGAAAACAAACGCCAAGTAAACATCCAGCCCCAGGAAGCCATTAAGCAGAGTGGGCGCTAATGAGCGCGCAGCGGGGACCCGCCTCCCGCCGAGGGGGCGGCCGCGGCCCCCACGCCGCCTGCAGCCCCGCCGGCGGCCGTCCACCTGCCGCGCTCCCCTGGCCTTTCAAGGCGAGCTGTTCGAAGCCTCAATTCCTGTCGTCCCCCAAAAGAGGCCCCGGGGGGAGGCCAGAGGGAAGGAGACTGGGATTCCTGTATCTCGCACATTAACCCGTTTTCCCGGGAGCCAGTGGAAGGCTCAGCCCAGGGGCGGGGGTGCAGGAGGGCTCCCCCCGCCCCACCCCAGGTGAAGGGACACGGAGATGTCAGTACTAACCCACTTTCCGGGGCGTCTTTTGAAGCTTCTCGTAAAAATCAATCCTTTTGTATAACCAAATGTTCCTCTGTGCGCCCTTCAACCATTCCTTAAAACTTCAAGTGGCAGTGGCTTGTCCAGCAAGGACTGAGGGTCTCCGTCGAACGCTTCTGTCTGAGCTTTTTTAAGATGCCTTACAGCTCGCTTTGATTTGGGGAGCCAGGGTCCCTTCCCGGGCGCGGCCCGCGGGCCAGGCGGGGTCTCTGCAGCAGCGACACCCCGCGGTCAGCCCGGCGCGTCCCGGTGACACGCCCGCGGCGTCCACCGCGGTCCCAGGGCGGGTCCTGGGAACCCACAGGGTTCATCTCCCGGGGTTCAGCCCCCAGACCACACACGCAGACGGGCTTAGGAACTTCGAGCGCTATGCAAAGGCGCTTCCAACAGAACCTGCCTCTTAGACTGTTATCTTCAGCATTTTTAAAGCACGTGGTAAAGTGGTTAGTGTGCGTTAGAGCTCGGGGAGCCAAGGAGTCACTCGGCATCACCTAGGACTTGAGAATTACTTCTTTATGCTTTCTTTATACGTGATAAATTCCCTTTATCATAAGGAAGAAAGAATGTATTTAATCATACATCACAGGAAGGAAAGAATGTCTAAAATCGGAAATCTATAAAAACCTATGAAGATACAAAAACTGATAAAAGGTAAGGAGAGATAACCACAAGTCACTTCAAGGAAATAATCCTAAAAGGAATTCCAGTGTACGTAGCTCGGTTATTTCCCACTACGGCGATTCTCTGTCTTCTGTTGGTGTGTGTGTGTGCCTTTCTTTTCAGCCGGTTGTCTTTCTCAGTGAAAGACACTGTTTACCAGCCACTACATAAATCCCTTGTGGCTCAGCTAGTAAAGAATCCGCCTGCAATGCAGGAGACCTGGGTTCAATCCCTGGGTTGGGAAGATCCCCTGGAGAAGGAAAAGGCCACCCACTCCAGTATTCTGGCCTAGAGAATTCCATGGACTAAGTCTTCATCCTTGAAATTCTCTTTTGAATCAATCTTAGCATCTCATCACCTTATTAAGCAATTAGTTGAATCAAATCTTTGATACATGTGCCACTCAGTTCACCTGTTTCTCCCACCTTCCAACCCTCTACCCGTCTGTCCTGCCTGTGGGCTTGGGTTTGAGAGGTTTGTCTTACTTTTTAGATTGAGTCTAATCTGTATTCAGGTTCCACATACAACAGCGATCACTCAGTGTCCTCCTGTGTCTCACTTAGTATGATGCCCCCCTCGAGGTCCATCCAGGTCGCAAATGGTAACTTTTCATTCTTTCGATGGTTAAATAATACTACAGCACATCTTCTTTATCCACTCATCCATCAATGAAAACAGGTTGTTTCCATACCTTGGCTACTATGAATAATGCTAATGAACATGTGGGTGCATATATCTTTCCAAGTTAGTGTTTTTGTTTTCCTTGAATAAATACCCAGAAGTGGAATTGCTGGATCATATGATAGTTTTATTTTCAATTTTTTTGAAGAATCTTTATACTGTTTTTCATAGTGACTGCACCGATAGACAGGGACTTCCCAGATGGCAGGTAAAGAACCCACCTGCCAATGCCGGGGACACAGGAGACACAGGTTCGATCCTGGGTCGGGAAGATCCCCTGGAGGAGAAAATGGCAGCCCCCTCCAATGTTCTTGCCTGGAGAATCCCATGGACAGAGGAGCCTGGCAGGCCACAGTCCAGGGGGTCGCAAAGAGTCAGACACGACTGAGTGTGCACTCATGCACACACAAATACACATTCCCACCAACAGTGCACAAGGGACCCCTTTCCTCCGCATCTTTACCAACACTTATTTCCTGTCTTCTTTATAATAATCATTCTAATAGGCGTGAGGTGTATCTCACTGTGGCTGTGGTATACATTTCCATGGAGGTTAATAACACTGAGCATCCCTTCCTGAACCCACTGGCCATCTGTATGTCTTCTTTGGAAAAATGTTTATTCAGATCTTCAGCTTATTTTTAAATTGGATTGTTTGGGGTTCCTGTTGTTGAATTGTATGAGTTCTTTATAGATTTTGGATATTAGTCCTTTATCAGGTACATGATTTGCAAGCATCCTCTCCCTTGCTAGCATTTTTTTTTTCAATTGGCCACACTTGGTGGCACGTGGGACCTTGGTTCCCTGACCTGGAATTGAACCCACACCCCTTGCATCAAAAGGCAGAGTCTTAACCACTGAACCACCAGTGCAGTCCAGTGCTTTCGTGGTCTGGCCATGTCGTGTGGCTTGCTGGATCTGTTTCCCACCCAGGGAATGAACACAGGCCACGCTAGCGACAGCCCAGAATCCTAACCACTAGGCCACCAGGGAACTCCCTCCGTGCTAGTGTTTAGTTGAGGACTTTTGCATGTATGTTGACCTGTAATTTTCTTTCCTGTGGCATCCTTGTCTGGCTTTGGTGTCGAAATAATGCTGGCTTCATAAAATGAATTTGGAAGAGTTGCTGAAATAATAAAGGAAAGTGCTTACATTTCCACTACTCGAAAATTTTAAAATACTTAAAGATTATCACTCTAAAAAACATGTGCTGGTTAAAGTCAACAGATGAACAGCACTGAGGGAAAAGAATCTTCTACCTCTGTAACAATTTAAAAATAACCAACATAATGTACACAAAGAACGTGAGTTTGGGGGTCCATCTAACTTGGGCTCAAATCCAAGCTCTGCCCTTATGGGCAAGTCATTTAACATCGTCAACCCTCAGTTTTTCCAGTTGCAAACTAGACTTAGTGATAATATCTTTCTCTCAGGATTTTTGTTTCTTTGTTTGCTTTACGACTATAACCATCTAAAAACTTTCTTTAATTGGGGTATAGTTGCTTTACAATGCTGTGCTAGTTTCTGCGGTGCAAGGAAGTGAATCAGCTCTGTGTGTAGATATAGAGCCTGGACCATCCCCTCCTTTTTTTGGCGGGGGAATATGATCATGTCTGGTAAGTGCCTAGAACTATCTGATAAACAGGAGGAGATCAAAGCACAATTAACAATCCTTTTGCACCCCATAAATCCAAGTTTGACCTAGGAAACTGTATCAATTAAAATTTGAGGGCTAAAAAATATAGAGAAATTACTACTCTGTGCAAAATTGTCTTAAAATCTTAATGCTTATTTCATAAATTAACTGGGCTATAAATATTCTAAGGACTCAGATTAATGAAAATAATGAAGCAAAGCCATAATCATATATCCATTAAAATTTTTACTATATATTGGCATCACACCCTTTACTCATGTTAAAGGAATAAATTGCATGCGCTAATTCTCTGTGGCTGTGTAACAAATTACCACGGCTGTAACAATTTAAAACAACACACAGTTGTGATCTCTGAGTTTCTGCGGGTCAGAGTCCAGGGATGGGACGGCGCAGCCTCCTGCCTCGGGCCTCACGAGGTGCTGGCCAGGCTTCTTCTCATCCGGAGGTCTCACTGTGGAAGCGTGTGTCCCTGCTCACAGGGATGTTGACAGTATCGTTTCCTTCGGTCACAGGACTCATGGTCACTAGCATCTTCAGAGTCAACAGAGGGAGGGAAAGTGAGTTTACCAGCAGTCTGTACCATGGTCAGGAGAGCGGTATTTGTCATCATTGCTGTAAGCTGTGGGTTAGAACCAAGTCACAGGTCCTGCTCTGTGAGTCAGGGAGGGGATTCCACAAAGGCAGCAGCAGCAGGACCCTGAGCCACTGTGGGTCTGTCTGCCACCATCTACCCTCTGGCTTTTATTATTCAAACACATTCAGCCGCTCCCAGGGCTCCCAAGATTCTTATCTCTCATAGCGCAAACTCAAAGTTCATCAGCTTCTCACTGGAATTAGAAAAAGGTCAGAGGAGGCTCCTGGGTCTAATCAAGTTCAGTTTCTGCCCATCCATGGACCTGAGAAGTGAAGGTCGCTCAGTCATGTTTGACTCTTTGTGACCCCACAGACTACACAGACTCTCCAAGCCAGAATCCTGGAGTGGGCAGCCTTTCCCTTCTCCAGGGGATCTTCCCAACCCAGGGATCAAACCCAGGTCTCCCACATTGCAGGTGGATATTTTTACAACCTGAGCCTCCAGGGAAGCCCAAGAATCTTGGAGTGGGTAGCCTATACCTTCTCCAGGGGATCTTCCTGACCCAGAAATCGAACCGGGGTCTGCTGCATTGCAGGCAGATTCTTTACCAGCTGAGCTATGAGGGACCTGAGAAGCCAGACAGAAAATCATCTGTCCCCAGCCCAGCCGAAAAACCGTGGTGGCACAGGCAGCAGGAAAGGGCTATGGGCTGCTCATTTCACAAGAAGAGAGAAAGGAGGTGAAGAGGGGTCTCTGTGCTGTAGGAATCCTGAAGCCACACGGTGAGCTTGGAAGTTCCCCAGTGAGGCTTCAAGTCTGGGGAAAATCGGGCCTTCCCAGGCAGCGCTAGTGGTAAAGAGCCTGCCTGCCAGTGCAGGAGATGTAAGAGACTCAGGTTCGATCCCTGGGTCAGGAAGATCCTCTGGAGGAAGGCATGGCAACCCACTCCAGTACTCTTACCTGGAGAATCCCATGGACAGAGGAACCCATGGGCTACAGTCTACAGGGTCACACAGAGTCAGACACAACTGAGCGACTGAGTGGGCCCACAGGCAGCACGCTGGGGATAATCTTCATGGCTTCACCATTGGCTGTTGGCTCCACCTTCTGAGTCTTTGCTTTGAAGTGAAAGGTATGGCGCTTGTTTGCAGCTGCATGGCCTTCTCAGCCTGCCTCCTGACAGTGGAATCCGGGGGCTGTACTCTCTCCATTCCTTTCTGCCCAAGTGGGCAGTGTTTTTGCAGAAGTAGTTTGCTCAGAAACGTTGTGTGTCTCCCACGGACTTCAGTGAGACTCACTGCATGAAAAGAAGACCTCGCTCATAGATGTTTTTGAGATGATCTCTGTCTGGATCCTGCTGAGATGACCCTGGATGGAGGCCCTGAACCTCCTCAGAGGCCCCAGATTGGCTGATTGGCTCTGAGGCTCCCCCTGAGTCCCTTGAAAAGGTCCTAGTGTGACTGGAGTCCCTGACCTCGGTGTCTTTCTGTTGCCCCCTCCAAACACTGTAGTCACATCCTTGGCTTTTTCTCCCAATCGTCACGTCTTAATTTTAGCACATTAGTCATTGGGACAGGCTGATGCCGTGCGCTCACACTTCCGCACTCCAGAACTGCAAGGGACTGAACTCCTGTGCCCACCACCACTTTGTGGTCACGCCTTCCATAGCCCCAGGGAGCTAATATGCTGGACCAAAGAACACATGCAGCTGCTTCCTCCCGAACGGTTCTTAAACTCTGCTCTGTATCAGTCGGAGAGCAATGTGGCTGGAGCTCCATCGACGGCTGGTCTTGTGGGGTCTTCAGTCCGCCCAAAGCTCGTTTGCACGTCTCTAGTTGAGGCCCGCCTCTGCTCTTGTACCTCTGGCCCCTCCTGGGCTGAATTCCTGGGGAGACCGTGGCCTCTCTCCCCGAACTGCCGGAACCCAGCTCCAGCTCTGCGCCTTGTAGCTGGGTTTCTGGGACATACGTGTACGCCCCCTTTTCTCATCTAAAGATGGGAAGAGACAGGGGAAGCCCACACCCACAGCGTTGTGAAGACAACTGAGCTGATCGGTGCCTACAAGAGGGCCTCTCCTGGGGACGGCGGTGTGGGGCGTGCTGTCACGCGCGTGTGTTCCAACTGCTTGTGCCAAGGATGCAAACATCTGTGGAATGAGCTATGGTTTCATGCTATGTCCTGAGCGCTCAATTGGGTTTGATTTTTTTAAAAAAGGTATAATTTTATGTTTGTGTGTCTTCACCATAAGCCAGATTGCCTTCAGGCAATAGGTACAAATTAAAAACAGCCATTGATCAGCCCCTTTTCTACTCCAGAAGTCGAAGTAGTAAAACCTCAGCCATCCAGAAACTTAGGGAATTGAGACGAGCTGGACTGTCAGATTGCCTAGGTAATAGGATTTTAAAATAAAGTTTTAAACATTTTGTTTATTAAAAAAAAAAAAGCATCAGCTACTTTCCTGGCTTTTTTCCCCCACTATGCATTATTATAGTTAACTTTACAAAAATAAACGTATAGGATGAAATCAGAAACTCTTCACATGTTCTGCATCTCTTGTATTTCTAAGAATAATCAAAGTGACTTCTAGTCCTGAGCACCTTTCAAGAACCTTCCAGGCAGTCTGGTGCCTTCTGCTTTTGTTACCTAATTTCACAGCTGTGTGTTGAACCTATCTATTCTAAGAAGTCAGGCTCTGATCTGTGCTCTGGGTCTCCTTAACAAACATGAAGCCATGGCAACCTTGCAAAGTGGTCATTTCATTTCATAGGTGGGAAAACTGACCTAGAAGCAGATCTCTTGGTGACCCCAAGCCCTGTCGGTCCTCCCGGGCTGTGCCCCGTGCCTCTCATGATAGCCGGGGAAACCTGGAGTTCACAGAGAGGGCCTGGTAGTGCTGTTTGCTGTTTTGATTTTTTACTCACGCTGAAGCTGCAATACTCTGGCCACCTGATGCAAACAGCTGACTCATTGGAAAAGACCCTGACGCTGGCAAAGACTGAGGGCAGGAGGAGAAGGGGGCGGCAGAGGATGAGATGGTTGGATGGCATTACCGACTCAATGGACATGAGTTTGAGCAAGCTTGGGGAGACAGTGAAAGTCAGGGAAGCCTGGCGTGCTGCAGTTTATGGGGTCGCAGAGTCGGATATAACTCAGAAACTGAACGACAACCGAGGAAATGCAAGCGCTTTCGTGAAGCCTTTATACACACGGCTGTTTGAAAGGCTGGATGGTCAGCTAAAACAGTGTTTAGAATCCAGAGCGCCCCACCTGGGCTCAAATCCCAGTTCCACCACTGGAGAACTATGGCACTTTAACAAATGATTTCATTTCACTGCACCTCAATTTTCCTCATCTCCAAAATGGATTTGAAAATAAAGTGTCCAGCTGACATGGTTTTTGTGAGAATCGAGTTAGTTGATACATACAAAGCACTTAAGGTAGGCTGGCCTGAAGAACTGCTTGCTGCTATTATGTTTTTATCAATTTTGTCAATATCAATTTACACAGTGCATGGAGTCTGTGACATGTATTTTGATTTTTTAAGGTCATTTAGCTTGTTTCCTGTAATCAGTAAAGTTCAGAAAGGCTCAGGGTGCTGGAGAGTTAATCCTGTATGGGAAAGAGATCACAGAGTTGCAGGAATGCATCAGTGATGACATAGAGAGGGTTGATCCTGACCTGTCTCTGTGTCAACACAATCTCTGTGTGTGATTTTAAAAGACACACACGTGTATTCGCACACACACACACACTGTACACATCTCAGGCACTCATTTGTGCTAAATAATAAAGGCATATTGAATCTCATTAAGACACAGCAGAAAGCGTTCTGCTGAGAGCAGTGAAAATAATGTTAACATGTTGAAATGAATTGTCTCAATTTAATTCTGCTTACTCTCTCTCTGGGGTATAATGTAGTTTGTCACGGTTGGTTTTCACTGAGTTCAAGGTCATAGGAAACTGTGTGCTAGATTCCCTGACACAAAAGCATCACTATGACTTAAAAAATCAGTTACTTCAGTGTTGTGTAAAACCAACAATTGTATGCACCTAATAATGTATGCAAAGTAGCAAAAAGAAACAGAATTTTCTGCTATTTTGAAAACCAATTATTTCTGCTACCAGAAATAATATACTTATAATACTTTTTTTCCCACTACTGATATGCAGAGTGCATCATGAGAAACGCTGGGCTGGAAGAAGCACAAGCTGGAATCAAGATTGCTGGGAGAAATATCAATAACCTCAGATATGCAGATGAAACCACCCTTATGGCAGAAAGTGAAGAGGAACTAAAAAGTCTCTTGATGAAAGTGAAAGTGGAGAGTGAAAAAGTTGGCTTAAAGCTCAACATTCAGAAAACGAAGATCATGGCATCCGGTCTCATCACTTCATGGGAAATAGATGGGGAAACAGTGGAAACAGTGTCAGACTTTATTTTTCTGGGCTCCAAAATCACACTGCAGATGGTGATTGCAGCCATGAAATTAAAAGATGCTTACTCCTTGGAAGGAAAGTTATGACCAACCTAGATAGGATATTCAAAAGCAGAGACATTACTTTGCCAACAAAGGTCCGTCTAGTCAAGGCTGTTTTTTCCAGTAGTCATGTATGGATGTGAGAGTTGGACTGTGAAGAAAGCTGAGCACAGAAGAATTGATGCTTTTGAACTGTGGTGTTGGAGAAGACTCTTGAGAGTCCCTTGGACTGCAAGGAGATCCAACCAGTCCATTCTGAAGGAGATCAACCCTGGGATTTCTTTGGAAGAAATGATGCTAAAGCTGAAACTCCAATACTTTGGCCACCTCATGTGAAGAGATGACTCATTGGAAAAGACTCTGATGCTGGGAGGGATTGGGGGCAGGAGGAGAAGGGGATGACAGAGGATGAGATGGCTGGATGGCATCACCGACTCGATGGACATGAGTTTGGGTGAACTCCGGGAGTTGGTGATGGACAGGGAGGCCTGGCATGCTGCAATTCATGGGGTCGCAAAGAGTCGGACACGACTGAGTGACTGAATTGAACTGATATGTATATTTTTATTGATTTTCTCTATTAATGTCTCCATGTACAATTAATAGAACAATGCCCACCTGAACACTGCTGAAAATAATGAATTTGATCTTTCTACCCCATCAGAATCTGCCAAATGCTAGCACTTTCCCATAAATCTCAGTTCCTACTAAATTATTCACATTTATTATATTAAAATTATTTAAGTGAACAATTTTATCTTGGTAAGCACTGACCCTCTGGGAGGGCAAGTGTATAGCATGTTCTTCTTTTCTGGGAATTGGGACCGGGAAACTGGGAAACTTCCTCTTCTGTGGAACTGGGCTGGGGCATGTGGGCGTGACCCAGTCACTCAGTCGTGTCTGACTCTCTGTGGCCCCATGGACTGCAGCCCACCAGGCTCCTCTGTCCATGGGATTCTCCAGGCAAGAATACTGGAGTGGGTTGCCGTGCCCTCCTGCAGGGGATCTTCCTGACCCAGGGACTGAACCCAGGTCTCCTGCGGCTCCTGCATTGCTCTGGCTTGCAGATTCTTTACCCCTGAGGCACCGGGGAAGCCCGGTATCTTTTTCTTTTTTAAGGATTAAAGTTCAATGTTTCAAAAGATATTACACAAGTATCTATTAATTTATAAATAAATGGTCAGTATATGCACTGGTTTTAAAATATTTCATTTTAATAACTACCAAGCGTTCATTTCACGGGTCAGCCATTCTTTGTTTCATCTATTATGAAAGGACAAATCTGTCGGTCCAAATCGTGAATGTGTGTGTGTGCTTGCTTGCTCAGTCGTGTCTGACTCTTTGTGGCCCTGTGAACTGCAGTCCGCCAGGTTCCTCTGTCCATGGGATTTCCCAGGCAAGAATACTGGAGTGGGTTGCCATTTCTTTTTCCAGAGGCTCTTCCTAACCTAGGGATAGAACTCACATCTCCTGTGTCTCCTGCATTGCAGACAGATACTTTACTAAGCCATCAGGGAAGCCCAAAAATCATGAGTACGTTCATTTGAACAATTAAATAGGATTTTCTACCCCACGTGGGGTAAATGGGGCTTCAAAGCCCTGGCCATGCCACGTCGTGTGTGGAGTGACCGGTGGGCTGGCGCCTATGGCCAGCTCACCCTAAGATGTCTTGCCCTGCACTTGTCCAGCTCTTTCCTTCAGGACGTGCTCCACAGCAAATGCCACGCCAGACGCTGTGCTCACGGCAAACTAGAGGCACCTGTGCTCGCAGCTACATGAAAAAAATGGGCACTGAATTTCCCCGGCGAAGCTGGTGGCGCCCGGGAAACCCCTCCCTGCAGACGCCTCTTGAAACACGGTAAGAGAATCTACAGGTCAGGGTGCTGGGGGAGGGTGGGGAGGTCGGATGGTTAGGTGCAGCCTGGTTCCTGCTGATTCTACTGCAACAGCCTGCCTGACGTCAGTATCTATTAATTCAGTTGAATGTGGGAGTCCAGACCCTTCCAATGAAGGGGAAGATGGAAGCTGTGGAAAAGTAAAAGTAAGTTCGGGTTTAGCCACTTAGGGGACTTCCCTGGCGGTCCAGCGCTTAAGGCTTTGTCTTCCAATACAGGGCAAGCAAGTTCAACCCTTAGTCAGGATCGAACCCACGTCTCTTCCATCTCCTGCATTGCAGGCAGGTTCTTTACCAGCTGAGCCGCCTGGGAAAGCCACAGGATACCACATCCCTCTCAATTAGCTTTGTGTTGCAGATGTGAGTCCTTGTGCCAAAGAGCCACAGGATGGACATTTGAGGTAAGATAGAAATCACATCTTAAATACACACACGAGGCCATGGGGAGTCGTTTTCTAAGTTGGAAACTCACTCCATGTTTCTTACAAACAGAACTGTATAAAATCTGTCCAATCTCTCAAAAGTCAGTTATAAAAACCTGTCTTAGAGCAGACTTTTTGCCCTTCAGAGACTGAAGTTCTTAGTTCCTGGGCCTGAGGAAAGTCCATGAAAACCGGGGAAGCATGATATGACCTAAGGAAAATCGTGCTACCAGGTCGTAACCCACGAGAAGACAGCGTCTGAAAGCGGGGCGAGTGAGCCCAGACACCATCCAGTCCCCCCTCCAGGCCTGCCCCCACACGTCGTCCCACTTACAAAGCAGGGAAGCAGGACCAAAGGCCTAGAACTCGGAGCACTGCCATTCAGATCCGCCCTCCAGAGTCCAGCTAACACAGACTTCCAGAGTCCAAGGGCCTGTTTTATGAATAAGTGCAGGCACTTTCATGGGGTTGAGCCTTTGTGCAACTGATGCCAAGCTGGGCAGCACCGTGTCTCTCAAATCCTGGTGAACTGCAGGTAAATAATGTACATTGCATTCACTTCTAACCCGAAAAGTGAAAGTGAAACTGGCTCACTCGTGACTCTTTGTGAGCTCATGGACTCTACAGTCCATGGAATTCTCCAGGCCAGAGTACCGGAGTGGGGAGCCGTTCCCTTCTCCAGGGGATCTTCCCAACCCAGGGATCGAACCCAGGTCTCCCGAATTGCAGGCAGATTCTTTACCAGCTGAGCCACAAGGGAAACCAGAAGAGTTGATTAAAATTGGTTAAATATAGTAGTGGAAACAGAAAGACGTCTGAAGCATCTGGATCAGACAGACACCGAGCCAGGACAGAGCCCGGGGAGGGAGGCTGCCCCGGCCCCTCAGGGTCTCTCCCACCAGGAAAGTGGACCAGAGGGTTTCCAAGCTCCATTTAACTCTGCAACTGTTCAAACTTCAAGAGTTTCACATCCTTGGTTATAAGGAAAATGAGATAACTAAATAAGTCCACTAAAGCCCTTAAGATCTTCAATGAATTCAGTCTCAGAGACAGAAAGTTTTTGTCCCCCCAAAAAGCCTATTTTAACTTCTTCGAAGCATGCAAAATTTACCAAGAGTATTTGCTGAACATTATTAAATATTTTTAAACGTTTCATTAAAAACTGGTTTTTTCCCCTATTTTTACTCTCTGTACCATTTTTAATCTACTTTAGCGACGGCATGCTATTTTGAGCAGGAAACCTATTCTTTAATGTCTATAAACTAGATCTCTTTTTATAATTCCCTCATAGGACCTGGTTCAAAGTCTATGGCACCTCAGTAATTGTTTGCCCCGCCCCAAAATAAAAGCATTAGTTAGGTGTTCGTATAAATTCCACACAGAAGGCAAGTCCTTTGTAGTCACTAAATTTCCTCGGAATATTTTCTCAAGAGCCTCACCCACAGCTTTAAAAAGGAGGGCAGGAAAAATGCCAGCTGCAATCTCCCACCCTCATTAGGGCCCCCTGTCAGAAATCGGTTAAGGAGCGGGGAATAAGGGGTAATTTTCCTTTAAAATGGAGAGGAGTTTCCTTTAGAAAGGAAATTCGCTGAGGAAGTTGTTTTAGAACAAATAACTGTTCGGGAGGAAGCCGGCAAAAGGTGGGAAGAGGTTCCCTTTGATTCCCCAGTCTGTGTATTTGGGCTCAGACCAGACAACATTTTATGCACATATTAATAGAATGCAAATGAGCCTCCCGCGAGGACAGTGGTATTTGGCACAAAGTATTGTCAACAGAAAGGGCTTGGGTGTATTTTTTTAATTCCATCAAGGTGCCCCGTCGCGGTGGGGGGGGTGGGTGGGTGGCGGTGTTGGGGGAGGTGGGGGACCCCTGTGCTTGGGAATGGATCCAGGTCTGACCTCCAGTTGGGCGGAGAGCAAAGCGCTTTTTCAGTCTCCACTTCAAGGCCCTCTCTGGAGCTGTGAGCATCCTCTTCAAAGTCCTCAGGTGCTACTGTTTACTCAGCTCTGCTCACCGGCAGCGAGGGCCCCCCAGAGTCACCTGGAGCTTCGGCCCACAGTGTGCGGCCCCCAGCGCCCCCCCTCAAGCACCCCTCCAGGCGCTGACTCAGCAGGTCTGGGGGGCCTTGGGGCTCTGCTTCCCCAGGGTGTTGCTCCCCCACCCCCCCACCCCCAGGCCCAGGCTCGGAGGCTCACTGCTGTCAGCATCCATTTGATGAAATGGTGAAAGGGGGATGCAGCATGGAGCTTCCTCTGCAGTGGGATGAGGACAGTCTTATGCTCTTGCAAGCAGGGGCCAGTTCAGTCAGTTCTGTTCAGTTCAGTCGCTCAGTCGTGTCCGACTCTTTGAGATCCCATGGACCACAACACGCCAGGCCTCCCTGTCCATCACCAACTCTCGGAGTTGACTCAAACTCATGTCCATTGAGTCAGTGATGCCATCCAGCCATCTCATCCTCTGTCATCCCCTTCTCCTCCTGCCCTCAGTCTTTCCCAGCATCAGGATCTTTTCCAATGTATTGGAGTTTCCGCTTCAGCATCAGTCCTTCCAATGAATATCCAGGACTGACCTTCTTTAGGATGGACTGGTTGGATCTCCTTGCAGGGGCCAGAGGGACGCCTAGAAAGCTCCACAGGGTGAAGCCTCTGGGCCGAGGTGGGGGTAGGGCAGGGGCCAGAGGTGGAGGAAGCCCACAATTTCCAGGTCCAGCCTTTGTCTTTGCACAGACTGCTTACTGGTACATACAGAGAAGTCGTTCAACCTCAGCCAATGCTGTCCCATCAGCTATAAGCACACTTCAGAGAAACACTGAAAGTGAAAAGTGAAGTTGCTCAGTCGTGTCTGACTCTTCACTGTAGCCTACCAGGCTCCTCCATCCAGTCGTGTCTGACTCTTTACTGTAGCCCACCAGGCTCCTCCATCCATGGGATTTTCCAGGCAAGAGTACTGGAGTGGGTTGCCATTTCTTCGTCCAGGGGATCTTCCCAACCCAGAGATAGAACCTGGGTCTCCAGCATTGTAGGCAGATGCTTTAGGTCTGTGCCACCAGGGAAGCCCTCAAACACTAAGTGCTTTCTAGTCGTGCAGCTGCTCAATTCCTCTGAAGACACGGCTTAAATGCCCCCTCCGTGGCAGACCCTGTTCGGGGCTTTTGGGAGACACTGGGGATCAAGGCGAAGCACACAGACAAAGGCTTCCCTCCCATGGAACCAACGGGGAGATAGACTGGGCGATGATCTGTGCAACTCGGGGTGCGGGGAGGGTGGGGGGCGGGCACAGCGAGGGGGGGTGAGGGCACCGGGGGCGGGGTGAGCACGGAATGGGCTCCGTCTGGGCTAAGGTCCTAGACAATGGCCCTCCGGGCGCTCCAGGGTCACCGAGTGGGCCTGACGGGGCGGACAGTGCCCGGGCCAGGCTGAGCGTGGCCATGGGGCAGCGACGGGACCGCGGTGGCACCAGGTGGATGGAGGCCGGGCAGGAGGGGCCCCCATTGTGCAGGGACGGGGCGGGCCGGGGGCCGGGGGGGGAGGCGACCCCGGGGACAGCGTTCCGCATACGGTGCAGAGCTGGGCGGTTTGTGTACGAGGTTGCCGGGGTGGGGGTCCGAGGTTTTGTGTGATTCCCCAGCAAACGCACACAGACCCCCGAGGAGGCCGCCCACATCCGCTAGAGAGAGCCTGCACCCGGGGCGGCACAGACCTGGCGGAGAACCAGGGACGCGGCTCCTCTGGCCGGTGTGGACCCCGGAAGTCTGACCCCAGGGCCGAGGGGGATTCACTGAGGGGGATCCATCCGGCCCTCGGGGCTGCGGACGTCTTGGGGGCCGCGGGAGGCGCGTCCCGGTCTCTGCCCCGAGCTCACAGCACCTTCCCACCCCCCACACCCGTGTCCAGGGTCCCCTTTTCTTAGGACACGGTTTCTCCTGGCCTAGGCCCCCCACCAGGACGGCCCACCCTGACTACTCACGTGCTCCCAGGCCCTGTTTCCAGTCCCTGCGGGAGGCCTTCAGCACCTTTTCCTAGGGGACCCGAGTCTCCCCTCACTGAGGGCGCACTGCTCTTCTGTGGGTCCTCTTCCTCCTCCGAGGCCTGCCGGAGCCTGGGTCTGGGTGCCAGCACCCACCGGCCCGGACCGCTTATAAATGGGAGCTGTGTGGCCTGGGGCGCCCGCTGGACCCCCAAAAGATGTGGTGTCTCCACAGCCTCACAAAGGTGCCCCAGGGACCTGCGTGGGGTCCAGTGGTTAGGACTCCACACTTTCCACTGGGTTCAGCCCCAGCTTGGGGAACTAAGATCCCGCAGGCTGAGTGGTGTGAGCAAAATGTAAAAACACCACCTTGTGTTAGGAGCTGAGGGCGTTCCAGACACACTCCAGCCCTCGGTGTGCTGCGTTCCAGGGAACCGCAACACAGACACCCCTGAGGACGCCCTAACAGCAAGCGGCAGACATGTGGCAGCATTAGCTGGATTCCAAAGTTTGAGAACCACCTGTGAGCTTGCTCTCGGTCGAGGCCACTCTCTGCTAAAACCCTGTGGTGGCGCCTCCTCGGACCCCAAGTAAAAGCCACGGTCCTTCTGGCCCGTAGGCCCGGGACCCCAGCCCTGCCCCTGCCCGCCGCGTCCCTGCCCCTCCCCGTGTCCCCGCTCTCTTCTGGCCCGTAGGCGCGGGACCCCCGTGCCCCTGCCCCCCACATCCCGCTCTCTTCTGGCTCATAGGCTCAGGACCCCCGCCCCGCCCCTGAGCCCCCCGCGTCCCCACTCTCCCAGCACCCAGGGGTCCTCACTGTGCCCTGCTCACCACACACACCCCAGGGCCTTGGCACCTGCTCTTCTCCAAGGTGGTCGCACCCAGAGGCCCGCAGGCCGCCCTCCCCAGCACCCCAGATATCCTTTAACCTGCCCTCCATTTTTTTCACAGCCTGTATCCTCTCCCATCTTACCATCAAATCTATTTTTCTTTAATCTTTTTAGTTTTTTTTTTTTTTTTGTCTCTCATTGGCACAAAGTAAATGTTTTGGAGGCACAAGCTGCACTGACCACGTACTTCGGGGAAGGTCCCAGATCCTGGAACTCAGGGCTTGGGGGCTCTGGTGATCAGCCTGAGGCACGAAGCCAGCAAACTTCAGAAGCAGCTTTGTGGGGGACATCCCTGGTGGTCCAGTGGCTAAGACTCTGCACTCCCAATGGAGGGGCCCAGGTTCGATCCCTGGTCAGGGAACTAGATCCCACGTGACACAGCCGAGGGCTCCCATGCTGCAACTGAAACATGGCGCCCGCTGCATCGAAGATAGAAGCCCCCGTGTGCTGCAAGTAGGACCTGGTGCAGCTCAAGATACCAGGAGAAATACCAACCACCTCAGATACGCAGGTGACACCACCCTTACGGCAGACAGTGAAGAGGAACTAAAGAGCCTCTTGATGAAGGTGAAAGAGGAGAGTGAAAAAGCTGGCTTAAAACTCAACATTCAAAAAACCAAGATCATGGCATTCGATCCCATTGCTTCATGGCAAATAGATGGGGAAACAATGGAAACAGTGACAGACTTTATTTTCTTGGGCTCCAAAATCACTGCAGATGGTGACTGCAGCCATGAAATTAAAAGACGTTTGCTCTTTGGAAGAAAAGCTATGACCAACCTAGACAGCGTGTTAAAAAGCAGAGACATTACTTTGCCAACAAAAGTCCATCTAGTCAAGACTACAGTTTTTCCAGTAGTCATGTATGGATGTGAGAGTTGGACCATAAAGCTGAGCGCAGAAGGATTGATGCTTTTGAACTGTGGTGTTGGAGAAGACTCTTGAGAGTCCCTTGGACTGCAAGGAGATCCTAAGGAAATCAGTCCTGGCTGTTCTTTGGAAGGACTGATGCTAAAGCTGAAACTCCAATACTTTGGCCACCTGATGCAATGAACTGACTCATTGGAAAAGACCCTAATGCTGGGAAAGATTGAAGGTGGGAGGAGAAGGGGATGACAGAGGATGAGATGGTTGGATGGCATCACCGACTTAATGGACATGAATTTGAGCAGGCTCTGGAAGACAGTGAAGGACAGGGAGGCCTGGCGTGCTGCAGTCCATGGGGTTGCAGAGAGTCAGACAGGACTGAGCATCTGAACTGAACTGACTAAAAAATAAAAAGGAACTGTGTTGGATTATTATAAAGGGTGTGGGAGAAGGTTGTTTGGGAGCTGCTGAGAGCAGATGAAGTCTTCCTGAACAGGGTGGGATGGTGGGAAGGACCAGGACCCCTGCAGTCAGGCAGGCCGTCGACTGGGAAGAAACTTGGAGTCGGGAAGGCATATGAAACGTGTCTGAGATGTTCGGGCAGCCTCTCTGGAGAGGCTTGAGACGGCAACTCAGAGGAGGAATTCAGAGATAGAGATAGGAAGGAGCCAGTCCTGGGCAAGCTCTGCTCAAAACCGGCCTGGACTGTGGGCCCGGACTGTGGGGGAACGGGCAGCAAGGGTCGTGGGTGGGGGGAAAGCTGGTGAGAGCACATCTTGCCGAGGGCAGTGAGGAGTAGCCAGAGGCCTGGGGCACACCCCGGCTCTGCCACTGCCCAGCTGCGCCTGGGGGCAGCTCCCTGACCTCTTCCAGCCCAGCTCTCCCCTGGGAAATGGTCTGGATAAGACGTGACGGGAAGGGCTTGCGTGTGATCGAGAGGAGGTGAAGTAAGACCAGGCACCTGCTGCGAACCTGAGGCCTGAAGGGCGCGTCCCCAAGCTCAATAATGGCAGCACGTGGGTCCGTCCTGCAAACGCGACAGACCACCAGGTACCTCTCTCCGCTGGCTCTCCAGGTCCCGCTGAGAGCCGAGGCTGGGGGTCTTCCTCTGCCTCTGCTGCGTATTCATTTTCTCTTGGAGCATCTTCGTCCAGAGAGCATCCCTTGGTCTGTGCTTGTCCTTGAGCAGCTCAAGGTCGTACTGAAAGAAACATCCCGATACAGAATGAGGAACTGATCATTCAAACAAGGCCCACAGCACCGGGGACTCACCGGGGAGATGGTGGGGTGAAGGCTCACAGAGTCTCACATTCATCAACAGTCATCCACATCCACGAGCGTACTTGAGACGGGTGGACGTTTGCTGTGTGCAAATTACACATCAGTAAAGATCCTCACGACCCAGGTAATCACGATGGTGTGATCACTCACCTAGAGCCAGACACCCTGGAATGTGAAGTCAAGTGGGCCTTAGAAAGCATCACTACGAACAAAGCTAGTGGAGGTGATGGAATTCCGTTTGAGCTATTTCAAATCCTGAAAGATGATGCTGTGAAAGTGCTGCACTCTGTATGCCAGCAAATTTGGAAAACTCAGCAGTGGCCACGGGACTGGAAAAGGTCAGTTTTCATTCCAATCCCAAAGAAAGGCAATGCCAAAGAATGCTCAAACTACCGCACAATTGCACTCATCTCACATGCTAGTAAAGTAATGCTCAAAATTCTCCACAACACGCTTCAGCAATACGTGAACCGTGAACTTCCTGATGTTCAAGCTGGTTTTAGAAAAGGCAGAGGAACCAGAGATCAAATTGCCAACATTCACTGGATCATGGAAAAAGCAAGAGAGTTCCAGAAAAACATCTATTTCTGCTTTATTGACTATGCCAAAGCCTTTGACTGTGTGGATCACAATCAACTGTGGAAAATTCTGAAAGAGATGGGAATACCAGACCACCTGACCTGCCTCTTGAGAAATCTGTATGCAGGTCAGGAAGCAACAGTTAGAACTGGACATTGAACAACAGACTGGTTCCAAATAGGAAAAGGAGTATGTCAAGGCTGCATATTGTCACCCTGCTTATTTAACTTGTATGCAGAGTACATCATGAGAAACACTGGACTGGAAGAAACACAAGCTGGAATCAAGATTGCCGGGAGAAATATCAATAACCTCAGCTATGCAGATGACACCACCCTTATGGCAGAAAGTGAAGAGGAACTAAAAAGCCTCTTGATGAAAGTGAAAGTGGAGAGTGAAAAAGTTGGCTTAAAGCTCAACATTCAGAAAACTAAGATCATGGCATCTGGTCCCATCACTTCATGGGAAATAGATGGGGAAACAGTGGAAACAGTGTCAGACTTTATTTTTCTGGGCTCCAAAATCACTGCCGATGGTGACTGCAGCCATGAAATTAAAAGACGCTTACTCCTTGGAAGGAAAGTTATGACCAACCTAGATAGGATATTCAAAAGCAGAGACATTACTTTGCCAACAAAGGTCCGTTTAGTCAAGGGTATGGTTTTTCCAGTGGTCATGTATGGATGTGAGAGTTGGACTGTGAAGAAGGCTGAGCGGTAAAGAATTGATGCTTTTGAACTGTGGTGTTGGAGAAGACTCTTGAGAGTCCCTTGGACTGCAAGGAGATCCAACCAGTCCATTCTGAAGGAGATCAGCCCTGGGATTTCTTTGGAAGGAATGATGCTAAAGCTGAAACTCCAGTACTTTGGCCACCTCATGTGAAGAGTTGACTCACTGGAAAAGACTCTGATGCTGGGAGAGATTTGGGGCAGGAGGAGAAAGGGACGACAGAGCATGAGATGTCTGGATGGCATCACTGACTCGATGGCCGTGAGTCTGGATGAACTCCGGGAGTTGGTGATGGACAGGGATGCCTGGCGTGCTGTGATTCATGGGGTCACAAAGAGTCGGACACGACTGAGCAACTGAACTAAGAACTAAAGTTGATTACTTTATGATTTTTTTAAAAAATGAAATACGTCCTTATCCTTTTAGTTTACACCGTAGATGATTCTTCAGTTCAGAAAAGTTCTACATGACAAGCTTTAAGTACAAAGAAACGGGGCTGGTACCCATAAGCAGGCAGAAACATCAGTCTTGCTATTTTATAATCGAGTAGTCCAAAAAAGAAGGATATGATGCAGGACATAACCTACTGCCAGGAGTAACTTAGGGTCCTCTTTGAGAATCACAGGTATCTCCCTGACCTAACCTGGAAAAAGGACACGTTTGGGCCCGGGGAGCAGGCGGGAGGAAAGCAGTGGGGGACGGGCGGCCCCATCACCCGCTGCTCAGGGCAAGCAGGAGGCAGGACCAGGGGAGACGCTCCCTTTCCAACACGGAGACAGGTTTCCTGAGGTCGGTGGGCTGGCGTCCACCGCGCTCCGGAGCGCTCCCGCCCGGAAGAGCAGAGCTGTCTCACACAAGACCTTGCCTGTCTCGAGCATCACTGTTATCGAAGCCAGGGTGTAACTGCACTTTAAATTCTTGCTGCTTTTGCCTCTTCTGGTTTTTAATTTTTCCAGTGCTGTGTTGGTGCCTTCCATACGGCAATGTGAGTCAGCCTTCGTTACACATATGTCCCCTGGCTCTCGAGCCTCCCTCCTCTCTCCCCGCCCCATTCCCTCACAGTCACCACAGAGTGGCAGGCTTGGCTTCTTGCACTATTAATATACAGCAGCTGCCCGCCAGCGATCTATTATACACAGGTCATGTATGTACCACTGCTGCTGCTGCTGCTGCTGCTAAGTTGCTTTAGTCTTGTCCGACTCTGCAACCCCATAGACGGCAGCCCACCAGGCTCCCCCGTCCCTGGGATTCTCCAGGCAAGAACACTGGAGTGGGTTGCCATTTCCTTCTCCAATGCATGAAAGTGAAAAGTGAAAGTGAAGTCGCTCAGTCATGTCTGAGTCTTCTCGATGCCGTGGACTGCAGCCTTCCAGGCTCCTCCGTGCATGGGATTGTCCAGGCAAGAGCACTGGAGTGGGATGCCGTTGCCTTCTCCGTGGATGTACGAGGTTGCTGCTTTCTCCATTCATCCCACTCTCTCCCACCCCCGCTGTGTCCACAGTGCATTCTCTACATCTGTGTCTCCACTCCGTCCCTAAATAGGTTCATCCGTACCGTTTTTCTAAATAAATTCCATACAGTTAAAGTTCAATCACTAAGTCACATCAGACTCTCCTCGACCCCATGGACTGCAGCTCACCAGGCTTCTTGTCTGTCACCAACTCCTGGAGACTACTCAAACTCACGTCCATCGAGTCAGTGATGCCATCCAACCATCTCATCCTCTGCCGTCCCCTTCTCCTTCCACCTTCAGTGTTTCCCAGCATCAGGGTCTTTTCCAATGAGTCAGTTCCTCCCATTAGCTGGCCAAAGTTTTGGAGCTTCAGCTTCAGAATCAGTCCTTCCAATGAATATCCAGGACTTATTTCCTTTAGGATGGACTGGTTTGATCTTGCAGTCCAAGGGAGTCTTAAGAGTCTTCTCCAGCACCACAGTTCAAAAGCATTAATTCTTCTGCGCTCAGCTTTCTTCATAGTCCAACTCTCACATCCATACATGACTACTAGAAAAACCATAGCCTTGACTAGATGGACCTTTGTTGGCAAGGTAAGGTGTCTGCTTTTTAATATGCTGTCCAGGTTGGTCATAGCTTTTCTTCCAAGGAGCAAGCGTCTTTTAATTCCATGCATATGCATTAATATACTCTGTCTCTTTCTGACTTACTTCACTCTGTATAATAGGCTCTAGATTCATCCACCTCATTAGAACTAACTCAAATTCGTTCTTTTTACGGTTGAGTAATATTCCGTTGTATATATGTGCCACAGCTTCTTTATCCATTCATCTGTTGATGGATTTCTAAGTTGCTTCCGTGTCCTGGCTATCGTAAATAGTGCTGTGATGAACACCGGGGTGCAGGTGTCTTTTAGAATTGTAGTTTTCAGCATATACGTCCTGTTTAATCCTCTCGCCTCTGAGGAAGTTCACCTCAGTGAAGGCCCTTCCTCTCTGAAGAGTTAGGATGCTGGACGCCCAGTGCCGTGGACCGCCGTGTGGACCCACAGCCTGGGCCCCAGCAAATGGACACGTGCAGAGTCCACGCAGGTGGCTCCTGTGACGGACTCCCAGGCCCACAGCTCGTGGCGGTGGGAACAGCACGTGGGTTCCTCGGTAGGAACAGCCCCAGAAGTCAGCACCTCACACGTGGAGGTCCAGGGTAACGTGGCACACCACCGACCCCCTCTTCAGAAACTGGTGGTTTTGCGTTTGGCTCACAGATCTCTGAACCTCTGGGATGAGCCCAGGGACAGCACAGGGTATGGATCTAATTTACATTTTCCCAGAGGCGGTCCACGATTCTCCACGTCATTCAGTAAAAAGCCCATTGTTTCTCCCAGTAAGGTCTAAGAGGATGCACTTATCACCCTAAATTTCCATCTGCTCTTGGGCTGACTCCTTGATTTTCTGTTCTGTTTCAGTGATGTGCTAATACTACCTTGCTGTAATTATAGACACTTTATCACATGTTGTAATGCCTAGAAGGGATAGCCTCTTCCCCCAACCTAAATTCTTCTTTGTCAAGATTTTCTTATTGATTCTTATCATTTCTTATTGATTCTTATAAATTCTACTTATTTATTTTTCATGTAAACTTTATAATCAATTTATCTATCTCCAGGGAGAAAATTGATAGCCTTTATTTGGAAACAATACAATGGGAAAGACTAGAGATCTCTTCAAGAAAATTAGAGATACCAAGGGAACATTTCATGCAAAGTTGGGCTCAATAAAGGACAGAAATGGTATGGACCTAACAGAAGCAGAAGATATTAAGAAAAGGTGGCAAGAATACACAGAACTATACAAAAAAGAACTTCGTGATCCAGAAACCACAATGGTGTGATCACTCACATAGAGCCAGACATCCTGAAATGCGAAGTCAAATGGGCCTTAGGAAGCATCACTACGAACAAAGCTAGTGGAAGTGACGGAATTCCAGTTGAGCTATTTCAAATCCTAAAAGATGGTGCTGTTAAAGTGCTACATTCAATATGCCAGCAAATTTGGAAAACACAACAGTGGCCACAGAATTGAAAAAGGTCAGATTTTATTTCAATCCCAAAGAAAGGCCAAAAATGTTCAAACTACCGCACAATTGCACTCATCTCACATGCTAGCAAGGTAATGCTCAAAATCCTTCAAGCCAGGCATGAACCATGAAATTCCAGATGTTCAAGATGGATTTAGAAAAGGCAGAGGAAGGAACCAGAGATCAAATTGCCAACATTTGTTGGCTCATAGAAAAAGCAAGAGAGTTCCAGAAAAGAATCTACTTCTGCTTCACTCAATATGGTCGCAAAGTTGGACACAACTGAGCGATTTAACTGAACTGAACTGCTTCATTGACTACGCCAAAGCCTTTGACTGTGTGAATCACAACAAACTGTGGAAAATTCTTAAAGAGATGGGAATACCAGACCACCTGACCTACGTTTTGAGAAATCTGTATGCAGGTCAGGAAGTAAGAATTAGAACTGGACGTGGAACAACAGACTGGTTCCAAACTGGGAAAGGAGTACATCAAGGCTATATATTGTCACCCTGCTTATTTAACTTATATGCAGAGTACATCATGAGAAATGCTGGACTGGATGAATCACAGCCAAAATCAAGATTCTGGGAGAGATAACAACCTATAGTTTGCAGATGACACCGCATTTATGGCAGAAAGTGAAGAGGAACTGAAGAGCCTCTTTATGAAAGAGGAGAGTGAAAAAGCTGGCTTAAAACTTGACATTCAAAAAACTAATATCATAGTATCCAGTCCAATCTTCTCATTGCAAATAGAAGGGGAAAAAGTAGAAGCAGTGAAAAATTTTATTTTCCTGGGCTCCAAAATCAGTGCAGATGGTGACTGCAGCCATGAAATTAAAAGACACTTGTGCCTTGGAAGGAAACGTATGACCAACCTAGACAGCATATTAAAAAGCAGAGACATCTCTTTGCTGACAAAGGTCCATATAGTCAGAGCTGTTGTTTTTCCAGTAGTCATGTATGGATGTGAAAGTTGGACCATAAAGAAGGCTGAATGCCAAAGAATAGATGATTTTGAATTGCGGTGCTGGACAAGACTCTTTAAGAATCCCTTGGACAGCAAGGAGATCAAACCAGTCCATCCTACAGGAAATAAACCCTGAATATTCATTGGAAGGACTGAAGCTGAAGCTCCAACACTTTGGCCACCTGATGCGAAGAACTGACTCATTGGAAAAGACCCTGATGCTGGGAAAGATTGAAGGCAGGAGGAGAAGGGGACGGCAGAGGATGAGATGGTTGGATGGCGCTGCTGAGTCAATGGACGTCAATTTGAGCAAGCTCCAGGAGATAGTGGAGGACAGAGGAGCCTGGTGTGCCGCAGTCCATTAGCAACCAAACAACAAATATTTTGAAAATCAGGGAGAACTGGTCTCTTTATGTCGGTAAGTCTTCCTATGAAAGTGTTGTATGTCTTCTCTGGTTGAAGGCTTCTCAACATGAAATTCCTCGAGCCTTAAATCACGCGCGCAGATGCTACCCAGGCCGCAGCTGCACTCATAGCTCATTTTGTCAGCACGCCCGCTCACTGGCGCCATCCAGACGTCCTGCTGACCCTCATCACTTCCCCTTTCCTCCTGCAGAGGGCGCCAGGGACCAAGGAGCCGCCACCCCTACCTGGAGCCAATCTTGACTCCGGCAGGGAGAGTTCAGAATAGGCGAGGTCCTTGGATTTTCCACATTATTGGCTGATTTCAGCTCATGTTCTCTTTTGTGACTGTGGGTGACCACGAGCTGCGTGAATTTCTCACACGAGCTCAGTAAAATGACCTTTTTCTGAAAGGTTTGTTAGAAACTGCAAATTCACACTCTTAAAAGTGTTACTTTTGCCAGAATATAGGCTTTTAGCATCCACACAACAGGGATATTTTCTGCCACCAAGAACAGCCTGGCCGTGTCGCACAGGAACTGAGGGCGTTACATAGGGAGATAGTAAAGGCCACAGAGTTGGCTTGTGACGTAAGCAGTTACTGCCTCCTCCAGCAGGACGAGCTGTGTTTCCTTTGTCTTCAGCAGAATGAAATGTCTGTTGCAGGGGCTCTTTCCATTAGCCGTTTCTCATGATCTTTCAAGATTCGTGACCTGTTAAGGCGCACTTGAGGAGAATCGTACCAAACTGTGGATGAAGATCCCTGTTACCCTAAGGCCCCTTTCAGCCTGTTTTCTCCTGCACTTCACAAGACGTGGTTCCCTACAATGCTGTGAGAAGGCTGTGGTGTTCGCTTTGTGCTAACACACAGCTGAAGGATGAGCAGGCAGATGGCAGAGACAGCCGTCAGCCACCGTGGGCGGCCCTGCGTCCCCAAGGCCCGGGGCTCCGTCAAGCAGAAAGGGGCTCCGCAAAGCCCCCGCCCAGGCTCCCAGGGGGCGGGCGGAACTGGGATGATGGCTTTTGCACGAGGCAGCTGTGGACGCGAGACGCTCAGAGGACCAGGCCGGGGGACGCTGCAGAGGGACTGTCTTCGCAGCACAGCAGCGCCCGCTCCGGGCCGGACCCGCCCGCAGAAGCGTGAGTCACCAGGGCTCAGCCCGGGGAATTCAGCCACCGCGAGCCTTTGTTTTACATCTCAGCATTTTCTCCTTCCTGGAATTCGGAGCCTGGCAACAGCGTGGAGTCTTTAGCAGGTGGCTACTCAAAGGCACTGGGAAACCAGTCCGCGGGGGTCCTGCGTCTACAGGAAACACTTCCTTACGTTTCATCCTCATTTCTCATGTGTTTCTTCCACTGGGCACTTGCATTAGCCTCTTTTGGAGGTTAGCAGAAGATTGTTTTTTAACTGAGGCATGTAATTCACAGGTCCTGAAACTCACCCCCTTAAAGAGTTCACTTGAGTGTCTCTCAGTGTACTGCGCCCATCACCAGAATGAGCGTCAGACCGTTTTCACTGCCCCAGAGGAAGAGCCTGCCCGTCAGCTTCAAGTGGCTCTGGAGCTAAGGAACCTGCTTGCCAATGCAGGAGACGTAAGAGATGGGGGTTCGATCCCTGGGTCAGGAAGATCCCCTGGGGGAGGGCACGGCAACCTATACCAGTGTTCTCGCCTGGAGAATCCTGGGGACAGAGGTGCCTGATGTTGGAGTCCTGACCTCGGCCCCTCAGAGTGTGACTGTATGTGGAGATGGAGGCTTTACAAGGTCATCATTAAAGTGAGACGATCCAACCTGATGGCTGCCCGTATAAGAAGAGGAGATTTGGACACAGAGGGACCCAGGAGTGCAGGTACACAGAGAAAGTCCACGTGAGGACATGCGGGGTGGGCGAGTGTCTGCAAGCCAAGGAGAGAGGCCTCAGGAGAAACCAAACCTGCCCACAGCCTGACCTTGCAGAGCCAGCCTGTAGAGCTGTGTGGAAATAAACGTCTAAGCGCCTGCCCCGACTGTGCTCTTTTGTTAGGGCAGCCCCGGCAGACTGATTCGGACCCCAGCAGACCTCTAGTCTGGATATTTCACACAAATAGAATCATTCCAGACAAATAGTACCACGCAACATGTAGTCTTTGACATCTGGTTCCTTTCACTTAGCGTAATATCTTCAAGTTTCATCTGTGCTGCACCAGATACATAAGAACGTAGTTCCCTTTTATGGCTAACTGGTATGGTTGTGGAGAGACCGATTTTGATGTCTGTTAATACTTGATGGACATTAGGGTTGTTCTCACTGCTTAACTCTTATGAATAATGCTGTTATGAAAATCATGTACAAGTTTTTGTGTGAACATAAATTTTCTATTGTCTTAGGTATGTGCTTAGAAGTGGAATTTCTGGGTCATGCAGTGATTCGAGGCTGAACTTTTTAAGGAACCGTAAACCACTTTCCAAAGTGGCTGCGCAGTTTTACCCTGTCACCGTAACGCACAGGGCTTGGATTCCTCCACGTCCTCGTTACGGTCTGTCCTTTCATGTTACAGCCACTTGAGTGACTGTGGGGTGACAGCTTGTTGTGGCTGGGATGCTCTTTTACGTCAAGAGTGGAAAACATAACGTGGTTTCCTTCTCTGTGCCTCACCTTCCAATGTTTGTACTTTTCACAAACGTGAGAAATGTAATCACTGGTTGTGCGGCCCCTTATCAGATCTCACATAATGGTTTTGTAGCTCATCCAGGTTGGCAATGTTGACCTTGTCTAAGTGTCTGTGTGCACACATGTGTGTGATGTGTGCATGTGTGTGCGTGTGTGCATGTGATGTGTGTACACGTGTGCATGTGTGTGCCTGCAGGGGGGTGTGCAAACATGTGTGTGTCCTCCTCCCACGGGACAAGACCCTGTCCTGGTCAGAGTGACTTTGTTGTTCCCTTGCCCGCATTGCCTACACAAGGCTGCAAACAGCGGGTGCTTTACAAACCCGGGAGCTTCTGGGCTGGTTGCTTCAGAGGGGCTTTGGGAGCCCGCTCCCACCGTGCTGGCCCCCAGGCTGCCCCCCGGGTGCCCTTCCAGAACAGGGCTCGGTCACCTCCTCTCCCTGAGGCTTGTTGCCATGGAAGTTCCCCGCCCACGTGACCTGTGCCCCAGGGCCCCAGCTTACGCCCAGGCCCAGGAGCCTGGCAACCGCTGCCCTGGGAGCTCCGTCCAGGCAGGTCTGTGCCCATGTCTGCACTGCGGGCCCGTCCCACCCCCTCCAGCGCACTTCTTGCTGGGCCTCCCCCGCCCCTGGTGCTCGGCTGCACCCCTGGTTCATTTTCCTCCACTCTGCTCATCACATCAGGGCAAACTCTCTGCGTATGTCATGTACTTGTGCGTGATTCGACCTGACTTGTATTGACAAGTGATTTCCCTGGTGCTTCAGCAGTAAAGAACCCACCAGCAATTCAGGAGATACAGGAGACATGGTTTCAATCCCTGGGTCGGGAAGATGCCCTGGAGAAGGAAATGGCAATCTACTGCAGGATTCTTGCCTAGGAAATCCCACGGACAGAGGAGCCTGGCGGACTACGGTCCCTGGGGTCACAGAGAGTCAGACACGACTGAGTGAGTAAACAACAACGGCTGACTCTTCTGGCTCCACGTTGTCTCCCTGCAGCAGAACCAAGGCCCGCGAGGCCAAGGACTCTCCCTGCGGCAGAACCGAGGCCCGCAAGGCCGAGGACTCTCCCTGTGGCAGGACCGAGGCCCGAGAGGCCGAGGACTCGTGTTTTGCTCACCTCTTGCGTCTCTGCCCTGAGAACACGGCCCGGCCCACAGGAGGCACCTGTACGTGGTCCTGGAGCTCAGCGTGTGTTACGTGGCTCAGAGGAGAGAAGAATCTGGAAGTGGATGAGAGCCCCGGCCGCCCTCGTGAAAATCCTAACCCCATCAGAGGTGAGAAGCAGCAGCTTCCTGTTGAAGTAACCCGGGGACGTCGAGCATCTTAAACAGATGTGTTTAAACTCGACCATGAAATAAAATAGTTGAACTCTTTTCACATCCAAGTCGTCTTGATGCTTTTAAAGCTATTACTTAAAGTATATGAGGTCTCAATAAACATCTTCCTAAAAAAGTTTTGGGCTTTGCTATGGTAACAGAAGTAAGAGAGCCTCAGAGGAAGAAAATCTTGAAACAGGAACAGATATGAACTGTCAGGAGACCTGGGTTCAATCCCTGGGTCAGGAAGATCCCCTGGAGGAGGGCATGGCACCCCACTCCAGGATTCTTGCCTGGAGAATCCCATGGGCAGAGGAGCCTGGCGGGCTGCAGTCCACGGGGTCACAAAGAGTCGGACACGACTGAGTGGCTGACACCTTCACTTTCAGGAAGTGTCACACGTGATTAAAGCACAGATAGGCTCAGACCCTCTATTTCACAAGCATCAATGTTGCGAATGAGCTCATAGAGGCGGACAGAGAGAGACCACCATCACATTGACCCCAAACGTTACTTCCTGCTGTTTCATCAGAACTCGGCGATCTTGTCAAAATAGGACTAAAGTCCGCATGAGCGCGGCGCTGTGGAATTCACGTCTTTATCTTCACAACGTTCACAGAGCCTGCTGCTGACAACAGAATTAACCTTTGGAAATCTGAGTTCTGGGTACACACTATGCTAAAAAGAGGCTCAAGTCTAAGAAGGAAAAGTGGCAGCTACAACTGACTGCAACGCTGGCGGGTTGCATCACCTTTACTAAAAATCTGTGGGTTGATGTCTTAAGCCCAGTGCCTAGAATGTGACTTCACTTGGAAAGATGGTGGTTGGAGACACAGTTGAGACAAGATCATACTGGAGCAGGGTGGGCCCCAGATCACACATGATTAGTGTCTGTATAAACAGGAGAAACTCAGCCACAGACACACACACACAGGAGGAGAACGCTGTGAAGGTGAAGACAGACTCGGGCAGATGCACCTACAGCCCAGGAAGCCCAAGAATCACCTCCATCGCTGGGGGCTGGGGGCAGCGCCAAGGCAGGAACCAGCCCTCCCCAAGCCTTAACCACACTCTCTGGCCTCCAGTATGAGACAATGAAGTTCTGGTGTTTAAGACACCCACCCTGTGCCGCTTTGTTACAGCAAGCTGATGTATTACCCATGTCTGACATTCAGGTGTGTTACCTGTTTCATTGCGGGAAAAACTACTTTTAAAACCATAGAATATTCTGTGTCAACTTTTGACCTGAGAGTTAGTGCTATGAATGCAGTTAGTTGAAGAAAAGAGAAACCCACACTGTCAAATTCTGAGGAAAAATAGTAATAATACTAAGGTCACAAATGAAGGAAACTGCAGCCCCATCAGTGTGGCCCCTCTGTCCCCTTGGAGCCCAGATACCCGGAAGGCCGGACGCGCGTGGCGGCCGCTGCAGAAGAGCCCCCCCAGCTCCAGCACTCGGGCCCCGGGCACGGCCCTCAGGTGCGGCCTTGCCAGGACCACCTGGTACCTGCCGGCTTGGTTAACAGCCCCCATCTGTGCCTGTCACTGAGCTCTGGGCACCTCCCTGGGTGCATTGGCACAACTGTGCAAATTGGCAGAACACCCTCCATGTGAGAGTGACCGTCCAAGGAGTGGGGGTGCAGGAGATGCCAGAGCGGCCCGGGCGGCCAGCACCTTTGGGAAGCAAGTCTTCCAGCTGCTTCAGGCGGTGACAGAGGAGCTGCATGTCCCTCGTTTTACACCCGCTCCCCCCAACAGCCTTTTCCAGCTGTGTGCCGCCTCGTGGCCTTGGCTCCCTTCTGTGCTGCAAATACTTTCACGGCGGCAGATCTCAAGCTTCTCGTGCGAGGTTGGCCAACCCAAGGAATTCCTGAAAGGTCATCAAGTTCAGTTCAGTTCGGTCGCTCAGTCGTGTCTGACTCTTGGTGACCCCATGGACTGCAGCGCTCGAGGCCTCCCTGTCCATCACCAACTCCTGGAGTTTACTCAAACTCACGTCCATCAAGTTGGTGATGCCATGCAACCATCTCGTCTTCTGTCGTCCCCTTCTCCTCCTGCCCTCAATCTTTCCCAGCATCAGGGTCTTTTCCAATGAGTCAGTTCTTCTCATCAGGTGGCCAGAGTATTGGAGCTTCAGCTTCAGCATCAGTCCTTCCAATGAATATTCAAGACTGATTTCCTTTAGGACGGACTGGTTGGATCTCCTTGCAGTCCAACGGACTCTCAGGAGTTTTTTTGAAAACCACAGTTCAAAAGGTCAACAAAGACCCGCCCCAGAGGGGACCAGCTCCAGCCCCAGTGCAGCTCTCGGGCAGTTCTGAGCAACCTGACCCGCTGTCTCGTGCTGGAGGAGGGTCTCTTTCTGGACCCCACAGCCTGGGTTATGCTGCCGAGTCTCCATCCTCGATTATGTGTGTGCGTGTGTGTGCACATGTGTGTGTGTGTGCACATGCGTGCGTGCGCGTGTGCCCTGGCCACTGTGTGGTCAGACTCTTCCCTGGTTGCATCCCGCGGTGACAGCCCTGTGCCCGGCAGAAGCCTGAGAAAAGGAGCGCTGGGCACCTGGCTTCAGCCTTACCCTCCTCTTTAACCCTTTATCACCATCCACACCCTCCACCCCGCCGCAGCTCCTGACCTGCCCCCTGACCGGGGTCAGCTTCATGTCTAGAGAAGAGCGTGTCCCCTGTCCATGGTGCTGGAGCTGTGTTTCCACCAGGCACCTGCCCGTCCCTTCCCTGCAGGCGAGGCTCTCTTTCTGACCCACTGATGTTGCCGCAGAGCAGATTATACAGGAAGGAAGACCACACTCAGACAGCAGACCGGATGCCACCCACCCCGCAACTGGAGACTCTCACACGCCCCTCAGGGTCCAGGTTCCTTGGATTTCGGCAACTTCATCTCACTGCTAGCAAACCCAGGTTTCAACTTTTCAACATTTCTGCTTCGTCCCCTACCAACTAATGTTCAGGTTTTCATACCAACTGTATTTCACAACAGAAAATATTCTTTACTGACGTCATGGCTATCAAAAGCATTATAATCTATTATGCTAATTCCTGTGTGGCAGAGTATTAAATAATTTTTTTTCTGTAACTATTTTGAAAAAATTTGAGTGTGTAATTTGTAAATTTTAAGGAGCTGTAGCTAATTTCCTGGAATAATACGGTTTTCTTTAACAATAGTGATTACATAACATGCACAAATACGTTGGTGACCCTTAAAAGTCGCAACCCACGGGTATTTCAGCTCTCACGTTGCTTTTCTTCTGTTCAGCATCAGGTACGGATTCTGAGATAATGAGATGCCACCAACTTGAAATTTCTGGAGGTTTCCATGGTAGCACAAGTCCAGAGCTCCAAGATCCAGTTTCTTGTCTGATGAGAGTTTGACAGATTGAACTATGCCTTTGAAAGAGAGTTTATGCAACTGTAAATGCCAGTGTCTCAGTTTCCAAAACATTCGCAAAGTCAGTTGCCAGCATGGGGACACAGGGGACACGGTGCTTCCCCTGAGGGAACCGTGCAGCCCAGGTACTTGGTGCCGTGAAGGACAGGCTGTCACCCCAAGGTGCAGATCCAGTTTCTGTCCCACAGCCTGCTCTTAAAACCAGGCGGGGGGGGGGTGGGGGGGGGAGGAGGTGGCAGCTGTCTGTGCAAGAGGACAGGGGCAGGAGGGACTTTGACTCCTCCGTGCAGAGGGGCTCCGGGTGGCTCCTAGGCTCTTGCACCCAAGCAGTCTGCACTTGGGTTCCTTGGTCTCTGCTTCTGAAGGACTATTATGAGCTGGCCTTTCACGGCTGGATTCGGGGTCCAGAGTGCTCACCATTACACCGTGGGATGGCTCAGTTGGCAAAGAATCCTCCTGCAATGCAGGAGACCCCAGTTCTACTCCTTTGTTGGGATGATCCCCTGGAGAAGGGAAAGGCTACCTACTCCAGTATTCTTGGGCTTCCCTTGTGGCTCAGCTGGTAAAGAATCCTCCTGCAATGCAGGAGACCTGGGTTAGGATGATCCCCTGGAGAAAGGAAAGGCTACCCACTCCAGTATTCTGGCCTGAAGAATTCCATGGACTGTATACTCCATGGGGGTCACAAAGAGTCAGACATGACTGAGCGACTTTCACTGTCACGGCAGGTCTGCTAATTCTGCATTAAATGCCGATGACTCATGGTGAGATTTCTCTGTTTTAGGCAGGTGTTATGCTACCTTCCTGATGGTGCTCAGTGTGGCTCAGTAGCTGGCCTGGGAGCTGGTCGCCTCTCTTGTCCCTGTCCCTGTCCAACCCACCCCTAGAAGTGAGATCACCGCCCACTGCTGCTGCTCCCCACACGCTCAGGAAGCCTTGTTTTCCTGAAGAAAGATGGCATTATTATCCATCATTTGTCACATCCAAACCCAGCATGCCCTTGCTAGTCTCCAGGAACTGTTATGTTTTCACTTTGGAGGGAAGCTTCATAAATGATGCTGTGGTCTCATATTTTATCAGGATTCCTGCCTGTGCTGAGTCAGCCCACATTCTCTGGGCAGCTTAGACCCCGTTGCTGTGAAGGTGATGAGGGTGAGGACGGAACAGACAGAAAGGTGAATGGCCGGATATTTAACTGGCCCAGAGTGTAAATGACTAAAGAGAAAGATTGCTGACATTTCAAAACAGACAATCACACAGACTCAAGGATAAATGAGAGGGAAAAGGAGATTAAGTGAGGCAAGGAAAGATGGAAGGGAAAAAAAGAACGGCACGCTAGAAAAAGTAGAGGAAAGCACAGAACCAGCTTTGTGCAATTTGAAATAAATACTACACTCCTGTGAAAATTCTCATACTTTCATGCTTCGTGACAGAATCTTATTTTTTCAGTAAGTAATTATACTAATGATTCTGGGGCCCTACTGATTTACTATGGTGTCAAATAACTATGACTCAGAAGCAGGTAGAATAAAATCTAAAAAGAGAAATTTAAATTGAATAAACTCAATGTTGAAACAAAAATAAAGACAAATTGAAATGCATTTCTAGAGGAAAATATGTTGACAATGTATGTTACAAATTGGAGGACACCTTCCCAGAAAATATTCTAAACTTCAGATGAATTGCTTTGGGAGATTTGGAAATACCAAGAATATGGACTTTTATCCCTGAAAACATTTTTTAAAGAAAAGAAAGAAATTATATTCTAGTGCCTTTGTATACCAGTTAGAGCCCCCATAAAGGCCACTGTATTTCAGTGCTGTTTGCTGTTCAGTGGCTCAGTCATATCCGACTCTTTGCGACCCCGTGGACTGCAGCACACCATGCTTCCCTGTCCATCACCAACTCCCGGAGCTTGCTCAGACTCATGTCCATTGAGTCGGTGATGCCATCCAACCATCTCATCCTCTGTCACCACCTTCTCCTCCTATCATCAGTCTTTCCCAGCTAAAAGTGGCTAAAAAACAAACTTCTCCTTTGCAACTGGAGACACCCCTTCCCTGCCTGAGCCAGGAGGCCATGGACATCCGGGAGGACCCTGACCTGGCTGCCCAGACCCTGCCCGCTCAGCTGGGAGCCCAGGAGGAAAGTCTGTGAATCTGTGCCTCAGTTTCTTTCTGCCTAAAAGAGGAAAGAAAGCAAGTGAGCCTCTGACCACATTTAGGAAAGTGCCTGAAAGTTTATCCATTAATCTGGGCACTTTTCCAAACCTCAAGTCTGCAACCGCTAGGGTCATGCATTCAGTTTAGTGGATCATTTTTTATGGAACAGAAGAGAAAATAATGCAACATACTCTGTATACTATAAATGTGGTAGAAGAGAAGAGATTGCATTTCACATACTAAGGGCGAGCACCGTGGCATCACACGTTTCTGATTCGGACACACACAACCCCAGTGTGAAGCTCCTTTCCTCTGCAGGTCACAGTGAGGCTGGGGGGTTGGGAGAGGCTCGCACGGCCCTCCAACCAGAAGAGGATGCTCTGCCCACAAGCAGACAGAAACCAGGCTGGCCCTGTGCCGACTGGGCCTTCACCTGTGTTGTCATGGCAACCTGCTCTCACCGCCTCCACGTTTGTAGCATCCTGTCACTCCCCGCTGCTGGGCCTGTGAACCTGCTGTCTGGGGGGCTCCGTGCACCGCGGGCCCCTGACGCCCACAGTAGCGGGGGAGGAGGGAGCCCGATGGGAAGCCCCCATCCACAGACCCGCCGGGCCGAGTGATTTCTTCTCATCAGCAGGCAAAGCTCCCCTCTTGCGTTTTTTCCTGTTACATGAGAGATGCGCTTACAGGACTCGGGACTCGGAGCGGGTGGTGGAAGCAACAGGAAGACCGTCCCGGTTCCCTTGGAGACAGCCTGAACCTCCGCACGGGATTGGGCCGCGGACTGGGGGCTGGGCTGCCCCCTCGCTGGTGATGAAGCAGATGAAAGGAGAGAAAGGCCACAGAGGCACCCAGGGGACCCCGCGCTGCAACGCGGTTTCCTCAAGAAGTGGATTCAGGATTTCTATCGGATCCTGCTGCTGCTTCACGCTGTGGTGTCTGCATTTTGATCTTTCAGTCATTGAAGAAACAAGACACATTCACAGGGGCAAAAACACCGAAGACAAAGGACACTGTTTAAGAAAACCACATTCCTGGCAGTGTCTGTGTAAGCCTAGCATTTCTTAAGCCTTTCATAATTTCTCCTCATTAAATATTTGATCCCTTTCCAGTGAGTGAGCGGGCCTTCCCAGGCAGTGCTAACGGTAAAGAACCTGCCCGACAATGCAGGGTACCCAGGAGACAGGGCTCTGATCCCTGGGTTGGGAAGATGCCCTGGAGGAGGGCTTGGCAGTCCACTCCAGGATTCTTGCCTGGAGAATTTTGCCTGGAGTATTGCCTGGAGAATATTGCCTGTATTCTTGCCTGGAGAGGTTGCAAAACACACACACACACACACACACACGCAGAGTGAGTGCAGGGACCCTTTAAGATTAGAACGAGGAAAATCACCAGAAACAACATTTTTAATGGGCAAAAGATGTGAATAGACACCCCAGCAGAGAAGATCCAGGGTTGGTAAACAAACATGTTGCTCAAGTCAAAATCAGGATGAGATGCTACCAGAGGCCGAAGAGAACAGCTAAACTTGAAAAGGGGGCCACTCCAAGTGTGGGCTGGGGTACAGAGCTCGGCCTCCAACCGGTGAGGACGTGAAACGTGCCACCACGTTGGTTTCTTAAAAAGTTAATCATAGTTTACGATTTGAATCCCCTTTCCAAGCCTAGATATTTACCCAGAAGAAAGTGTAGGAACGTCTGTGCACGTGTGTGTTTATAGTAACCTTATACGTCACAGCCAACAGCTTGGATTCCACTCAGATAGAATTCTGGAAAACGCAAACTAATCGATTGTGATGAAAAGCCCGTCAGTGGTTGCTTTGGGGTGAGAGGGGAGGGCGGGGGAGGATGGGGGGAGGACTTCCCAGGAGAAACCAGAGATTTGAGGCTGAGGACACAGCCACCGTTTTGATCGTGGCGATGGTTTCGCAGATGCGACATATATCAAAACTGGCCAAAGTACGTGGGCTTACGTCCGTGAGGTAGAATGTGTGCCTGCGACATGGCAAAAGCTTTAAGGACAAACAGAAATCCTCCTTTGCCTCTCAGCCCCCGGGGAGTGCTGTCAACCATCTTGTTCCCTCCCAAGACGGCATTCTCCTCCTTCACTGTCTCGCCCCTTACTTATCGCTGCTGTGATCTGATTTCTACTCTCATGACTCTACCAAAATCACTCTTGCAAAGGCCACTTCTTATCCACAGAGTATGAGACCCCTGGCCCTTGTCCATCACCTCATCCTGGCACCCGGCCGGGGGTCCACTCCTGCGGTCTCCCTCAGCTCCCCTTGCTCCTCCTCCTGTCTCCCTGGCCTCTGCCCTCCATCTGTCTCCCGGGTCCTCCCCTTGCCCACATGCCGCTGGCTTGTCAGGGCTCTGCTCTGCCCTCTTGTTCCTTCTGCGGTGACCCCCAGGCTGCTGACGGCACCACACCCCGTCTCCACACTGGCCTCCATCAGGGGGTCCCGTCAGCCCCAGGAGCCCCACGGGTCCTACTCTGAGCTCCTTCTCTTCTCCTGGGAGTCACCCTGACTTTCCCAATCTCGGGCACCGTCACGCCATCCTCCAAATCAGGAATCTAGGGGTGCTCGGGCACGTGTCCCTGCACCCACAGAGCGTCTTCTGAGACTCACCCCCGAGGGTTCACATCTGGTCTCTCTGCTCCACGTCTACCTCGGTCTTCATCGCAGGTTCATCCTCTCCATCCCGGACTTTCTAAACTCCTCTGCTTGTCAGAGCGACCTCTCTAGAAGGGAAACCTAACCACCCTCCCCTGCCACCACTTACAAAGCTCCCATATCCACGGCACTCAAGCTCTAACGTGCATAAAACCATCAGGGAAGACTTTAAAAAGCAAATTCTAACCTCAGGTCCCGGGGTTTCTGCTCCAAGGGCTCTGACATGGGCTGGGGAACTTTAACAAAACCTCTGATGGGGGTCACGGTCAGGAGGGGCAGATACTGTTGCCTATCGGTCGTCATTCCTGAGGAGGGGCGGCTCGTGCACTCAGTGAATAGAGGCCAGAGGTGCTCCTCGATGTCCCCCAGTGCACGGGCAGCCGGCCCACCCGGAGCCACCGAGAACAGCCCACCCTACACCGTCAGTGTCGTGGAGATTGGGCCTCCCTGGCCTGGAGGAGGGGCGTCCGTTCTCTTTGCAGGACACACGAGGCCCCCTGACTTGCCAGAGTGCAGTCCCAGAGGGAGACGCTTGCAAAGACCCCCAATTGGTCACTGTCCACACTCACCTGCTCGTGGAAGCCCCCGCCACCTTCTACTCAAATGCCAGGTCCTGGCAGCGTCAGCCGAGCTTGGGACCTGCATTTGCCCACAGGAGATCTCGTGTTCAGATCCTGAGGGCTGGGCGCATCGGGGCGCCGGGCCAGCGGAGCAGGGCGTGTGGGCCTTGGTGACGGTCCCCGCCTGTGGCTTCACCCCTGGTCTCCTCCATCCTGCCCGCTTTCCCTCAGCTGCTCTCTAGACGCATCAGCTCTGTGAGCTGCTGACCATCCCTCCCATCCATTCCCTTTATTTTTTTTTGCAAAGTTATTCAGAATTGGTTTCTACTTTTTCCGACCAAGAGTCTCACTTACGCAGCCTTGTTTGGAACCAAAAGGCGCTCAATACATATGTGCTCGATGACTGTCATTACGGAGAGGAAAGGTGGAAGGACACAGCCTGACAGAAAGCCAGGGAAACCTGACCTGCGTCCACCAGCAGGGTGGCACTCACCGCTTCAGAGGCCGGGCTGGCTTCTCGGACTGGCAGCACGGTTACTGACGGTGATCCAGTCGGCCTCTGCACGTCCACGCTGGTTTTCAGAGCAAACAGACGATGAGTTAGATTACAGCCTCTTCCCGAAGCTAAGGAAGCACTCTCCGAAGCAGAGTCAGAGAACAGGAAGAGGACCCTGCGAAGGGAGGGGTGACGTGGTGGCCGCCGGTGCCTCTGCGGTTGCACTCGACAAGCCCACGCTTGTCCACCTGAAGTGCGACAGGAAGGACGGCCGGGCGCGCGCACAGCTCATCATTCGCCTGAAAGCAACCGAGAAGATTAACGGCACGGGCTTACGGACGGAGACCCGGGGAGGCCCAAAGCAAAGGCCTGATAAGACGTGTGCCGTGCAAGCTCCCTCATCTGGACAGATTCTCTCCGTCAGCTTGTCAGGAGCTGAGTTCAGGCTCCTAGTCAGAAGCAAAGTCACATCCAGAAGGTTCTAAACCTGACGCACTGCGCAAACCCACAAGGAGGCAAAGGCCCTTCAGAGCCATGACGCTCAAAGCTGGTCCCTGGGAGATGAGCACAGAAGCCGGTAGGAAGGACTCAAAAGCCGCTTAGAAAACTGAAAGTGGAAATTTTCATGTGTGCTCAGTTGCTCAGTCATGTCCGACTCTGTGACCCCATGGACTGTAGCCTGCCAGGCTCCTCTGTCCATGGGATTCTCCAGGCAAGGATACTGGAGTGGGTTGCCATTGCCTCCTCCAGGGGATCTTCCTGCCCCAGGGATCGAACCCAGGTCTCCTACGTCTCCTGCATCGGCGGGCAGGCTCTTCACCACTAGAGCCATCTGGGCTACAACGTAGGTCAAAGAAGCCTTACGTCTGTTGAATTAATAATAGAAAAATTTGCCGTGTACTTTGCAGGTCTTTTTAAAATTTCATTGAAATTGAAGATAGAAAAAAAAAATGATTCTTCACCCCAGATAACTTGAGAAGCAAAGAAAATGTATAAACTAATGGGCTGATCTAGGGCTTTGCAGGTGGCACTAAATGTAAAGAATCCACCTGTCAATGCAGGAGACCTGGGTTCAATCCCTGGGCCAGGAAGATCCCCTGGAGAAGGAACTGGAAACCCACTCCAGTATCCTTGCCTGGAGAATCTCATGGACAGAGGAGCCTGGTGGGCTGCTGTCCAGGGGGCCGCAAAGAGTCAGACACGATGAAGCGACTTAGCACGCACAATGGGTTGATCTATGGAAGTAAAAGTCTGTGGAAATCAGTCAGATGAGTATTTCACGTCCAACAGCACAGTCTTCGGGGAAAGAGCTGAGATGGGGCAAAGCTCTATATGGCGGCATCAACACGCTGTTTGGAGCTCCCCTCCCCTGGGAGCTTCCTTACCAGATCCTTCCAGAAGGCTGAGACACAAGCCAGACACCACGGCCTGGGACCTCTTTCCGTGGGAGAGGCGGCAGGAGCTTCTCAAGGAACACCCCAGCCCACCGCCCATCAGCACTGGCCCCGCGATCTCAGATCCACAGTCCTGGCCATGGAGCCTGGAGGCGGGGAGGCAGGCATGTATTCTGCATGTGGAGGAGAGGCCAGGAGGGAAGAGGCTGACAGAAGGCCGCCTTTGTCTCACATGTTTCATATTGTCCTCCCGGGCCTGCCCTGGGGGCCTGCCCCCAGCCAGCCCTGGTGTCAGGCGCTGGGATGTGGCCGGTGCGCCCTGCGGGGCTGTCGCCAGGTCGCTCCGCCGTTCTTTCCTCTGCCCCGTTCTCCGTCAGTCCCAGGCCCCTGGCGGGGAGACCCTGAGGAGGGGGCAGCCTGGCCTACAGCTGACGTGACCTGGACACCTTGTGGGCTGCGGGGGTCCCCCAGCACAACCGCACTGACCATGGGAGGAAAGCTTTTCTGCAAATGTGCTCACGCTGAACTCGATGAATCCAGGGTGGCGTGCAAGAAGGCGGCGATGTTGTGACCACCTCACTGCTCTGTGCTGCCCAGAGGACGGAGGCTTCTGTCTGCAGGGAGCAGCAGTGGGGGGTGGGCACAGCTGCGGTCACACTGCGTGAGGGCGGGTCCACAGGGCGTCACCTGCGGGGACTCAGGTGAGTATCGGCGGAGCACAGCCCAGGATGTCACAGCACACAACCCAGACCCAGTCAGCACGCAGAAAGGAGAACATGAGTGTGCATGTCCTGAGATGATGGTGGTAGAACTGAATGGAATGAGAGCTAGATGGGGTCGGGGACCGGGGTAAAGGGTCTCAGAAGCAGTGAGACCCCCCAGAGGCAGTGAGCCACCTGGGGGCGAGGGGGTCCTGGAAGCATGAAAGGGCCCAGCAAGGTGGAGCCCTGGGGTCAGTGTCCAGAGTCTGCCATTAAGTCTGACTTAGGCCCATAACTCCAAGCTCACGTGGCTGAGTCGTAGAAGGACAGGAATCAGTCCACGTGTGTCTGATCCCGACCCAAACGTGTCTAACCCTCTGGCCTGTTAGGGACTGCTGGGCCTCCCTCTAAATTCTGTGAGATGGTGATGGACAGGGAGGCCTGGCGTGCTGCGATTCATGGGGTCGCAAAGAGTCAGACATGACTGAGCGACTGAACTGAATTTGTAAATGGGACTGGAAGGACCTCACCTGCCTGACGCAGGGACTCCCTGTTAATATCTTGGGACCCTGTGGCTGCAAACTCTGAGGGCTCACCCTGTCCGTAACCCAAACCAGCGGGAGGTGACGGGGCTCTGGTTTAGTGCCATGCAGGTTTACTGCCTTGGACACGTTTCAGCATTGCTGCATTGCCGAAAGCCGGAATACCGCTTCCTCGGGTTTGCGTACTGGGAACCGAAACTCTGCATCTCCTTCTATTCGCGTTACACCGTGAAGGTGGTGCTCTGCAGCCTGCGTTCCCAAGGTTTCTCCGCTACAAATGCTGGTGAGAAGGGAAATGAAACACGAGTGGGTTTTAAGTTGCTGGTGTAAGTGAGGTGCTTAAATAACTCCCTGGGGAGCTGGGCGTGTGGAGTCTGGGTAGTCGAGTTTTAGACAGAGGTTCCCACCTCCGGCCACACCTTACGCGCACCAGGAAGTTTCGGCCGGGTGCCCAGGCCCCCCGGGGATCTGAGTCACTAGACGTTGTCTCCTGCTTTGTTTGTTCCTAACAATCCAGGGGCAGCCAGGGCTGAACACAGATCGCTCAACCATGACACAGAAGAGCTGTTAACTCAGCTGGGAGGAAAAAGACAGTTTAATGGTGCCGCCACTTAAGACTTATTTTCATGACAAAAAAAAAAAAAAAAAAAAATCAAACCCTCCGCATTATTTCCAAGAGTATTTAAGAACATGTGTGTGTTAGTTGCTCAGTCGTGTCTGCCTCTTTGTGACCCCATGGCCTTTAGCCCGCCAGGCTCCTCTGTCCATGGAATAATCCAGGCAAAAATACTGGAGTGGGTAGCCATTCCCTTCTCCAAGGGAATTTCCAGACCCAGGAATAGAACCCAGGTCTCCTGCATTGCAGACAAATCCTTTACTGTCTAAAGCACCAAGGAAGCCCATTTAAGAATATAATACATTTCTTTTCTCTTGAGTCTTTTTCATGAAAAGTGAAGGGATACAAAAATCTGATCTCCATCGCCAGGTTTAATTTTGCAAAACAAACCCCAAAGCTACCAAACAATGGGATGTTTGTTTTTAAATAAAGAGGCCTGTCAGGCCCGCTGCAGCATTTTCAGGCGTGGTTCTAGTCGCCTCTTAATTCCCTAGAAAAACAACCAGGCCCACTGTCTTTCCTGGGCCAACGCAGAGGGTGCCCAGGTGGCCTCCCGGAGAGGAAGGTGCCAGAGAGGTCGGCGCACCCATCCCCTTATCCCGCCCTCTCCTCTCTTCTGCTGCTTGATCTAGCGGAACCCCCATCCGGCCGAGCTCCAGGTGCCTGCGCGCCCTCCCCAGCTCTGCGCGCTTGGGCGCAGCTCCAGCTGGCCCTCGGCCCCGGTGTGTGCACCTCCAGTCCGGGCCGGGGACTCGTGCCGGCCTGAGCCTCTATAGCTGGTTGTCACAACATCCCAGCGGTGCCTGGCGACCAGCGGGCGCTCACAGGCCCCTCGCCAGCATCGCCAGTTCTGTTTACCGTCCTAACAACAGCTGCCCTTCACGTCGGAATTCATTGCTGATTTGCTTTCACCCCATAACTTTCTTGCTCTTTTTAGATTCTTTCCCCCAAGAAAGCTCCTTGAACATTAGGATCTTTGCTCTTGCCTGGAAATCAGTAAGCACTTGGGAACACACATGTGTTTGCATTTTTAAAGGCTGCAGGCACTCGTGAAATGGAGAATTATACTAAACCAATCCACTCCGGTATTCTTGCCTGGAAAATCCCGCGGACAGAGGAGCCCGGTGGGCTACAGTCCGTGGGATCATGAAGAGTTGGACGTGACTGAGCACAAATGTGCGAGTCATAGCCTGATGACACCTCAGGAGACTACGTAACTGTGGAAGTAGCCCTCATTATCTGTTTGCTCTTCAGTCAGTCACATCAGACCACCCTTTCAGGTGCTTTCGTGCGTCCTGGCAGCAGGATGCCGAGACGTGTGGCCAGGGCAGATCTGGGATCTGGGCGTCTGCAAGTGGACCCTGTTCATGGCAGAGAGACAGCTGAAGGTCCGCTCTTCGGCACTTACTTTCACTCCCCCAGGAAGTGGGCGGCTACCCTCAAGAGGGACAGAGACTTCCTGCTCCCCGACACAGACTTCGTACGCTCAGCTCTACTGTCCATGGGATTCTCCAGGCAAGAACACTGGAGTGGGTTGCCATTTCCTTCTCCGGGGGATCTTCCTGACCCAGGGATGGAGCGCAAGTCTCCCGCATTGCAGGCAGACGCTTTACCCTCTGAGCCACCAGGAGGCCCCCTGAGGGGAGCAGAGTGCTGGCAAGTAACGGCTGTGTTCATAGTGTTTCACAGAAGTCCACACAGGATCGCTTTTTCCGGTGAAATTGCTGGTTCTCATAGTATGTTCCCTGTTGGTGGGAATGCAGATCAGTTCAACCACAACAGAAAATGGTATGGAGGTTCTTCAAAATGTTTTTAAAAATAGAACTACCAGACAATCCAGCAATCCCACTTCTGGGTGTATTTCCAAAGGGAAAGAGGTCTTTATGTTAAGAGATATCTAAACACTTGTTCATTGTGCATTATTTACAATAGCTGAGATAAGGAAGTAACCTCAGTGTCCATCGGAGAACAAATGGATAAAGAAAATGTGATTTTATATATATACATACATACTTGTAAATATATATATATATATACATATATCCACTTTTTTCTTCTAACACGAAGAAAAATAAAACCGCTTAGAAGGGGACGTCTCTGCTGATTGCAAATCTACGAGCCCCCTTCCCCCCAGCCCTGAAGCCCGTGAGACCGTACCTGTGGCGGCATTAGGAGCAGACTGGGTCTGCTCCTGGCCCCCACGCTGACCGCCGTGTGACAGGGGCCGAGTGAGCAGCCTTTCTGGGCCGCAGTCTTCATGTCTGCAAAATAGTGCCTACCTCACAAGGACGTGAAGATAATTAAATGAACTCAGATACGTACGCTCTGTGGCGTTAAGGATGGCACCTGTGAAACCAGTAAGGAAAGTGTTATCCCGGGCTACTGCACTGGGGCAAGACCAGCGGCAGACACACACAGCTACGCATAAAAGAGACGACGAGTGAGGACCCGCTGCACGCACGGGAACTCAGCACCCTGGGGGGCCTGAATGGGAAGGAAATCCACGAAAGAGTGGATACATGTATGTGTGGCTGATTCATTCTGCTCTACAGTAGACGCTAACAACATTGTAAAGCAACTGTGCTCCGATTTAAAAAAAAAGGAACAATTATCTCCCCTCCTCAATAACAAGATTTTCACAATAGGAAGAGAGACTGGGCTTAACTCCAAATATAGCAAATGCAACCGGGGATTCAGAGTGGAGGAGCAGAGTGGGGGTGGGGGGGTCAGCAGGTGGGGAACTACGGATAAAGACGCCAAGGGTGAGGATTCTTGCTGAGAGCAGGCCAGGGTGACCAACCGAGGACAGGAATCCCCAGCCCTACTTAGCAGGATTCCTGCTGCCCCCCACCCTACCCCCTGGACGAGGCAGGCCCAGGACAGGCCTCAAGAAGGAGGCCCAGGGGAAGGGTGCCAGGAACTGATCTTGAGTTTGGCCAAGCAGAGTTTGCAATAGGAGACAAGTCTAGGAGACACTAAAAGCTTTCTAAATATGAGTAATTGTGGTCACCTTTCATATGCTGAATAGAATACTTTCAACAAACAGCCAAGGTAAACAATTCATCCAAGAAGAATGACCAGAGTTACAACATGAAAATAAAAGTTCAGCTTCATTATTAATCAACAAAATCCCACAAGCTGTCTTTTTTTTTTTTTCCTATCAAATTAACATTTCTTTAAGTGATCCTACCATATGCTTGCAGGGGTCAATGGGAAGGACATTCTCAGAGAGCACTTCGAAGTGTCTATTATCACAGACTTTCTCACAGAAAAGCTGTAAGGACGTCCCTGGTGCTCCAGGGACGAAGACTCACTGCTCCCAAAGCAGTGGGCTCAAGTCGGATCCCTGGTCAGGGAACTCGAGCCCACACGCCACAACCAAGACTCTGCAGGGCACAACGAAAGACCCTGCTTTCTGTGGCTGAAAAAACATCCTGCACACGACCACTAAGACCCAGAGCAGTGGAATAAATAAATATCTAATTTTTAAAAGAGAAAAGCTATTTTAAAAAGACTCAATATATTCAGACTCTTGGTTCCAGAAGTTTATTCCAAGAAAAATCAGAGATGCATATAAAGATGCACAAACATCCCTACTCACTAAAGTGTGACTTACATCAGTTCAGTTCAGTTCACTCACTCAGTCATGTCCTACTCTTTGCGACCCCATGGACTGCAGCACGCCAGGCCTCCCTCTCCGTCACCAACTCCTGGAGCTTGCTCAAACTCACGTCCATCGAGTCGTTGATGCCATCCAACCGTCTCATCCTCTTTCGAACCCTTCTCCTCCCTCCTTCAATCTTCCCCAGCATCAGGGTCTTTTCAAATGAACCAGTTCTTCGCATCAGGTGGCCAAAGTATTGGAGCTTCAGCTTCAGCATCAGTCCTTCCAATGAATATTCAGGACTGATCTCCTTCAGAATGGACTTGCTGGATCTCCTTGCAGTCCAAGGAACCCTCAAGAGTCTTCTCCAACATCACAGTTCAAAAGCATCAATTCTTCTGCGCTCAGCTTTCTTTACAATCCAATTCTCACATCCATACATAAAAAACCAAAGCTTCAACTAGAAAGACCTTTGTTGGCAAAGTAATTACATCTCTGCTTTTTAATATGCTGTCTACGTTGGTCAAAGCTTTTCTTCCAAGGACCAAGCGTCTTTTAATTTCAAGGCTGCAGTCACCATCTGTAGTGATTTTGAAGCCCCCAAATGTAATGACTTACATAAATAAGTGACTTTATACAAATGCATAAGTATTAGCAGACACAGTTACTCACTGTAACACAGTTACTCGTGTTTAAAATGCCTCCCCCAAATGGAGGTCAAACTGAATACTGTGTAGGGAATTTGTTTTAAAAATTAGAGTAATAGGGGAAAGCTACACGGCCAATAATATCACGTGGTAGAAAAACTTTTAATAATGTGAGAAAATTCTCATGTTAATTTTCAGTAGGGCTCTTTACATTTGCATAGATGATAAAAGGGAGAGGCACAAAGATGATCAAAGAGATGACATGTGGATAGCAGAATTACGAGTGGTTTTTATTTTCTGATTTTTATCTCTCAGTATTCCCCCAGGTTTTTATAAGCAAGAAAAACCTAGTTATTAAAAAACAACAAAAGCTCATTGTTTGACTTTGATGTTTAGAGGAAACAATCACTTTAAGTTACTAATTCCTTCATGGTTACCAGAAACTTCAGAAAACTTCTCAAAATCATGTTGTTTCCTGTGTTTGTATTTTACCATTGTCAAATACCTCATCTCCTAAGAAACGAGCATTCCCTCTATCTAATCTGATACTTTTGTTAATAGAACAATGAGACAAAGCATATGAAAATGCTTTGACTACTGTTGCTCAGTAACCAAAACTTGCATAGGACACCCTCAGGATGAACAGGAAGAGTCCTCATTCTGTCCCGATAACTGGTGCAGCACTTAGGAGAGGACCAGTCTAGCCACAGCCTGGCTTTGCTCAGCAGCACTTAGCATCTTTAATTACTTCACTGCACGAGAACGATAAAACGTGACCAAGGCGAGATCAAGCCATAGAATTTCTCCTTGCAAAAAGTGAACGTCTGCTATTTTTGATATTTAATTACCCTTTAAAATATGTTTCAAATTTCCGTAAGGTACTACTGAAAAAGCAGCAACTTAGCTGACAAATGAACCACGTTTCTTCCTTGCCCGGAGGACTTTGCAGAGATGAGGTGATCCTGGAGGTGAGCTGATGCTCACAGAAGGCCAGGTCCTCCCTGAGGGTGGGGAGGGAAGGCCACACACGGAGGCACAGAACTATTTAGGTGGAACCGCGGATCGGCCACTGAACAGCTGTGCAGACCCGGGCAAGCACCTCCCTAGAACTGCCTACCGCCTACTCACGCAGGTCCTTGTGCGATCCCCTCGCCTCCCTGCAGGCCCACTGCCCATTCACCACTCGGGCTCCCTTGGGGCTCAGTCCCACCACGGAGCTGATCCTCCTACCTGAGGGCTCGCCCCCAGTATTCAGCATCTCCCACCACCAGCGTATAAGCCCCACAGGGACGTGCAGTGATGCACCCCAAGCTCTCAGACCAGAGGCGGCAGGTTCGGATTTTGTAGGTGGATGCCCATGGTCACCATGGGGACAAGCTCAGAGGGGCCCAGTGCAGGGCGGTGCTCCACATCCCTGACCTGCAGTGGCCAGTGGCATCCAGCCCGTCCCTCTTTGGGCAAACATCCTCACTTCCCCACACCCACGACGTGAGAGCAAAGCCCCAAATCTGCACCCCACAGGGACTGACACAGGGTCACCCAAGACGGACCCCCATTATTGCCTGCGGGCTGGATAACCACTCTCACCAAAGCCTGCTTCCTCAGCCTTTCCTCCCATTCTTTCAATGTTTTAAAAAGTGAAGTCTAATTTACTTGCACACATGCTAAGTCGCTTCAGTCCTGTCCAAGTCTTTGCGACCCCATGGACTGTAGCCCGTCAGTCTCCTCTGTCCATGGGATTCTCCAGGCAAGGATACTGGAGTGGGCTGCCATTCCCTCCTCCAGGGGATCTTCCTGACCCAGGGATCGAACCTGCGACTCTTATGTCTCCTGCATCGGCGGGCAGATTCTTTACCACCACCTCGGAAGCCCATAACTAACTTACACTCCTATAATATTGTATGTACTAGTTGAAGGTGTACAACATAGTAACTTTGTATTTCCACACATTAGGAAAGGATCACCAGGTCAGTCTAGTTACCCTCTGTTGCCACTCAAAGTTGTTCCAATGTTAATGACTGTTCTCACCAGCCGACTCCTTTATTTTAAGCTGGAGGTGTGGGCCTGAGTCTCCCTCTCCGATGGCACTCCCCCAACTTCCATTCTTTTCAGATCCCTCAAGCTTCTCAGAACTCTTTTTTGCTCAAGTTGAGGCAGAGTTAGCTTTTATTTTAGAAACCAAAGAACTAAAAATAGCTTTTGCCTCCTCTATTTCCTTATTGAGATGCTCATGGATTGTGAAAACCAAACTTAAAAAGTTGCTTGTTTTTATTTAATAACTGAACTGAGTAGTTACCTACCACCCAAAGAAACCTCAGCTAGTCATTTGGAAGAGCTGGAAGTTAGCAGGGCAGCCCCACGCTTCAGAGCGCAGAAGCTGCCTGGTGGTGAGCTGCAGATCACCCCTAGTGGAAGCCGTGAAACAGAAATTCAAGTGTTCATTCTAGCAGGATCTGATACCAAAGAAATAATGTCCAAATCCCCCTGTCCTTCCCAGTGCCTCACTCACATCACAGTCCTGTTAGCAAGGAGGACAATCAAATTCTTTCCTGCTACCCCATTGAAAAATCGTCAGGTCACAACTTTATCAGGCTGTGTGTGTGTGTATTAGTCACTCAGTCGTGTCTGACTCTCCGTGACCCCATGGACTGCAGCCTGCCAGGCTCCTCTGTCCGTGGGATTCTCCAGGCAAGAGTACTGGAGTGGGTTGCCATTTCCTTCTCCAACCTTATCAGGCTACTTAATAGTTTATGTAAAAATGGATATAAAAGATTACTGAAGAATGGGATTTCCCTGCTGGTCCCTGAGATTAAGAATCCACCTTCCAAACCTCGGTGTCCATCAACAGATGAATGGATAAAGAAGCTGTGGTACATATATGCAATGGAATATTACTTGGTCATAAAAAGGAACACACTGGAATCAGTTCTGATAAAGTAGATGAACCTAGAGCCTATTATACAGAATTAAGGAAGTCAGAAAGAGAAAGACAAATATCGTATATTAGTGCCTACGTATGGAGCCTAGAAAGATGGTGCTCATGAACCTGTGTGTAGGGCGGCCACAGTGTCGAATCTGCACTGGTGTTTAATTCCAAGCACATATACCGAAATGTGTGGTGCTTAGTCACTTATCATGTCCAACTCTTTCTGATGTAGCCTGTCAGTCTCCTCTGTCTGTGGGATTTTCCAGGCAAAAATACTGAGTGGGTTGCCACACCCTCCTCCAGAGGATCTTCCTGACCCCAGGACTGAACCCAGGTCTCCAGTATTGCAGGTGGATTCTTTACTGTCTGAGCCACCAGGGAAGCCCAACACATTAAATACTTTTGTTTAACTCTTATTTCTTTGCTTGAAGAAAACAAGAAGAGGGAAGACAAGAGAGAATGAATCTTTCTGACCAAGATCACGTGACCACTGGGCAACTTCTTTTCTCTTCTGTTCTTATCTGACTTTTTTTGGTTGTTGTTGTTAAATTACAAACGAGGTGGGGAAATCTAGTGTCTCTATTTATTGCAAATTACAAAATTTGTACTTGACTGCAAACTTTTATGATATACTAAGTTCTTTGATAAAGGAAAAGCCAAATGAATAGGATCCTGGAGTCAAATTAGTTGATACAGAAATAAACTAGGTTTCTACAGAAGCTGGGGCTTGTGGAGACCGTGCTCATGGATGGTTTCCACGGTGGCTTTAATCCACGCACTCAGCTGTGTACTCTGACTCGCCCTTCATTGTGGTCTTGCTATTTTAAGACTCATTATTTGACCAAGACACAGAGCGATTTCTGAATGAAAGCGATCACTTCCTTGATTTGGGTTTATCGTGCACCAAAGGGCCCCTTATTTGGTGCAAACGAGCTGGAAGAGAGCCTCTCAGATCCTTCCAGCCGGCAGTCCTGAGGGGAGGAGGAGAAGGATGGAAGGTGCCTCCAACGAGCTGGGCCCTCAGTTCTCCTGACGGAAGTAAAGTCAGTAAAGCCAGCGTGGGGCAGTGGCGGGGTGGAGAATCTCAGTGAACCGGAAGTAAAGCCAGCATGGGGGAAAGAATCTCGTGAACCGGAAGTAAAGCCTGCGTTGGGGAAGAACCTCAGTGAACCGGCGTGTCCCTGGAAAATCAGGGGTTGGTGGGTGTTGCAACGCTGTGACTCCGCATCTCCCTTCCACCTGGGATGGGATGATGGTGATGCTGGCTCTTCCCCACGAGTGTAGACGTGGGGAGGCCCCCAGGAAAGCTCAGCCAGGGCCGCTGCTCAAACAGCCGGCTCTCTGGCACTTCGCCTTCAGGAGACAAAGGACAATGGCTCCCAGTGGCCATTAGTACGGTCGCCCTGCGTGGCTGGGGCCGGGGTCCCTTTGATTCACACCAGTAACCATCAAAGTCTTTTAGTGGGTAAATGAGGGAGTCTCTTCAGATGAATGTTTTTAATAAGCTTTAAATTTTTTTTCATTTGGCTTCAATTTTTTTTTTAATTTCACAAAATTGCAGTACCCACCCAGCAGAAAGATAAGAGCAAACTGGAGGTCGCCTGCAGAAGGCTGGAGGAACAAAGTTAGAGTTCATCCTGGGGACACGGACTCCTAATTTCTTCTTTAAAAATCTGGTACCTTTGATCTCTGGTACACAATGAGCTTGGGTAATTTAGTAATTTTTAAAAATCTGATTAAGGAAAGTTGTGACTGAGTCTTCCTCTTGCGTGATGCTGATGTTCAGCTGATGCAGGGGAATTCTTGACTATATCACATACCTATCCAGGACGGCGGACAGGACACAGGGCAGCTTCCAGGTCCTTCTAGCACCAGCTCAGCGAAGCCCGCTAGAGCACACTGCTCCCAGCTCAACGATATCGAAGAGCAAGTTTTCTGCGTGGACCCGTCCAAGGTTCCTGAAAGACCCCTGGGCATGTCCCCCCACAGTGCCAGCATACCACGTGCCCTAGGTGGACATCCCTGGGACCCAGCACTGGGGCTCCTGATCTCGTGAAGGAGCCAGTAATACCAATCAAAGTCAGCAGTCATGTTCTGGAACATCGGCGTCCACGGCCCCAGCTGAACCGGCAAGACCTGCTTTCTCTGCAGCTCAGGGTGGGGTGTTAGTGATCCTTCACAGTTAAGGACAGTCTGGGCTCTGAGGTACAGCTGGCCTGACTGTGCTGCTATGGAGAAGGACAGGGCCACTCAGGACCGTCCACCACCCAGCTGGTGGGACCGTATCCGTGCGTGTGGGGCGTCCATGTTCCAAGGCGGGCACCCCACCAGCAGGCAAGCATGGAACTTCTGGTCACACGTCTCCATGAGCTGGGTTCCAATGTGTGTGCGTTTGCATAGTCACTCAGTCATGCCTGACACTTTGCAACCCCGTGGACTGCAGCCCACAGGGCTCCTCTGTCCATGGAATTCTCCAGGTAAGAATATTGGAGTGGGTTGCCATGCCCTCCTCCAGGGGATCTTCCCAACCCAGGGATCAAACCCAGGTCTCCCACATTGCTGGTGGATTCTTTACCATCTGAACCACCAGGGAAGCCCAGTCTTATGTTCAAATGTATGTTTGAACAGTGATGTCATGAGATACTGACTTGGGTTTGTTTCCTTAAAAACAGACTCGGTGTTTTCCATGGGGAGGTACCAGAACTCTCTGAAACCTCAGAGAGTTTGCTCACACCAAGAAGACGAGGACAAGGGAGGTTTTGGAGGTGGCTGGTCTGTATACTGCCCAGGAGGGTGGGCCAAGGGGACCCTGGGCACATTACAAAGCCCACCCCCAGCGGCTTCATCCCCCTCTCTGCTCACCAGTTTTCTCCTGCCCCTTCCCAGGGCTGGCAGACACGACATCGCCAGTGGGCACAGCTGACCAATCTTCCTATCCCATCTCTCCTGGTCCTGCAGTCCCCCTACCCCCCACCTTCTCTGATGCCTCTCATTCTTCCCTGTGCAGGGAGAAAACCCCACATTTGTTCTGGAGCAAACAGGCCGCCTCTGGTTGTACAGCTGTGTGAAGAGTTACGCACATCTCAGGGCAGAGCTAGAATCTTCGCAACACTGACAGTAAGTGCCCACGAAGGACTCGTCGATGGGCAGCTGCAGGGCAACTGGGCAACGGGCTGACTGCAGCTCTTCCCATCTCATTTACTGCCTTTTAAAATACTTATTTATTGTTTGGCTGCATTGGGTCTTCCTTGCGGTACGCAAGATCGTTCCTGGCAGTGCATGGACTCTACTTGTGACATGCGGGCCTGGTTGTTCCCCAGGATGTGGGCTCTTAGTTCCCAGACCAGGGATGGAAGCCACGTCCCCTGCTTTGCAAGGCAGAGTCTTAACCACTAGACCACCAGAGACGATCCCCTCACTTACTTCCCTAATGAGGCTCTCCTGGTGATTCTAGAACGAAGGTCAGAGCAGCTAGACTTCAAGGCACCGCTCACGTGATCACAGCTCCGTTTTTGCCCGGATGTCTGCTCTTTTCTTTTCCACTGGTGAGGGGTCCCCTCCCTTTGTGCTTCATGTTTAACATTTTGAGGACATTTTTCTCAACTATGGTCAAATATCCCATTGTTAGTGGAAGAGTAGTGTAATCTCTGCCGGGAGCTACCAGACTCTGAGCATAGACAGGCGTCCTTGAGACAGTGCCCCTGACTTTCAGACATGCCTTCTGAGCAGACAGAAAGTGAGGAAAGAAAGTGGAATAATCTCTGCGATTCGGCTTTGACTGCAGGGCCCTGGTGCCCACCAGCCAGTCTCTTGGGACAGCTGTGCTTTATAATAAGCATGAAGTCATCTTTGTCTGTCACTGGCCCTCCCACCACCCGCAGTGTTTCTCTGCAGGCCCTGGGACGGCACAGCAGTGGGTACTGGCTGTGCTTGGTTGTGAATGGGCCCATTGTTGGAAGTCCCATCCCCACCACTGAGAGATTGTTTCAGAACTCTCTGGCTCTGTTGTCTCAGCTGGTATAGCCTCAGGGTCAGTGGGGTCATGTTCAGGGGTCTGAGCCCTATGAGTGCAAACACCACGTCACCACATGCCAGGCCAGGTCCCCCGCCTGGAGCTCCCATCACCCAGGTCCAGAGCGGGAAGTGGGGCAGACAGTGACCAATGAGGTCACTGTGAACGTGGGGAGCTGGGATGGGCCAGGCCCTGGGCTCGGGCACTGCCAGCCAACCTGCATCATTGTGCAACCCCTGGACACCGCTAGTGCCCCTTGGGGTCACCCAGTCTCCTCCAGTGTCTCTCTGCTTTCTCCTTTACCCAGAAACTTAGTTTCCCTAAGAGCACCTTCTCGGCAAGTCCCTGGGACAAGGCTTCCATCCTGGAGACCACGTCACCCCTTCCCAGCCCTGGGTAACACACTGGTGAGTCTCAGGTGACTCTCTAACCCTCAGGAGCATCGTAACTTGGAGGGTGCTGGCCCCTCCACCCATGAAGTGACAGTGATGAGTCCACATTGGGAGATGTCTGGACAGACTTCCCAGGATGCTGCCCCGAGGATGTGGGACATAGCATCTAGGGGTGGGGAGGGTGGGCTCCCCTCCCTCTGCCACCCCAGCACCGTGGAGCCTGGATCCGCTGGGCACTGGCCACAGTTCGGTTGCTGCAACTCACACCTGAGTGCTTGGGCCACATCACGGGCCCCCTTCTGTCTGTAAAATTGACCAGAGAGCGTCATCCAAATCGATGGTGAATGCAAGTGCTCTGAAAAGAAGGCTAGTCTTGGTATCAGTGGGGCTCCCCGGTGGCACAGTGGTAAAGAGCCCGCCTGCCAATGCAGGGAACACAGGAGACCTGGGTTCGATCCCTGGGTCAGGAAGATCCCTGGAGGAGGAAATGCCAACCCACTCCAGTATTCTTGCCTGGGAAATCCCATGGACAGAGGAGCCTGGCAGGCTACAGTCTACATAGTCACAAAGAGTCGGACTGACTGAGCATGCGCACACACACTCGTTATCAACACAGTAAAAAGGGCAGAGAGCAGGGACCAGGGCAGAGACTAAACCCAGAGGCTCCACAGAGACCGCAGCCTGTTGTGGGGGGGGAGTGGGCCGTGGGACTCCCAGGGGCGAGGGCACGGGAGCGGCCCCTCGCTGTGAACGACGTGGCCTTGCAAACCAGGCTCTCCCAGTAAAAGGGAAGCAGTTTTCCCAACGTATTTGCGACTGTGTGCTGGACGCTTTCTGTTTATCCTTTGCTTAAGGAAACAGGCAAAATCCTCCTTGCGTCCAAATGAATCGCAATGCAAAATAAAAAAACATTTATGCCTCACACATGCAAATATCAGCTGTTCTGTCTGGCAAACTAGATATTGACCTCGGAAAGGAAATGTTTCTGAAACAACACAGAGAAAACCTCAGCTGGTGCCTGTTCCGACCAGCACTGTCGGCAGTGGCTGGGAAAGCTGTTACTTCGATTCTGCCTGCCCCTGGTTTGACTGATTGCCCTTTTAAGATCTGTAGGATTGCAGTTAAATTCCCCCTAATTCCTGATCTTGACAGTTTGTGATTTTTTTCTGTCTTTCTTTTTTCATGATCAGTCACAACAGGTACCGCTCGTTTTAACTAATCTCGTGTGCTAAGTTGCCAGTCGTGTCCAGCTCTTTGCGACCCCATGGACTGTAGCCCGTCAGGCTCCTCTGTCTGTGGGATTCTCCAGGCAAGAATACTGGAGTGGGTTGCCATTTTCTTCTCCAGGGGATCTTCCAGACCCAGGGATCAAGCCAGCATCTCTTTCATCTCCTACATTGGCAGGCAGGCTCTTTTAGCTCTAGGGTCACCTGGGAAGCCCAACTAATCTTTAAAAAGAAGCAACGTAAGACTTCGTGAGTTTTCTGTGTTGTTAGTGTCCTATTTTGTTGATTTCTAGTGTAGGGCTTCCTGATAGCTCAGTTGGTAAAGAATCACCTGCAATGCAGGAGACATAAGAGATGCTGGTTTGATTCCCTGGCTTCAGAAGATCGACTGGGGAAGGGATAGGCTACCCACTCCAGTATTCCAGCCTAGAGCATTCCATGGACTAGAGTCAGACATGACAGAGAGACTTTCACTCACTCGCTCAGTGTGATCTTTATCCACAAAAGATTTTACACCTATACTCCATGGAAAAGTTGGTTCCATGGAAAACCCACTGAGGGAGGCACCTGGAAGTGGCCCCTTGTGAGGGCCCTCCCCAGGCGGTCACCCGTGCACCCCTCCACGCTCACTAGATCCTTCGTGTGAAGGTTAAGAACTTGAACTCGGGGGCCTGGTGATGAGGGCAGCTCAGCAGCTGTGTGCTGGTGTGAGAGGCTCTCCCCTTAGGACTCACTGTCTACACCTACAAATAGAGGGAAGGCAGCACCGCCTCCCAAGTGGGTCCCCTACACGCAGAGACACCCGTGGGGGCCCCTCCCAGATTTCCGGGGACGCCCAGGCCCCAGCTCTGATACTCCTGCAGGCTTCCTCCAGGTAGGAACGACTGTGGGCACTTCAGGCATCTTTTGCATCAGGTGGCCAAAGTATTGGAGTTTCAGCTTCAGCATCAGTTCTTCCAGTTAATATTCAAGACTGATTTCCTTTAGGATGGACTGGTTGGATCTCCTTGCAGTCCAAGGGACTCTCAAGAGTCTTCTCCAACACCACAGGTCAGAAGCTCAATTCTTCAGCGCTCAGCTTTCTTTATAGTCCAACTCTCACATCCATACATGACTACTGGAAAAACCATCGCTTTGACTAGTCCAACCTTTGTCAGCAAACTGATGTCTCTGCTTTTTTAGTACACTGTCTAGGTTTGACATAGCTTTCCTTCCAAAGAGAAGGGTTTTTAATTTCATGGCTTCAATCACCATCCACGGTGATTTTGGAGCCCAGGAAAGCAAAAATCTGTCACTGTTTGCTCTCTTTCCCCTTCTATTTGCCAGGAAATTATGGAACCAGATGCCATGATCTTTTTTTTTTTTAATGCTAAATTTAAAACCAGCTTTTCATTCTCCCCTTTCACCCTCATAAAGAGGCTCCAGTTCCTCTTCACTTTCTACCACTAGAGTGGGATCATCTGCATATCTGAAGTTGCTGATATTTCTCCTGGTGATTTGGATTCAAGGGTACAAAGTTACAGATTCAGAGTCAGTTTCATCTGACCAGATCCCACAGATCACCACCATCCCTGGAACTTTGTCATTTGTTGGGAAACCACAAAACCGAAGTTTCTGATTCCTGGCATCTGCTTTTTCCAGGAAGAGAACAGATGGACATAAAACCTCTCTTAAAGTGCCAGGGTGTTTCCTAGATATGCAGAATTTAGTCACACGTGCCCTGCCCTTCGATAGAGACCTTCCGTGTCCGCTCACTATAGCACAGACGCCCGGCCTACGGAGTGTGTGCTCCCCCAGCTACGGGCAGGGCAGCGAAGGGAGGATTAGGCCCGAACATCGCCAGTTACCCAGAGAACGCGGGGTTCCACCTTCTTCCTTCCGTGGACATCGCTTATCACCTTTTCTCCATGGACCGAAAGATTTCAAAGACAGACCTCATCCTGTGAGTAATCTATAGCTCTCACCATCATTCAAACGGACTCTTCTGATTGGAATGACACACCAGACTGAAAGTACTTTCAGCAAAAGGAAAGCATTGTAGTAGTGAGCGTAGATGGAACTCTTAATCTGGGGTCATGAGCTCCCTAAAACATACGCAGATTTGGTTGTTAGCAGGCATATTCTTAGGAGTATTTCTGAAATTAGCTCTCATGGGGGTTGGGACCCCACAAGAGGTTAGGTACTACTGGCAAGTAGCCTTGTCAAAGTCACTCAGTCGTGTCCAACTCTTTGTGACCCCATGGACTGTAGCTGCCAGGCTCCTCTGTCCATGGGATTCTCCAGACAAGAATACTGAAGTGGGTAGTTGTTCCCTTCTCCAGGGGATCTTCCCAACCCAAGGACTAAACCCAGGTCTCCCACATGGCAGGCAGATTCTTACCATCTGAGCCACCAGGGAAGGCCAAATAGTTTTATTATGACATTATTTGACCTAGCAATAGAATTCTTAAAATCCCGGTCATTGCTGGCAGCAATTAAGAGCTAGTGGTAAAGAACCTGCCCTCTAAAGCAAGAAACATAAGACTCTGTTCTGGGTCTGGAAGATCCCCTGGAGAAGGAAATGGCAACCCACGCCAGTATTCCTGTCTGGGAAATCCCATGGATAGAGGAGCCTGGTGGGCTACAGCTCATGGGGTCACAAAGAGTCAGACTCAACTGAAATGACTTAGCAGGCAGGCACGACTGTTTGCTAACCCCTGGAAATTCCAAAGCCTCAGGTAGGGCAGTACCAGGGAGAGGCCATCTCAGAAGAACTCTATTTTGGTGGTGTGTGGGATCTTAGTTCCCTGACCAAGGACTGAACACATCTGTGTCCTGGGCAATGAAAGCTCTCAGTCCTAACCACTGGGCCATCAGGAATCCTCTCGGAAAACCTTGGTGATCTCTTCCTGGCCAGTGTTTAATATCCTCCTAAAAAGAAACACAGGCATCACATTTCTCTTTTACTTAAACATGAAGAAACTGCAGTGCAGTGACTTGGAAAACATCAGTTACGACGTGAACGCACATCATGTGTCAAGTGTAGAACATTTTTTTTTGTCTTTTATTGAGGGTTGTCAACCAGAGCAACATGAACGTTTGACCCATCTGCTTTCAAAATGAAAAACAAGGCACACAACTGCATCCGACATCGCAAAGGAGAAAAAGTGCGTGTGTCCGTGGCCAGTTACGGGCGAGACGGGGCTGGGGGCCCAGCGGAGCGGGGAGGGGAGGAGAGGGAGACAGAGGACGAGACACGGACACAGACAGCACGCGCGCCAGGGCCAGGACAGACACAGACGCAGGACGCTCCGCAAACACCGACTCCTTCAGGAAAGTCTTCACAATGTCCTTACTGTCATGATGGGCAGGAACCGGGGCGTGTTAACCACTGGCGTTTGTGCCGAGCGCACATAAGGCCAAGGCCCGCCGCCCTCCTCGACCTCACAGTCGACGTCCAGGGCAGCGTTCCTCCCCCAGCACCAAGCTCGGCAGACTCCACGGCGGTGCCCGCAGCATTCACAGAGACACGTGTCTTAAAGTCACCTCTGCACGACTGCTGCCTTTGCCACTCTGGTATTAAGACACGCATTTAAAAGAAAACACGGTCCGGCTCTGGGCATTCATACAGGAGGCAAGCTATTCAGCAGGTGGGGGTCCTTGGTCCTGCGTCTCATCTGGCGGCTGATCCAGCTCCCACAAATTTAGGTGCTTCGTGTCTACCTAGATGTGTGCCTAGGATGGGAGAGCGACAAAAGCAGAGACCTCCGCAAGAAAAATACAAAATTGGTTTTTAAAAACGTAAGGCTTCAATGTACAATCCAAACAAGACTTGACACTTTAAAGTCTGATGAGATAAACATTAAGCTAGTTATTAAGTGTTATAGAATAAGTCACAAGTTGAGGTAATACATTACACTCTCATATGACCAGCTTTATCTGAGTATAACCTTCTCCCCCTTCTCAACCTTGGCGTTAAATACACTCAGGTGCACAGAAGGAATACCTAGAAATCAGCCTGGAGTTGGTGGAGCAGAGTATGACCTCTAAAAGGCAGGGGAGTCTTACCCTGTATTCAAATAATAAATAGAAACTTCCCTTTTCCAAATCACTGCATACACTGCACAAAGCCACCGCGCCACTGATTCTCACACAGGGGCCAAATGCACGGAAAACACCCATCTGCCCCGCGCTCCCACTGGCCCTACAGAAGCGGGTCTCCGGCCGCTCATCGCGCCCTGCCCCGCACTCCCACTGGCCCTACAGAAGCGGGTCTCTGGCCCGCTCATCGCGCCCTGCATGTGGGTCCAGCTCTCCGCACGTCACCTACCCCCCTTCTTTCTTCCCCCCACCCCTTCTTTCTGTAGCACAAAAGACACTTGTGAGCAGCACTAAAATACAGAGGGTGCCTTCTCCAGAAGCGGGGCCGCGCCGAGCTGCCACCTCACCCTGGACGCTAAAGTGTCCCCACGGCTGTGCTTGCCCATGTGTGTGTGTGAGTGGAGAGAGCATGGTGGGCAAGAACTGTACGGGAACCGGTGTGAGCATGTGTGCATGAACGAGCGTGAGTGTGAGTATGGATAAGTATGCATGAGAGCACAAGTATGTGAGTGTGAAAGCTGAGTGTATGGAAGCAAACGTGCGTGTGTGCAGGCACGTATGCGTGTAAGTGTGCATGAGAGCACAAGTGTGTGAGCATGAAAGCTGAGTGTGTGAAGGTAAGCATGTGTCAGTGTGCCGGCATGTACCTGTGTGTGGGGGACCCTGCGCGTGGGCTCCCGGCCGCCAGGAGTCTGCGTGGTGACCGCAGAGCACTGTGTCCATCACAGCGCCCACTGGCCAGGCAGACTCCTGGTGGTCAGCACCCTCTCCCTTGCCATCAGGAAGTTCGGTTCAGCTGCGTCGCCGGTTTTCCAGGCCCCAGGACATGGTTCCCACTCAGGAGAAGCAAAACCGTCCACGCAGCGCCGCGCCCAGCTCTGCCCCTGACCGCCACCCTCCCGGCCCGCACCTGGGGGTCACTAGGCCCCCCGCACCTGCAAAGCCGCACCCACCAACGGGCCTTCCCCCGCTGAGGGGGGGCCCGGGGACCCTTAGGGGTGGGGGCTGAGAGGCATGGGTACCGCGACTCACCCCCCAACCACGAGCCCCGAGGACACCCGTGGGCGCGGAAGAGGCCAACAGATGCAGAGGGCAGACCCGCAGGGCGAGGCCCGGCCGGCGGCAGGGCAGGGTCGCGGCAGTCTCCCCCTTCCTCTGCAGGTGGTGGGCCGCGGGGAAGCCGGGAGGGCCGCAGGCGGGGTAGCGCCCGTTTCCCCCTTCCCTGCAGGTGCTCGGCCGCAGGGAGCCCAGAGGGCCGCAGGCGGGGCGGCGGCCGTCTCCGGTCCTCTGCAGGTGGTGGGCCGCGGGGCCGGCTCTCCGGAGCCCGGGAGGGCCGCGGGCGCGGTCACAGCGAGCTCAGGTGCGGCAGCGCGTCCAGGGGCCCCGCCCGGTCGCGCGCGGCGGCCGCCGACTCCACGCCGCGCAGCCACTCGGTGCACTTGCGCACCAGGCCCTCGTCGGCGGCCGCGGCCTCCTCCTCGTACTCCACGTCGTCGTATTTGTGCCGTTCGTTGAGCAGCGACACCTTGAGCAGCGAGCGCAGGTCGGCGGGCCGCGGGCCGGGGACGGGGACGGGCGGCGGCGGCGGGGCCAGACGGCGGCCGAGGCCCGCGGCCCGGGGGCAGGGGGCGGGCGGGCGCCCGGCGTCGGCTGGGGGCGCCCGCCGGGGCCGAGCCAGCAGCTGCCTCTCCAGGTGGCGCCGCTGGATGACCAGCACGGCCTCGGGCGTGAGGCTCAGCGAGAAGCGCAGGGCGGCGTCCGGCCCGGCGCCCGAGGCGGCGGTCCGCGCCCCTGAGGCCGCGGTCCCCGCGGGGCCGTCGCCGGAACCGGCCGGCCGTGACGCGCACGGGGCCGGGGCGCGCGGGGAGGCCGGGCCGGGGGCGCGGCGGGCCGGCGGCCGCTTCAGAGTGGCGGAGGGCCAGGAGCTGGACAGCGGCCCCGGGCGGCCGCTCGGGAGGCCTCCTCTTCTTCTCGGCGGCCACGGCGGGCGGCGAGGGTCCGGGCGGGGCGCAGGCGGGCGCCGCCGCCTTGCGCGGGGCGCCGGGCTTCCGGGGCGGCGGGCGCGTGGCGGGGACCCCGGGGGCCGGGGTGGGCGGCGGCGGCGGCGCGGGCGGGAACGGCATGGTGGTCAGCGCCCTGGAAGGAGAGGGGCGGCTACCGTGTGGGCGCGCCGAGCCCGGCGCCCTCCCCGGGGGGCCGCGGTCCGCCCCCCGCCCGCCCTCCGCACCCACCTGGGCTGGGCCGCGGCATCTCCGGCGCACACACGCCCCCCGCGTCCACACCCAGGGCCTTGCGGCCGGGCACCCCGCTGCCTTCCTCCGTCCTGCCTTCCTTCCGGGGCCAGGGGCTCTGCCGGCTCTCCTCCGGGGACAGCGGCGGCCGGTCCACGCGGAGCCGGGCGCGCCCGCGGGAGGAGGAGCCGCTGTGCCCGCACGCCCGGCGCCGCGACTGGGCGGCCGAGGCTCCCCGGGCGACCTTCCACCGCGGGGGCTAATCCATCAGAGGCGGGGAAGGCCGGGCGTGTCCTCCGCCCGAGGCGGGGTCCTCGCACGTGGGCCAGAAAGTCGTGTGCCACCTCTCGGCGCTTCTAAGATGGTGCGCAGGCCGGCGGCTGCGGGGGGACCGCGGGCCCCGCGCGCGGCCCGGCATCCCGTTGTCGCGGGAGGAAGCTGGCCAGAGCTCAGAGGCGGGCACAGGCATTTCAGGGCATCCTTCTGGTTTTGTTTTTGGATCATGTTGAAAGACAATCATTTTAAAATTAAAAACCTCGTATTCCTTGACGAGGCAAAAAAAAAAAAAAAGGCCAGTTTCGGTGAAATCGTGATATAGGACCTTCAGTTCGTTTCAGGAGACTCCTGTGAGCACACGGAAAGCATTTACTTCTTTAACAGTGGTTCAAAGGAATGCGACAGCTTCACTGTCAACTTAGAGTCTAGTGGTAGAGAGCTGGAAGCATTCCTTCAGTTTTCAAATGTGTGTTAAATAAATGAATGATTCATTGAATAATTACAGAGAAGTGCCTCCTAAAGTCAAAATTTCAAATGAGGAGTCCCTGCATTACTTATGGAGAATCATCCATTGTTTAGAGCTCAAAAAAAAAAAAAAAGTTTTTTCCCTATGCATGGGATATGATTTTCTGGGCCAGGGAAAGCGTTAGTCACTCAGTTACGTCCGACTCTTTGCAACCCCATGGACTGTAGCCTGCCAGACTCCTCTGTCCATGGGATTCTCAGGGCATATTACCGGCTATGGTATACTGGAGTGGGTTGCCATCCGTTTCTCCAGGGAATGAAAGAAATTCTCAGGAATTCTCCAGGGAATTCCTTTCTTCCTGACCCAAGGATCGAACCTGGGTCTTCTGCACTGCAGGTGCATTCTTTACCATCCGAATCCCCAGGGAAGCTCTTTCTGGGCTATCCAGGAACACAGCTAGGTTGTGTGCGTTATGGCCCGGGTTAGCAGGGAGCCCTCAGACGTGGCCGGTGCCCCCTGCGCGGGGCCCTGTCCCGCTCTCCAGGCTCTCCTGCTTCCCACCAGCACCTCCCTGCTGCTGCCCTTCCCACGTGCTCCCCTCAGGGCCCTGCAAGAAGGAATATGATGGGGGGCTGGAAACGTTCTCTTTATGGCCTGGGCTCCACCATCACCCTCAAACCAGCCCGAGTGTCCATATTCTCCATAAAATACACAGTCCCCGTTTCCAGACAGGGCTCCCCTCTGTCCTTCCCCTGGACCTTGTCCCTGTCCCTGCCAGTGTCTCAAGGCACCGTGTCTCCTCCCAAGGCTCAGCGGAAACACACTGGAGGCCGTTTAGGTCATAAAACACCCGCGGCGCCGCTGAAATCACGCAGGCATTTTATCCCGGCTGTTCCTGGGTGGGTGTGGACTAGCTGTGGAAGCCGTGGCGGCAGGAACACTCCTGCCAGGAGCATGGAGGGCGGCAGAGGAGGTGAAGAAGGTGCAGATGGGCGGGGTGGGGGTCAGGAGGCGGGAGGAGGAGGGGGGCTAGGGGACCACGGCTATGGGGCAGCTGGACGCCCAGAGAGGGATTCCAGGAGGGGCCTCAGCACTTAAGGAGCTGTGCCGGTATCAGCGACTGGGTTTCCCTGCTTCCTGTTTCCTAATTCTTGAAGTCATTCAGTCCTGTCCGACTCTGCGACCCCATGGGCGGCAGCCTGCCAGGCTACTCCATCCATGGGACTTTTCAGGCAAGAATAGTGGAGTGGGTGGCCATTTCCTTCTCCAGGGGATCTTCCTGACCCAGGGATTGAACCCAGGCCTCCTGCATTACAGGCAGATGCTTTACCCTCTGAGCCACCAGGGAAGCCCTGTTTCCTAATTCTTAGGACGCTTTGGAAGTGACCCTTGAAGGGTGAGAGTGGGAGGTGAGCGTCGGTTGGCATGCCATGGTCACGACAGCCGTGTAGTCCACGCACACGATGGACGTGCTGTGTGGCACTTGCCGCCCCGCCCCTCTGAATGTCTCCAGTCTCATAGAAAACCAGGGCTCCCGGGCGGAAACACCTCCCAACCACATGCGGCCCCGGGGGGAGGAGGAGACGAGCCTCAGCCCAGCCGAGGGCTCCAGGGCCACGTCTGAGCCATCGGCACACTAGAGGAGAGACGGGCGACGAGGGTAAGGAGCCTGCAGCACCCACAGCAGCGGCAGGTCGGTCTTTTCCTCCGAGAGAAACTGGGAGCCGTCGGATGGATACACAAGTCCCACCAGCCTGGTCCGTGGGCTTCTCCCGGTCCGCCCACGTCAGTCCCAGCCCGGAAGCTCGGGGACTTGGCACGCGGCACATCTGCCTGGCCTCTGAGGCGGGAAGGTGAACGCCGCGTGCGCCCCCCAGCACCCAACCCGTTCCTCCGCCCTCTCCCCGCCCCCGTGGGGGAGAGGAGTCCCCAGCCCCGTGGTGGGTGGGCTGCCCTCCCAGGGGCCACGGAGGGGTTAGCATTTCTGGAAGGCTTCGGGCCCGCAGACTCTGCGAAAGCCCCCTGCTGACAAGTTCCTCTGCCTAGAACTTTCAGCCCCCTGACATCGGAGGCTGGAAAGCCCGCCTGGGCCTGCAGGAGCCCGCGAAAGCCGCCTGTGTCTGCCCCTGACACTGGCGTGCTGGCTGTTAGAGAGCCCGCTCCGCGTTCTATTTGGTTGACTTGTTAGCCAGCGACAGTTACCAGTAAGGAAAGTCACACCAGGGAAGACAGCAGACCTCCGTTCAGAATACGGGATGGAGCGGAAAAGGGATCAGTCAAGAAATATAGTCCGATTTAATTCATAATTTACATGGGCTTTTGCATAACATGCCCAGAACACAATAGTGGGATAAACTACTTATATACCAAATAGTAAAACTAGGGTACTGTGGTGAGATTATCAGTTCCACAGCCACGTTTCTGCGGTGCAAGAGGTGATCTCCAAAATACTGAATTACATCTCACCCTAACGATATGAAATTTACTGTTTGAAATAAAGCTAGTTGATTTGAAAGATCAGTTAAAATCAAATACATGTATTCAGAACTGTCCATAGTTTTTACGTATGATATTTAATTTTCAAATTTATTCTATTTCCAAATTTCAAATAAACAATAGCAATACTTTCCCACCATTTGGAAATCAGTAGTTTTTTCTCCTACTGTTGTAGCAGAGCCAGTGTATGGACAAAGACTTTTCATTATTGTGCTTGTGCTAAGTCGCTTCACTGGTGTTCAACTCTTTGTGACCCCATGGACTGTATTCCACCAGGCGCTTCTGTCCGTGGGATTCTCCAGACAAGAATACAGGCGTGGGTAGCCATACCCTCCTCCAGGGGATGTTCCCAATCCAGAGATTGAACCCATGTCTCTTATGTCTCCTGCATTGACGGGCAGATTTCTTTGCCACTAGCGCCACCTGGGAAGCCCCTTTTCATCATAGTTCAGTTCAGTTCAGCTGCTCAGTTGTGTCTGAATCTTTGCAACCCCATGGATTGCAGCACACCAGGCCTCCCTGTCCATCACCAACTCCCAGAGTTCACCCAAACCCATGTCCATTGAGTCGGTGATGCCATCTGACCATCTCATCCTCTGTCGTCCCCTTCTCCTCTTGCCCTCAATCTTTCTCAGCATCAGGGTGTTTTCAGATGAGTCAGTTCTTTGCATCAGGTGGCCAAAATATTGGAGTTTCAGCTTCAACATCAGTCCTTCCAATGAACATGCAGGACTGATCTCCTTTAGGATGGACTGGTTGGATCTCCTTGCAGTCCAAGGGACTCTCAAGAGTCTTCTCCAACACCACAGTTCAAAAGCAGCAATTCTTCGGTGCTCAGCTTTCTTTATAGTCCAACTCTCACATCCATACATGACCACTGGAAAATTGCCTTTTCATACTGTTCATGGGGTTCTCAAGGAAAGAATACTGAAATGGTTTCCATTCCCTTCTCCAGTGGACCACATTCTATCAGACCTCTCCACTGTGAGCTGTCCATCTTGGGTGGCCCCACACGGCATGGCTTGGTTTCATTGAGTTTGACAAGGCTGTGGTCCATGTGATCAGATTGGCTAGTTGTCTATGATCGTGGTTTCAGTCTGTCTACCCTCTGACAGGCCCTCTCTCAGCGCCTACCGTCTTACTGGTGTTTCTCTTACATTGGACCTGGGGTATCTCTTCACGGCTGCTCCAGCAAAGCGCAGCCGCTGCTCCTTACCTTGGACGTGGGGTATCTCCTCACGGCCACTGCCCCTGACCTTGGACGTGGGGCAGCTCCTCTCAGCCGCTCGCCGCTCCAGCGCCTTGCAGCCGCCGCTCGATCATAACCACCCTTTAAAATATTTTCAGGATGAGTAAAATAAAGGCAGAAAATATTTCAATCACTAAAATAAAATACGAAGAGTATATCCACGCTTGAGTAAGATTACAGAGGGCAGTTGTTCCACAGGTTTGAAACTGAACTGAAAGTGATAGGGGCTGTGGAATGATGACTGCAGCCCACGAAGAAGGGCCACAGACATGCTCCCGCTTCACGCCTGGACCCCACAGACACGTCCAAAGTGGACACGTGCTGTTTATCAGACAGACACACTGCTCAACTGGTCCTCACCTTGGAGTTACCAGTGGATTAAATTACAGCCAGTGATCACATGAATACCAGGAAACTAGCCATAATTTCAAGAAACCTTTCATTTTCCTCATTAATTTTAAGTTCTTGGTTCTACTAAGGCATATACTTCAATGTTCAGAAAAAATTCAGAAAGGGAAACAATACTGTCTTTCCAATTATACCCTCTTCCCATAGGCTCAACTTCATTTCTGACTTGATTCAAAGTTTTTACTGGATAGGGTGAAAAGTACTCAAACATCTGGAACTAAAACTTAATCTGAATTTTAAAACATGGAAAGCTAACTCTGGTTTTTAAAAAAATCCCATTTTACGGCTTCTCTGGTGGCTTGGTGGTAAAAAATCTACCTGCCAATGCAGGAGACGTGGGTTCAGTCCCTGATCTGGGAACACTCCAGATGTCTTGGAGCAACTAAGCCCGTGAGCTGCGACTGCTGAGCCCACGTGCAGCGCCTCCTGAAGCCTGCTCGCCCTAAAGCTCACGCTGCACGAGAGAAGCCACCACAGTGAGAAGCAGGAGTAACACAGCTAGGGAGCGACCCCACTCACTGCAGCTGGAGAAAAGCCCGGGCAGCAACAAAGACCCTGCACAGCCACAGAAAGGACATTTTTTTCATGGATTTTAAAAGTCCTATTTTATTACTGAGAAATTGAGAACCTGGTCAATAACAACAACAACATCAACGCAAACCACCTTCTTCTAACACTGATCTGATTCGATGAAAGGCTTTGAGAGTAGAAAGACATTTAGGGCTTCCCTTGTGGCTAAGCTGGTAAGGAATCCGCCTGCAGTGTGCGAGACCTGGGTCCGATCCCTGGGTTGGGAAGATCTCCTGAGAAGGGAATGGCTGCCCACCCCAGTATTCTGGCCTGGAGAATCCCATGGACAGAGCAGCCTGGTGCTGCAACCATAGGGGTTGCAGAGTCAGACACGACTGAGTGACTAACACTTTCTCTTTTCCTATCATTAAGGTGGTAAGCCACTTAATCTAGATTACTTCACTGAAACCTGTTGAGAGTCTGCTGAGAGGAGAACCAGTAATACTTGCATTTTCCAGATGAATAGGCCAAGGTTTGCCCCGGCAGCCCACATCATGACCGGGGTGGGCTCTGTCCAGGGAGTAAGAGCCCTGTACACTGTCTGCTCAGTGCCGGTGAGTCTCGAGAGCCCTCGACATTCTCAGGACCCACACAGCTTCTGTTCTGTGGCCTCTGTCTACTGATGTCATTACTAAACATTTAAACCGAGACTTTAAGAGCAACTTAGTAAAATATTTAGTGAAAATGATATTTTCTACAGCAAACAGGTCAGAAGTGAGTGGCTGCTCTGTACTCCATCCTTGTGCAATCACGTGTCTACAGCCCCAGGGCTCCGCGGTGAGCTCACAGTTCAGAGTTCAGTTCAGTTCAGTTCAGTCTCTCAGTTGTGTCTGACTCTGTGCGACCCCATGGCCTGCAGCACGCCAGGCCTCCCTGTCCTTCACTGTCTCCCGGAGCTTGCTCACACTCATGTCCATCGAGTCGGTGATGCCATCCAACCATCTCATCCTCTGTCACCCCCTTCTCCTCCCACCTTCACTCTTTCCCAGATCAGAGTCTTTTCAGATGAGTTAGTTCTTCACATCAGGTGCCATTTCATTCTGTTCATGGGGTTCTCAAGGCAAGAATCCTGAAGTGGTTTGCCATTGCCTTCTCCAGTTATTACCCAGCGGACGCTGGGAGGGTGCCTCACCCGGGCCGTGCTGAGCATTGCTGTAGTGCCTGCCGGGTGGCATAAGGGACCCACTCTAAGGCCGCTGTCCTAGGGAGCGAATACCCGTAGAACCTCACCTGGGGGCCATCCTGTGGAGGATTGAACCTCCGACCACTAAAGGCCAGCTCCCAAAGGGGCCCCCACCCTGAGGAAGCATGAGGGAAAGTTTGATGAGGAAGTTTAACAAGAGACCATCTGTCACTCTCACACCAGGGCAGGGCCCAGAGGGCCTGGGCAGGCCTCTCATGCCGTCCCTTCCTGCTGTGGACATGCGTCCACCGAGTCCCACTCAGCCCCCAGGCTCTGAGGCTCATTGTGGGGTCCCTCCTCCCTGGTAGGACCTGGTGTGGCTTGCCGGAGCATCTGCACCGCTGCCGCCTGGCTGGACAGATGGTCCCGTGCAGACCGAGAGCTCCGCGGGGCTGCGGCCTTCTGTCTCAGGGGTCGGTCGGTCCCTCGGCCCCAACTCGGAGGACTCTCGGCCGCGCCCCGCCTGCAGGCGTACGGCTTCCCCCGCAGCCGCCCCGGGCCCCTTCCAGGGGTCCTCTGCGCAGCACCGGGCTTCCCGCCGGTTCCGTGGACTGGTGGATGTGTCTAAGGCGAAGCCCCGACCGTGGCCTCGGCTGGAGACAGGACCCACCCAGGACTGGATGAGTCCCCTCTGTGCTCAGCAGCCCGGCCTCGTGCTGATTCCCCGCAGATCCCTCGACGCAGGAGTCCTCCCCACGCCTCCCGGGAGCCCCTCCCGTCCCGGCTCGGTCACCAAGGCCCGGAAGGCCACCCTCCTGAGGAGCCGGCCCTCGCCTAAGGATGCACCCGGTCGGGTGACAGGCCGGGGGCACAGGTGGAGCTGGTGACGTCTGCCTGTCCCGACTTCCCCCCGGATCCAGCCCCGCCTCGCAGCGCTCCCTCCCGGGTGGGCCGGCTCCTCCCTCCTGGTGGTCAGCCCTCCCTGCCTCGCCGCTCCGCCTGGCCTGCCCTCCTCCTCGGCGTCCGCGCCGCCTGTTTTCTGCCCACCCTGCACAGCACACTGAACAAATGCTGTCACAGTCACCCGGTCTTCTCACCCTCACCAGTCTGCACTCAGGGCAGTTACCAGGATAGAGACCCTTACCCGTTTTACTGCACAAAGATTGCACAAGTGTCCAAACCCCATTTTATTCAACTGGATCAGCAGACCACCCACTTAAAACAGAACCTTGAAAACAAAAATCACAAACTTGATCAAGAAAATGTTATTTCTTCCAAGTGTGGGTTTATTTCAAAATTATGAAGATTTATATATTATTTTTTATTACATACAATAAAGTGGTTTAGCTTAAAGTAAAAGCTTTCACATTTAAAGTTTTTATTTTAAAAAGATATTTTAAAAATGTAGACCCTTAAAAACCACCAAAAAAGCTGAATATATCTTGCAGCGTAGGTTTATCCTTAAATATTCACATCTCAAATGCTGTTTAGAAAAAAGATTTAAAAACTGGCTAAAAATCATTTACACTTGGCAATGATTAAAATCTCATCTCTGACAGAGCATATTAATGGCACATAATGAATTTACTGTCACAAGCATTTAACAGTTTAATGGGTACGTAGTTTTATCAGTATACAAAATGGTCTTAGATGGTCACTGCAGTTGTTCTGGAGTGATCACTGTATCAGGAAAAGCACATGGCACCAAAAACAGAACATCAACTTTCAAAAGGTCTTTTCAAACAGTTTCCTTCTTTTCAAACAGCTTTCAGCTCAGAAGAGAAGAACAGCACTTAATTACTGCATCCCTGAAAAAAAAAAAAAAAAGAGGAAAAACAATATAATAATTTTGCCTCCAGAGTGAACTTGCAAAAAGATTCCTGCCAAGACACAAATGCACCATCACCTTCTTCCATCAGAACTCAGTGGAACACCCCCAGCGCATTTCCTGGTTAATTAAAACTTTCTTGAGTGTCACTTGAAATCAAGAACTGAGACACGGAAATAATTTATTAGTTGCTGAAATGGTATTTATTTACTCAGAAATCTTAACCAGCACTTATTGCTAATTTTCTTGTGAAGAAATTAAGTACCAAAAAAAAAAAAAAAACAAACCCAAAAATTTTTTAAAAATAACAAGATTTTAAAACAAAAATGTTTATAACTACATTGTAAGAACTCCAAAAAAAAAAAAATTCCACGTGCTAGACCTCATTCACCTTCCAGGACAGTTAGTCTCAACATGATCACTGTTACACAGACGGTTCAGGGTGAGCCCAGGCTGGAGGCGCAGGCCCACGCGTCTAGGGAGCGACGCCTCGCCCTGGCTGTGAGCTCCGGCTGCATGGGAGTGGACGCCGTTGCCAGGGTGCCTCTTCCCTTGCTGAGGGACAGCAGGAGCCCTCCCAGCTAAGGTCCCGAGGGCCGGCTCTTGTTCTAGGTCACCCTGGTTTGCTTTTTCTCCTTTTAAGTGTTTGTCAGAAACTCACCCGTTTGAATAAAAACAGAATTTCTACTAATGTCCTTCACTGCTCTCTTTGGCATACAGTTCTGCTGTTTTCATACAACCTACATTCCCAGAGCTTATGAAGGAGCTGCCTCAACAGAATATGCTGCTGAACCTATCATGCTTAAGTCTGCAGGTGGTTTTGCTTTTCCCTCCACAATTACATTAACACATTTTTCTGGAAAAAAAAAAAAAAAAAAAAAAAATGGCAGTTACCTCAATATACAGAATAAATGTTTCTGCTGGCTTAAACCAAACATCTACGCATCAGCCTCACTTCCTATTTACTGGTGTTTACAGCCGTGGAAGGATCCAGGATCTCTCGCCAACAGCCCCTACCTGCAGGTGTTCAGGTGCCACATCTGCAGTCAGCTCCCAGCCCACCTGGGACCCGTGTGCACATGTTTTTACTTTATGTGGCAAGCTTCTATAGAGCTCGTTTAAAAACTCATTTCCTTTTGGGAAAAAAGTCAAAGTCAATTTTTAAAAAAGTCCTGTAAATCATATTTTAATATGAAAATTACTAAAATTCAGACATCTTTGTAAAAAGAATGAGAGGAGCAGAAACGACAGGGTGAAATCCAAGCAGGCTCACCTTGCATACGGGATATATGACAGGCTGTACCTGCAAGAAGAATTCAAGGTGTTGAAATTCAATCTGATTAACGTTTTTCTTTAGGCCAAATGGCCATATTCTAACAGCATAAAAAAAGGAGGCAGCAGAATATTACACAGTGATTCTCAGAGCATGAGCCAGACAGCATACAGCGTCACTGGGGAACTTGCTAAAAAGACAAATTAGCAGGGCCCACCCCACACCTCTTGAATGAAAAACTGTTGTTTTAATAAGCAATCTGTGTTTTTAACAAACTCTTAAGTGATTCTGATGCCCGCTAAAGCCTGAACTTGTTATAATAGGTTACTCCTTTTAAGTTACTAAGAAAAAAAACTATAAAATAACAGAATAAACTAACTCTCCTTCAAGGATAAACAATCAACTACACATCAACAATAAAAAGTAACATATTAATAGAAAATAAGAAAGATTTAAATGTTCCATATGTCAGAGTAAAGTATCTGAAAGTTATTTTGCGACAGGCAAAGAAGTGCTTTTAACATGTGCTGATACTGTCTCAGTGGAAAGGCAGGAACAGCACCAAACACACACAGCTCCCAGACTGGCCGACACCAAGACGTCACACAGCAGTCAGGAAGGGGTTCACTGACTCTTACGAGGAAGCAAAGGAGACTCGGCTCTGAAGAAGGGCAGAACACTCTGAAAGGCCTTCTGTCTGCGAGAAACACTTTTCTGGTCTGACCCGGAAGCATGCGAGGGGGACACGTTCTATCAGTCACACTGGCCCTCGGTGCCGCCCAGCCCTGAACGCGGCTGCGTGAAGGGGACGCCCGTCAGGAGGGACCCGGCGGAGGGCCGGAAGCCGCAGGGAGACGGGGAGGCAGGGCTGCAGCGAGTGCTCAGGGCCAGAGGCGGCACAGCGACCAATTCGCTCAGCAGCTGCTCAGCAACACCGCACAGAGCGAGGGGTCCCCGCCATCCCCCGGGCTCAGCCTGTGGCCGGCCTGGGTTTACGCATGCGGGTAGCACCCCGTGCATTGCTCGCCTTTTCTCGCACAGCAAAGTGCATGCAGCACCGTGTGACGTCAGCGCGAACCCGCCTCGTGTGTGACACGTCAGCGCGGGCCCACGGCCCCGTGTGACACGTCGGCACGGCCCCGCCTCCCGGTGTGACGTCAGAGGGGCCCTACGGTCCCGGCCCGGTGTGGTCCAGGCCCCGTGTGACACGCCTACGCGGCTCCGCCTCTCTGCAGCTCTCCTATGTTGAGTCTCCGCCCCGCCCATCACCGCAACCAGGGACACACCACAGACCGCAGGCACCTGACCCTTCAGGAGGCCCTTTCCCCCGGGGCCAGGAGAACCTCACCAAGGACCTCCCTTGGCTCACAGGCTTGGAACGAAACGCTTAACACCGCTGAGGAAACTATTACACAATGAGTGTAAGACTTACCAGGTCATCGACAGGAACTGCAATATGCAGAATAATACGGCCAGCCCCTTCTTATGCCACTGACAACAGCAAAGACAAAGACATAACCAGTTAAACATTTTAAAATATTTTTCACAGCCTAGTTCAATTCCTTCCTTTCAAAAAACATAACTGATAGCTCCACTCATTTCATTAAATTTTAGTATGACAAATTCAAGATTCAGTAAATCTGAAAATTAAATATCCACAAATTGTATTTTCTTTCTAGAATTCTGATTCCATTTACTCAAATTCTGCTAAATATATGGCATTAAATGTTAATGAAATGACTGTGCACAGGCTCAAAGTATTAAACCCCTTTGATGTAAGGCCTTTTGAGTCAAGGCTAACTGTTCCAAAGTCAACATCATGGGACTGCCCTGGCAGCCCAGGGCCTAAGACTCCCTGCTCCCAATACAGGGAGCCCAGGGTTTCAATCCCTGGTCCTTTGGTCAGGGAACTAGATCTCCTGCGCCACAACTGAGACCCACCACAGCTAAATACATCAGTATTTTTTTAAAATAAGTAAACAAACTCGACATTGAAAAGCCCACTTGGTTAGCAGATTTATATCCTATGTGGAATTTATGTATCTGACTCACTGGCACTTCTTTCTTTCCTTGAGTTACTTTTTGAAGTAAAACTGTACTTTATTGTGATCTTCCGGAATAATATAAACAGTTTCCATGGTTGTTTTAAAATGATCCATTTTTAGAATGTGTCCATCTTTATATTTACTTCTTCACTTATTTTTAATCTACTGCTTATAAACAGACTGCTGGACCATTCTGCATCAGAAATCAATTTCCCACAGGGATATGCAAAAATTGCTTAAGAAAATTATTTTAAGTTACAATTGGGAAATGAGGTATTAGTGAATTCTTGTGTAACTAAAGCCCAGTCCTTATATCATTAAACTCTGAACACTTTGGTGGGACATTTCTGAAGTGCATTATACACTACCCCATCATCTTTGAAATGCACTGTGTGCTTGGGAGCTCAAGGACCACCTCAATCCCCTTTGGAAGTAGATCAGGAACAATACACAAATACAGTGAAGGATCAGGAGCATCAGGAAGTAAATGGAGCTGTAATGAAGCAGCTCCTCTAGGGGCTCCTGGAGAGCTGTGAGTGTGCAAAGAGGCTCCTGGAGAGCTGTGAGTGTGCAAAGAGGCTCCTGGAGAGCTCTAAGTGTGCAAGAGTGTGTCCTTTTGTCCCTGGCGCCGTTTTTGTCTGGCCTGCTTGCTGGCCCTCTCCTCCTCGCTGCCGGGACACCTTTAGCCCGCAATGCCCTCCCCGCCCGAGAGCCACAGCGCAGCAGACGCTCAGCGAGGGCCCCTCACGGCACCCTGATGACGGGGGCCGTCCTGACCTGGAAGCAGGAAGGATCTCACCTCTATCTGTTTCAGGTGGCAGGCTCCACTGCCAGTCTGGCCACTAACTGGACGCTACACACATGACTTTAAGGACACCAGTCTTCCGTGGGTTTTAATAAATCAGACTTTGAGCTCCTCTGAGATGGCAGCTTGATGACACTTTACCTGGTGAGGGTCCACACAGCAGAAAATAGACATGGCTGAGGTAACTTACCCAAAGGGCAGCGCACAGGGTGAGCACGAAACACAGCTAGGGAAAGGCAAGGAAAATGGTCGATTTTGAGCCTTATCAAAAGCCTAACAAAAATGCATACATGGTTCTGCGCTCATTTGCATAACACATCACACAACAAAATTAATGAGACGGCTCCCTCGAACTGTCCTTACGTATTCCCTAGTATTTTAAAGTCTATGACTGCAATCTTCTGTGGCAAACTGGAAACACGCAGTAAGTCATCTGCTGACTAAGCCAACAGACACTGTTTCACCAATGCTCGAGAGTGACAACAGCTGTTCTCAGGGATGTGTGAACGCTTACATTAATGTTCAGTAACTCAACCACCAGCACCGTATTTCGTACAACTGTTAATGTACGGTGAGTCCTGTTCTACTTAGCTTTACATAAGGAGCCGACCATAATCATTTCATACAGAGAGAGGGCACTGTCACGCCACACCGCTGTCCCCAAAGGAGTGAGAAGGACAGGCAGATGGAAGCAGTGGGGACAGGTCTGAAGACAGAGAATGGGTATTTGTCCAACAGTCCAACAGGGAAGGGACAAAAGCCAGGTGACTCCCCCAGAGAAGACTCAGATGGACCCACAAGTGACCCGACCTTCCAGCCCCACCCTCCAAAAAGTCCATACAGTGGTCCAGTAAGAAAGGCTGCACGGGGCTGGGAACTGAAACACATGCAGCTCTGCTTCCCACCTGAAATACACTGTGCTGCTCTGCCAGCGGATGCCCGAGAAGCAGGATTCCCCCAGCCAGTCAGCTAGTACTGCGTAACCCAGACTCTTCAAACACACAGCTGAAGGGTACGACTACTACACTCAGCAAAGGAAACATGAGTTCCTCTGTACACAAGTGGGTGATAATTCATAAATAACGCCAAAGAAACACGCTCCTATGAAAGGTTTTTAAAAATGACCATTATTTACTTACAAGCATAATAACTGTTGCAAGCAGTCTGGTTGTTTCAAACATTTTCTTCAGCTGTTTCACAGGCCCCATTAAAAAGCATGTACTATTTGAAACAAAAGACACGAAAGGTGGATCTGTTAATTGGTCTATGTAAAAATAAGTGCTTTAAAGAAAACAAACCCTGTCAGCTTAATTAAACAATCTCACTGAATCTGTTTTATGGCAGAAACTGAGGAATTAAAGAGCCTCTTGAGGAAGGTGAAAGAGGAAACTGAAAAAGCTGGCTTAAAACTCAACATTCAAAAAACGAAGATTATGGCATTGGGGTCCCAACACTTCATCACAAACAGAGGGGGAAACAATGGAAACTGACAAAGACTTTACTTTCTTGGGCTCCAAAATCACAGTGACTGCAGCCACGAAATTAAAAGACACTTGCCTGCTGGAAGACAGGCTGTGACAAACGTAGACAGTGTATTAAAAAGCAGAGACACAACTTTGCCAGCAAAGGTCTGTACAGTCAAAGCTGTGGTTTTTCCAGTGGTCACGTATGGATGTGAGAGCTGGACAATAAAAAAGGCTGAGTGCCGAAGAACTGATGCTTCTGAACTGTGGTGTTGGAGAAGACTCTTGAGAGTCCCTTGGAATGCAAGGAGATCCAACCAGTCCATCCTAAAGGAGATCAGTCCTGCATGTTCATTGGAAGGACTGATGCTAAAGTTGAAACTCTAATACTCTGGCCACCTGATGTGAAGAACTGACTCATTTGAAAAGACCCTGATGCTGGGAAAGATTGAAAGCGGGAGAAGGGGGTGACAGAGGATGAGATGGTTGGATGGCATCACCGACTCGACGGACATGAGTTTGGGTGAACTCCGGGAGTTGGTGATGGACAGGGAGGCCTGGTGCGCTACAGTCCATTGGGTCACAAACAGACATAACTGAGAGACTGAATAACAAGAGTTAGAAGGGAACTTTAATCTCTGTGTATTCCATGACACAAGAATGCCTCTCAGTCATTTGCAGAGTCACTTCTCAGCGCTGGGTCAGCATGGCCACTGCGGCTGGCCCAGGAACACAAGGCAGCCTGACCTCAGCATGGGCCCATTCAGCGACTGCCTCCTTATCTCGACGCCTGTGACACATATGAACAGTGCAGTCGACTCCAGAAGCACTGCCAGTGTAGAGCTCCTAGTAGCAAGACAGTGTGCAATCGCTCCCCAGGCTCCTCCAGACTGTGGTCTGAGGAGCGGGATGACCCAGAGACTGACAGAGCCCAGCGGTGGTTCACGCCCGTCCCCTCGCCACCACCTCTGACCTGGAACGTCCCTGAGCAGACAGGGGCTCACCTCTCAATGCTGAGAGCTCACAGCTGTGACAGCTACAGCAGCACCCCAGAGATGCGCCCGAGGCCCTCAGAGAGGACCCCCCGACACCCAGCGCACGGTCCTCGGAGTCACTGCCCCACACGGCCCCGCCCGACCCCTCTGCACAGCACTGCCACCCCGGATCTGCTCCCACTGGCCAGCCAGGCATCTGACTGTCCCCCTTACGAGGCAGCTACGAGCCGGGACTCCGGAGGGCTGTCAGGTGGGACCCCAGCCTGGTCACCTCCCTCGGCACTTCCCCAAGGACTGACCACCCCCTCTCATGTTACTACACCTGGACGTCTAATGGAGGGTAAGAGGCAGTGCCTGGCACACAGGTAGCACCTCCAAATGCTGGCTCTTCTCACCATAAACCCTATGAGGCAGCTGGCAGACGGCAGGGGTCTAAGTATTCACTGAGGGGATGTGCATTTTGAACTCATGACATGCACAGACCTACAGAAATATATCCTGTTAGAAAAGAAAACTTTGAAAATGACAGCAAACAAAACATCTTGAGAAGCCAAACTTCCATACATACCTGGCCAACGCAGCAATATTTCCAAAGGTGTAAAACACTGCAAAAAGCTTTATGCCTCCAGGGAGCCACAGCAATCCAGTTCCCTGAGTTAAGATGTTATAGTTATTTAAAGATAATTTTACCACTGTAATAGATTAAAATATAAATCTGCTGCTATAACGATGACAGTATAACAATATGATGTTTAAGCAGAATGTGTTAACATATGGTCACTAATTATAGTTTCTTAAAAAGTAGTTAATTTTCATTGTTATTTGCTAATTTGAATCTTATGCCTATATGCATATAAGTATATATAAATGAAGTATTCCATAATCTTCTATATATATAAGTCAATCTCATTCTATTTAAGTATTCTTTTTATAAATGAAAAGTTACAAAAGGTAATAAACTCTTCTAAACCACTGACTGCTACTCTCCTAACACACACAGTGGTTTTTCTTCAGTGAAATTATTTTAACAATCCATAAACCCCCCTAAATATTAGTCTCTACATCTTTTTATCGATCTCTACCCCTTTATTTCAAGTGACTAAATAAGTTACATCAAAACAGTTCAGATAAATGGAATGCTTAGTCTCACATGAAGCAGAAATTATCAAGCAACGTAAAGCTTTAACTCACAAGGATGGAGAAGAAGATGCCACTGACGAAGCATATGGCAAACCACTTCAGCCTGGTGTTGAAACTGAGCGTCGAGGCATCAAGGACCTTAAGGAAGGGGAGTTAGAACACGTTTTTAAATCACCACTTGGCCAATCTGATGCTTTATATGACATTAAAGCAAACCTTCACTTTAACACGGACGATGAACCTGCTTTACTCTGCACACAGCAGTATGGCTTAAGAACATGAGGACTCCTCGGCTGTGAAGGGGAATATAAACAGTCTGGGGATCGGGCCGTCCCGGAGACACTGTCACCTCTGCAGATGAGATAACAGCACTGAGTCTGGAAAACTCTTCCTGTGAGGGTCAGGAGGAGCACTGATGCAGACAAAATGACATACGCGATGAGACACATTATAAAATGCTCACTGATTAAAAAACCAGGGGAAAGATGAAACAAGACGGGCAAACTGTTGACAGGTGCCGAGGTGGAGTTGGGACACACACCTTTCTCTGTCCCTGTGTCTGAGGGCGTCTGGGCCAAGTGCCCACACACAGAGCCTGACTCGGTGGTCCTGCAGGACCCACTCCCAGGGGAAGCCCCGAGGACCCAGGGAGGCTGGGCAGAGAAGGGGAGGGGTAAGTGAGGCCGTGACCTCAGCTGGCCCTCAGTGTTCACCTCACTGTCCGTCCAGACGTGAGGTCCGCTGACCTTTTGCGACCCACTTCCCACCAGCTGCTCTGGCTGCAGGGTGTGTGTAGGGGGCTGCGTGTGTCATGAGGAGGGCCCAGTATGCCACAGGACCTCCAGAGAGAGCCCAAGAGGACAGCTGTGAGCTATGGGCAACAGGTATATCTGCCCAACAGCTAGGACCTGGGGTGCCGCCATCAGGCTCTGCCACAGGGTACCCTGACAACTTCAGTTACAAAAAGCTCATTTGAAACCAACTCACGAAATAAAGAAAGAAAACCAAGTCAGGAAAGCCTACATTTCCTAGACCTAGGTTATTAAACACGTGCTTTGAAATGATAACTAACTCTAGAGCAAAAACATTTCAGGATGTCATGTGTATCCTAAGCAGATCACATGGGAAAAGCGCACCCCAGCTACTGCACACGGCAGTCTGGCATACAGTGACGACTGAAGTGCACATCTTCTCCACAGGAAGCACAGTCGGCATGTGACATCAGTTGCAGGTGTACAGCACAGTGAGTGAGTATTTTCATAAATTATATTCCCTTTAAAGTCACTGGAAAACAATGGCCATGTTCTCCTGTGCTGTACACCATCTCAGCTGCTCATCCACTTTATGCACAGCAGCTGCATCTCTCGCCTCTGCCCGTCTTGCCCTCGCTTCCCCTCCGCTGGTAAGCAGGAGCTTGTTTCCATGCCTGTGAGTCTGTTTCTGTCTGGTTACCTACATCTGCCATGTTTTTAAGATTCCATGTATAAGTGATAACATATGGCATTTGTCTTTCTCTTCATTAAGTTTAACACCCTCTAGGTTCATCTACATTGTAGCAAATGGTAAATACATGTTTATATTACTAAATACACTATTACAATTTATTTCCCAATAAGGCTGAAAAAGTATCAACACTGGCTGTTTCAAGAAAACTAGAAATATACAATAAGGATTTATATTTCAAAATTTAAATTTCTAACGTGTATTACCATATACTTAAAAGACCACATGCTTATAATGTATTTTCAAAAATAAGGAAGCAAAAATAGTTTTTGAATGCAAAACCTGAAAATACTTTTGTCTACATTCCTTACCTCAGTAGATTAGTCTGTGAATCCTCAGGAAGCATGAAAAGCAGATAAAAACAACTAAATCAAGATTCTGCCAATGTAACATCCATCATTTTTTTAACACATTTTAATGTTTTTAAATTTGCTTTACAAACAATCTTGTTTCCAGCAATGTCATCTGTTGATACTAAAACTGACCACTGTAAACAAAGAATGAACTTGCCTATAACAACATCTAAAATTTCATTTTATTCTGATCAGGAAGAATAAACATCAAGTACATTTTAACCACATGGGAGAGAATGAACCCTGAAGACGGCACACTGCACGGGAAACGATCTGCTGGTCTGTGAAAGGCTAGAAACGGTGTCTAAGTGGTCAGAGAGGACACTCAGTGACAGTGGCGGGGGACTCAGCAGGGGGTGAGCGGACCCAGCATCCGTATTCACTTTCTTTTTCAAGTTTCAATCACTCCACTGTCTTTGTTTGACTTGGTTTTCAGCACAGTCCTTTGTATAACAGCAGATATTTTTCCTCTTACTGTCATCTGCCAGAAAAATTCTTTCCATTTGCAAATTTGGAATATTCGATCCACAAGCAAATGACCTGTCGCAAGCCCTGCAGATTGTTCAGAACACAAAAACATAATACAGATTGCTTCTTCGTTACAATGTCCATCCGTAGTGCCAAAAAACCATGCCCTGCCCTGTCCATACGAGAGACAAAGGGAGCCCTGACCCTGCAGACAGCATGAGCTGGTAGGTGCGACGTGTGGTCCAACCTGGATCGGGAAGGGGCCCAGCAAACGCAGCAAATGCTTCGATCTCCTACACTGAGTCTTAGAAGAGAAATACACACTGAAATTGCCACCAGTCATTTCACTCGTTATCAAAGAGAGGAAGCAGAGAGTGCATCTCACGAAGCAGGAGCAACCCTCCCGTCCTCGGGTGTCCTCTTTATGCGGCAAGAAACCAACAGCACCTGCAACTGGAACTTCATTAAAAAGAAAAAAATGAGTCGGAAACAACAGAGGAAAACACCCTCCCGGCGGCACCAGTACTACAGGTGAAGGAACGGAGCCTGGGGACAGAGGAGTCGGGAGGTGGGCACCAGCGCAAGGCAGGCAGTGGCAGCCAGAGCCCACCTCCCAGGCCATCACCCCACTAGTCAAGGGAACCGCTGAGCACTGAGCTCCCAGAGCTGCGCCTGCAGATACGGCAAGGACACGGAGCCGCCCGGAAGACAGCAGGGGAAGCAGGAGTGCACACCCTCCCCAGGGGCCATGCCTCGAGCCCCTCGGGGTCCCTCTCCCAGTCACCCTCTCTCACCAGGACCCCAACCGCAGGTCCTGCCCCCTCCTAGCAGAGCCTGGGCTGACTGCTGCATCCACTGGCAGCCCAGCCTTTCTGCTCCTCACCCCTCGGGGACCCAGGGTCCCTCATGCCCTGAAATGACCCCGTGTCCAAGCCCAGGCCGCTGCTCTCCAGCCCTGACGTCCCCCTGCGCCCCTCCTCACCGCTACGCTAGCCCCTCTTTCCAGCACAAATGGCAGGGCGCCTCGCTTCGACAGACAGCAGAGGCTCCCCTTCTCTCCAGCCACCTAGCAACACCCCCTCATGACTCAAGCCTTCCTTGCTCGTCCTCTGGGCAGTCACGCACGACAGGGCATCAAACCAGGGCGTCTGCACTTCAGGAGCCCTGTCCCCAGCCTGCTGGGCCTCCCCTGCGCATAGCTGTCCACAGCACCCTGCCCTCCCACTGCTGACCACTCCGCCCCACTGCCACTTCAGCCTCCAGTTCCGCCAGGCGCCTCTGCTGGCGCCAGGGCTTCCTCCATCTCCCGCAGGGAACGGACGCCCCCCACCACCAGGCTCCCCTGGGACCCTCACCTCTTCCGGTTCCCACCACCACAGAGGACAAAGGTCAACCTAGACACGAGGGCTTCATATGCCACACCCTCTGACCTCCCAGGGACCTGACCAAGTCGGATTTCTCCCCAAGGTCGACAGAGGTCGACCGTGTTGCCTCGGAGACACCGCCCCCACCCCCCACACCACCAGACTGTTAAGGACTGAACATGCTTAAGCCTCTTCCATCTTAAACACACAGAAAGCATGACTTCACCCTCCAGCCTCTGCTCCTTCATTCACTGATTCACTCAACAAAGTTAACACTTAACACAGGCCCTCTTGTGGGCTCCTGGGGGCCTGTGTTAAGTGCCAGGTGAGGGGTCTGGCTCTTGGTTAAAAGGAGCTGGGAGAAGGTGCAGGCCTGGTGTACAGCCCCTGCCCGCGGTCAGGGATGGGCGGCTGGCCTGTCCTTCCATCCCCCGCACTCCCAGCCCCGAGGCCCTCAGGAGAGCCAGGCAGCAGGGGAGGGGCCCTGCGGACTCACCCCTCAGTCCCTGCCCTTCTCCCCTGACCTGGGAGGCCATAAAACTGGCTGACCCGGGCCTCCACTGCCCCACCAGATACTTGATCAACACCCACCGCTGGGGGAAGACGGAGCCCAATGCAGCTGGCGTGTCCTCTGGCTTTAGCCAGAGGCCAAAGTGACTGATGGCTGCGTGAGCCCCTTCAGTTTTGGCTCTCACATGAACTTATCTGGTCTCTGTCCCGCCCTTGCCCTCTCCAGGTTCCCCGCTTCTTCCCTGGCTGCCCCCCCTCTCCTGAGCTCCTCACACTAGAAAGGCCCAGAGGTCAAACCGAGCCTTATCTCGTCTGCTTACCCACAGTCCCTTGGTTATCGTGAGTACTTCCTCCAGCATCTCACACCCAGCAGCCTTCCTGCCTCTTCACTCAGCAGCTGGCATCTCAGACTCAACACCCAGACTCTCCCCACTCCCCACCCTACCACCTGCGCCTTCCAGCTAAGGGAGACTCCCTCTCTCCAGCTGCTCAGGTCAAAACCAGAGGAGCCCTTGGCTCCTTGAGCACTCACGCATCCAACCCGTCAACCACTAATACCGCCAGCTCTACACCCAAGCCATTTACAGAGCCTGGCCACTCTCACTTTAAACCACCATCACCCCCATCTCCCTGATCCAGCCAGTGGGCTCTCCCCAGGACCACTCCCCGAGTCCTCTGCCCCTCCAGTGTGTTCTCCACAGGCCTGCCAGCAGGATCCTTTAAAATCCAAGTCAGTCACATCCCCGCTCTGCCCACGGGTCCTCAGCACTCTGTGAGTAAAAGCTGAAACCCTCACTGGGTCCTGCAAGACCCCACGTAATCCGGAGCCCCACTGCGCTCTCCCTGCGCTCCAGACACTCCGGTCTCTTTACTGGCCTTCAACAAACTGAGCGCTGTTCTCAGGATCTACATTTGCGTGACTTGCCCAGGTAGCCCCAGGACTCTTTGGAGGGACGCTGTAATGGCACCCTGGCAGACAGGCCCTCGATGACCGTCCAACACAATCAGGCAATCCCAACCTCCTCAACCTGCTTTACCTTCTTCCACGGCGCTTACCACTGATTGACATATTTTTATATTTACTTGTTTAGTAACTGCTTTCCCCAATTAAAACATAAATTCCATGTGGGGGAAGCCGAACCAAACACATGTAGGTACCAAAATATTTGTTGAACAAATAAATGACCACCTCCTCTGAATTCACAGCACATGTCCCTTCCAGTCACTCCCAGCTTCCATCAGTGACTTCTCTACGCAATCTTTCTCCCCTCTAGAGAGTGAGCTCAAGATAAGAGGCACCTTACCCTCCTGTCCCCAAGGTTCAGAGCAGCTCAACAGGACTTTCTCAGCGGCATGTCCCAAGCCTGCAGTGTCCTATGCGACAGCGGCTAACTTCCATACTTAGCCAGCACCTGAAACGTGGCTGGTGTGGCTGCAAGGAATTTTAAATTTTATTTAATTCTAATTAATTTAAATTGAAATAGCCACATGTCGCTAGGCCTGCCGCTTGTATAGCACAGATTTAGAGCCAAAAGAGAAGCAGAGAATAGTTGTTGAATAAATGAGCTGGGTGAGCCACTGCTGCCTAATGGACGTTTCTCATATTACTATTACTGGTTCTTATGTTAAGGTTATGATTTGCCAAACTGGTTAGAGTTCACTTAGAGCAGATGCTTTGCTTTTAGTCTCTGAACCCTCACAGAGTAGTCCAGAATCCTGTTCACTAGAGGTGCCGAACAATTATGACCACAAGGAAAGAAGTTAGGACAGGAGAGGGGACAAATAAAAGGTCTTTCTGTAATATGTATCCTTTTAAATGTTCCACTTCGGTGACAGGCAAGCATGAATTTGTCTGCAGGCAAATAACACAGATACTTACACAGCAGTTCCTGCTGCACTATTTTTAACCCTCTAAATAGAGGAAGTAACCCTGATCAAGTCTCGTGGGTAAACCACAGAGACAAGGGTTTTTTTGTTTCTTGTTAAATCTCTTAATAGAGCTCAACAGACAGCTTTTGATTCCGTATTATTTCACTTCTCAATGATCCGGGTTTGTTTTTTCTTTTTCTCCCTCCAGTCTCCCTCCTTCCACAAGACTAGACACACTCACAACACCTCCCTTAACTCCAGGGGCTAACAGAGGCGGCGGAGCTTCACGGTTCCCGCTCTGCAGCACGGGCACCCGCACGCCTACCGCGCCGCCAGCCTGGGTTCAGAGTCCACAGCGGGCGCGGAGCACCGGGCGAGGCTGGGGGGCGGCGGCGCGGGGCCGGGCGGGCTCTCTGGGGGAGGAAGACAGGCAGCGAAGCAGGTTCCTGAGGGTCTCAAGGCCACACGGGGTGCGGGGGGAGAGGCGCCTCAACGCGAGCACCCGCAGACGCCACACAGACTCCACGCACACCCAGAAGGCTCCCCAGACCCTCCCGGGAGGCGCCGGGCGCCTGCCCGCGACCCAGCTCCGCGCGCCCGCCCCAGCACGGGCGCGCCCCCGGCGCCGGCTCGCTACCTGCGCGGTCAGGCCCTGCTCCTCGTCGTCCTGGCCGCTTAGGACCCGCCGCAGCTTCTCCATGGCCGCGGCCGCGCCGCCCAGCCCGCCCCTCTCTCGGCCCCTGAGAAACCCCGGAAGTCGAGACTCTTCCGGCTGGCCGGAAGTCCCAGTCTCCAGCTTCCGGCGCGCCGGCTCCGCCCCCGGAGGCCGTCCTAGCGGCGTGCGCATGCGCGCCGGGCTCCACCGCCCTCCCGTCTGGGCCCCTGCGGCTGCGGGGGGCGGGGATTGGGCGGGGATTGGGGCGGGGCGTCGGTGCTGCGCTCGCCGGCCCCCAACACCCAGCACCCCCGGAGACGAAGCGGCTACTCTGCAACGCGCAGAGTGGGGTTCCGCTCCTCTCGGGTTCAGCCGTCGCTACCTACCCCTACCTCCAGGAGTCGGGACCCAGCGGGCGCATGGCCACTGCTGGTTGGATGAATAGGCCCACGAATATGGATCCTCACAGGTGTCCTAGACGCCGGTGCCTCGGACCCAGGTCCAGGCCTGCAGACCAGGGGGTCCAGTGTCCGGACCAGAAGTCTAGCTCTGCAGACTGGATATGCATTACTGCAGGCGCCGTCCAGTACTGCAGGCCAGAGGTCTAGCGCCCAGATGCACGTCCGGTGTCTGCACCAGAGTCTGATTCTGCAGACTCCTGTCCAGCGCCGCAGACCCGAGGCCCTGTGCCGTAGACCCCCGTCCAGGCCTGACGGAAGAATGCTGGGGGCTGGTATCAGAACGGGCTTCCCAGGTGGTGCTAGTGGTAAAAACCTGCCTGCCAGTGCAGGAGATGTAAGAGACGCGGGTTCGGTCCCTGGGTTGGGAAGATCCCCTGGAGGAGAGCATGGTAACCCACTCCAGTATTCTTGCCTGGAGAATCCCACGGACAGAGGAGCCTGGTGGGCTACTGTGCATAAGGTCGCAAAGAGTCGGACACCACTGAGCAACTTAGTACAATGTGAAAACAGGCACAAGAGTTCAGTCTTAAAGAGTAGCCTTGCTGTGCCTTGAACCGTGTGGGGGTTAGGTGCGTCAGCCCAAACTGTAGTCTAAAATTGTTGTATAGCTTACAGCAGGGCTGTCGTATGTGTGAATCATCTCTATCTTCGGTTCCTTGTGTCCATGGTTCTGCATGTTGGGCTCAACCAGCTGAGGACCCGGTAATGCTGTAGTATTTACTTTGGAAAAAGTCCAAGTTTAAGTGGACCTGTGTATTTCGAACCTGTTTTGTTTAAGGGTCAACTGAACTTCAGACTGTCTCAAGAAAAAGCAAGAGGCTGCTGCCTTCTTCCTTTTTCCTTGTGAGAGGTGTTTAAGTTTGTAAGAGCGAAACCCTACCTGTAAAAGGAATAGCTAATCCAACGCCCCTTTCCAGTTGTACATAAACACTGCAAACCTCTGAACAGAGTAAACACAGTTCTCCACCTGCACTGGGGGGTGGACACTAGCAGTGAGGTAGCGGCTTTTTTCTCTCATTCTCTACCACGCTAAGGAGAAAGGAGAAGCTAGGGCTTCCCGTACAGTGAATTCCACGGACTCCTGGGTGTGTACTCAGTCGTGCCCAATTCTGAGTCGTGACCCCATGGACTGTCGCCCACCAGGCTCCTCTGTCCATGGGATTTCCCAGGCAAGAATACTGGAGTGGGTTGCCATTTCCTTCTCCAGGGGATCTTCCCAACACAGGGATCAAACCCAAGTCTCCTGCATCTCCTGCACTGGCAGGCAGGTTCGTTACTGCTGAGCCACCGGGAAAGCCCTTGGAGCCCCTCCCAAGGTCATCAAGTGATGCGCTTTGCCTCACAGTTTGCTGTGGTTGTGATGAAAATGCCTGCTTACTGTTTTGCTTATTAAATCACCTACTTTATTCCTTCCCTAAAATCTCACATTTAAAAGGTGAAGTCCCCAAAACTTTTATTGTCCATTCTAACTGTCTTCAGTAGAATTTTATCTAATCTCAGTGAGATAGAAAACATAAGACCCCTAGAAAAACATGATGCACTTGTTCTGATAAAGCATCTTTTAGGTGGAAATACTTATATTTGGCCTATTTATACTAAAGTGTGAGATCTTCCCCTTTTTTCCTTAATTTAAAAAGATCAGAAAATAGATGAACACATCTGTTGTAAAATGGTAAACCTCTATGCTTCTATTTAACAAAAAGAGTACATCTATCCCATTAAAAAATTTTTTCCTTTTGAAGTATAGTAACTTGAGTTTTATGTATACAAAACAATGAAATAAATTACCTCTATTAATGGGGAGAAAGCTTTCCAAGGATATGTGAGGCTGAACCATGTGAAATTGCCAGTGTCTGACTCTGTTTAACCTGAAAAGGGAAATTTCACATCTTTCAACCTGTGCCTGGGTTTAAGAAATTTTACTTAGAATATAACACTGGAGATTTAAGAGTGTGATCCGGACTTTCTCACTTCTCATGCCCTGTGAGTCAAACTTAGTTTCCAAAAAAAAAAAAAATACTGTGTAAAAATGCACTGAAGGCATAACCCACTGGAAACAATGATTGAGTCTAGGCTCTGGAGTCAGAGGCCTGGGCTAGAGTCCTGACGCCCCTGTTGCGTAGCTGTGATGTTGGGGGCAAATCAACCTCCACTCCCCTTTCACTGTGTCATGTGAAAATCAAGGTGATGGTGGTTCCTATCTTGCAGGGTTGTTATGAGGATGAAATAAAAATAATACAACTCCTGACCCTCTTTATTCAGGGGTTCTGTGTAACAAATTCACCCACTGGCCACAGTTTATTTGTAACCCAAAGCTAATACTTGCATGCACGTTCTCGGTGACTGGGGGCAGGTGCAGAGCTGTGAAAAGCTGGTCACCCAGCACTCATGGTCAGTGCTGAGGCTCCAGGGGTGGAGCCAGACTGCTGTGCCTCCTTGTTTCCGCTCATTCTGCAAACCAGCATCACTTTAATGGCCTGCCTACTGCCACATTTTTCACACATTTGCGCCTTTTGTCGGTGATCTCACTGTTTAAAATAGGCCCCAAGCCTCGTGCTGAAGTGCTGCCTGGTACCCTAAGCACAAGAAAGCTTATGGAGGGGAATGTGTGTTAGAGAAGCTGCGTTCAGGCTGAGTTATACGCTGACGGCTGTGAGTTCCACGTGAATGAATCAATAATGCGTGCTAAGAAGTTTTTAAACAGAAGTACACCAGGCAAGGTTTTAGGCTGATCATTGAGGAAAGTGCTCTCAGAAGCTCACAGGAACCTGACCTGTGACTCTCCTAGGAGCAGTGCCTCAGTCTTAGTAAACCAGTTTTGCAGCAACTTGGTCAAACATAGCGTGCAGATAACAAGAACCGACTGTAGGTGTAGACAGCAAGTGCTGAATCAGTGTTGGGTTTCGTGATTATAATCATTACTGTTGTTTCATCATGTGTAATTCCTGCTCTGGTTCCCTGTCTCCCTTCCCATTTGTGGAAGGAAAATCTAAACGGAGTCAGTATTGCTCAGCAAACTCTGTGACTTGGAGCTGGGAGGCCACAGAGGAAGATGACTCGCTGGCCTCCGCCTGGAGGGGGGCCTGACCTCTTGACCTGATGAAGTTGTCCAGAACACCTGCTGGAAAGGCAAGATGTCAGACCTGCAGGCAGATGTGCCTGCAGGCGGCCGGGCTCAGTCGTGTCCGACTCTTTGCCACCCCAGGGACTGGAACCCACCTGGGCTCCTCTGTCCATGGAACTCTCCAGGCAGGAATACTGGAGTGGGTTGCCAGTTCCTCCTCCAGGGCATCGTCCTCAGGGATCAAACCCGCCTCTCCTGTGGCTCCTGCATTTGCAGGCTGGTTCTTTACCACTGCGCCCCCTGGGAAGCCCCAAGATACCAGGACATTTACCTAAAATGACTTGGAGCTAGTCTATCTGCTTATTGGACGCTGGCCCAAAAACATGATTTTAGGACGAATCTTTGTTCTAAAGGACAAAGGAGTCCTTAAGGACAGATCTTTTCTGACTCGGCATCCGTCAGTCACAGTCCTCTCCAGGCAACTTCTCGTGTCTTCCTGCCTTGTTTTCTTCTTTCTTTTCCTTTTTTTCCCCTGGCTTTGTGTCTTTAGAAGCCCCTGATCCTTTCTCCTTTGGGGTTACCCTGAATCTGTGTCTCCAAATTGCCCTCCTTAAGGCCCCAGATAAACTGTCCCTGTTTGCAGACTCCTGTGTGACATGTTTTGGCAGACACATCCTGGCGAACAGTCTGTAAGGAAACCAACCTCTCGCTCATAATCCTAGAACAAAAGCCTGGATCTGCTGACTTCCTTCCTCTTCCTGCCTCTCAGACACAGAACTTTCCAGAGCCAATGGCCTTTTCACACACAAGGCAATGGGATAAGAAGGTTCCAAGAGGGGAGACACGAGGCTTGAGGGAGGCTTTTCTGGGCCCTGAGATAAGAGTCCCTGCTTTCCTCTAGTCCTGCCGGGGGGCCGGTGGAGGGGTCTCCACACCTGCCGTCCGTCCCTCCTCCCTCCGTCCCTTCACCTGACCACGGGGGAGAGGGGGTGTCGAAGGCAAACACAGGTCCCAGGGGCAGAGCCCCCAGTCATGGAGGAGGACGTCCCCACTGGGGAACACGTTGTCTCCTCTGCAGACAAGCCTGGGCCCAGAGCAGCCCTCGGAGGCCTCTCCACCCCACCTCAGGACCCCTGCCCCCAGGAATCCCATGCACCAACCACCACCCCTCCACCGGCTGATGGTAGTGACAGGCGCTGGCTTCCCAGAGGGGCCTGGGGAGAGGTATGCAGGAACCCAACCCCATGGCAACATTTTAAGCATCTTGAAACAAAGGTAATATAAAGCATCTCAAATTTCCTATTCTCATTTCTTAGGTTTCATACAGTACTTGGTAGAAAGTTGTATCAGACACTCTCCAGTGACAATTCAGCTAGGAAATTACACTCAAATCTGAGTCCCTGTGCAGCTAGAAGTACCTTAGAAAGAGTGCAGAACTCGGGATAGAGCTGATAACAGTTCATCACTGGCCGTTTACTCTGTCTTATCAGCTCATCTTAATTGCTTCTCAGGACAGGGCAGAAAACCTTGGTACGAAATGTAACACCGAGCTTTACCTCCGTGAGGACTGAGTGAATAAAGTCGGTTTCCCATTAAGGCTGTGAGGCTACTCCCAGGCAGAGGGTCAGGACCAGTTGTCAAAGTGTGGGTAGAAGAGAAGGAATTGGGGACAGTTCAGTTCAGTTCAGTTCAGCTGCTCAGTCGTGTCTGAATCTTTGCGACCCCATGGACTGCAGCATGCTAGGCCTCCCTATCCATCACCAACTCCCAGACATTGCTCAAACTCATGTCCAGTGAGTTGGTAATGCCATCCAGCCATCTCATCCTCTGTCGTCCCTTCTCCTCCTGCCCCCAATCCCTCCCAGCATCAGGGTCTTTTCCAAGGAGTCAGTTTACATGAGGTGGCCCAAGTACTGGAGCTTCAGCTTCAGCATCAGTCCTTCCAATGAACATGCAGGACTGATCTCCTTCAGAATGGACTGGTTGGATCTCCTTGCAGCCCAAGGGACTCTCAAGAGTCTTCTCCAACACCACAGTTCAAAAGCATCAGTTCTTTGGTTCTCAGCTTTCTTTACAGTCCAACTCTCACATCCATACATGACCACTGGAAAAACCATAGCCTTGACTAGACGGACCTTTGTTTGCAAAGTAATGTCTCTGCTTTTTAATATGCTGTCCAGGTTGGTCATAACTTTTATTCCAAGGAACGAGTGTCTTTGAATTTCATGGCTGCAGTCACCATCGGCAGTGATTTTGGAGCCCAAGAAAATAAAGTCTGTCAGTTTCACCTAGAAAGATGGGCTTCCCAGATGGTGCTAGTGGTAAAAACAACAACAACAACAACAAAAATCCCACCTGCCAATGCAGGAAACATATGAGATGAGAGTTCGATCCCTGGGTCAGGAAGATCCCCTGGAGGAGAGCATGGCAACCCATTCCAGTATTCTTGCCTGGAGAACCCTATGGACAGGCGGGCTATGGTCCATAGGGTCGCGAAGAGTCAGACACGACTGAGTGACTAACACCTCCACAGTGTGTACTAAACCGACTTAACAGGCACGCACGCCTCGAAGGACGTGGGTGAAATGAGCAGAGAAGAGGTAAGCCTTTAGGGAAATAGCCTTAGTTCTGATGATCCCTGTGGCCCCGCAGAGACCCCAATTCCTTTGTGCCATCCCCAACGACATCCCTGCAAAGAGATGCTCCGAGGGTCCCACTGCAACAGGAGCCTGGTGCCATCCCCACTCTCTCTCCTGACTCAGCAGGGACCCTGAGATGATTGCCAGACTGCCCCCCGGGCAGACAGATGTGGGGGCCAGTAAATGACATGTGACAATACCACCGTCCCGGGAGACACGCGGCACAGAAGTGGCCGGTGTCAGCTCCAGCTCATCTGCCCAGACTGGTCCCGCTCCGGCCATTGTCCACATGTGGCATGGAGGTCGTTTTAAGCCTGTTCATTTCTCTCCTCTGCTGAAGAGCCTCCAACGACTCCCCTCCATCCTCAGAGTGAAAGACGTTAACGAAGTAACAAAAGACCGGATAAACTGGGTAACTCGCAGAGCTGGTCACGACGCAGCCCAGCTCTTCACTGCAGCCTCACACATCACCGCAACTGCCTTTCTGTGCACACACGCACACACACAGACACACGCGAGCGCACGCACACACACACGCACACACGCGCACACACGCACACACACGCGAGCACACGCACACACACACGCACACACACGCGCGCACACACGCACACGGGCACGCACACGGGCACACGCGCGCGCACACACACACACACACACACAGTAGACACCCACACAGACCCACAGCTCAGCCGGCTCTCCCTGTTCAGTCTGCAGAAGCCACAGTCCTACCAACAGGCCTGTCTACCCTGTTCTCATTGCCTGAAATCTTGCTCCTGTGTGCCCCACCCACCCCGAGCTCCTCCAGACTTCCTTTCTTGGCCAGCTCCCTTGATCTCCTCGGTCTCCTCTGGGCAGACCTCCTGGAACTCCTACAACGTGACCAGGGTCCCTTGCCTGGAGCTCTCCGTGCTGCTGTGTCCGTCCCTAAGCAGGGTCACCAGTCTCTCCCTGGCTTTGCCTGGCCGAGGGCAGCCCTGTGTCCAGACCCCACCCTGTGATAGATGCTCAGAGGATATTTTCAGAATTAATAAATGAGTAACAATTATTGTTCAGCCACTAAATTGTGCACTCTTTGCAACCCCGTGGACTATAGCATACCAGGCTTCCCTGTCCTTCACCATCTCCTGGAGTTTACTCAAACTCATGTTCATTGAGTCAGTGATGCCATCCAACCATCTCATCCTCTGTCATCCCCTTCTCCTCCTGCCCTCAATCTTTCCCAGCATCAGGGTCTTTTCCAATCAGTCAGCACTTCGCATCACGTGGCCAAAGTATTGGAGCTTCAGCTTCAGCATCAGTCCTTCCAGTGAATATTCAGGGTTGATTTCCTTTAGGATTAACTAGTTGGATCTCCTTGCAGTCCCAGGGACTCTCATGAGTAATATAAGTAGAGTATATTTAAAGAGTCTGAGACATAAGTTGCCTCCATCTGCCATCTAAAGTTAGTTGTGGGGAGAAAGCTAGTCTAGTTGTCAGTATATGAACAGTGCAGAGCCCATCCTGTGCGTAGCTACCCCCTTGGAGGGCTGGTGAGATCTAGAAAGATGAGCTGGGTATTCAAACAGCTGACATGACCCAGGCCTTTCCTCCACCCCGGTGCCCACTGGTCCTCCCTCCACGGCTGAGAAGGTCTGGAACCTGGGCCATGTGCCAGCTAGGTGGTGTCCAGTGGTGCCCAGAGTGCCCTGACCCCGGGTCCCTGCCCGGGCACTGAGCCACGTGAGCCCCCGAGTGAGAAGTGGAGGGGTGTGTTCCCCAGGGGTCTGCTCTGTTGGAAAATATCCCACTTCTCCATTTTACTCACATGTGGTTTTCCAAAGAAGGACACAAAAGTGATTCTTTTTCTGATTATCTGTTGGGCATTATGCCTTCCCCGAGAGAAGGTTTTACACCTCGAGCTACTTGATGAGTGAAAATGCCTTCCCTGAATCCTGTCTCCCAAGAGCGGAGAGGGCCTGGCCGGTAAGAACAGGACTCTGGTCTTCCTCCACCCTCTGTCGACAGGTGGCGTCCTCAGCATTACACCGCTGCCGCTGCGGATTCAGCTCTGCTGTGAATGGGGCTTCCAGGCGTCCTATTCACGTCCGTCTGAGACCTGCAGGAAACACTTTTGCTGGCCTCTGAAAACAAGTGGACCTCTCACGGCTTCGAATTAATGAACCAGCTATAAACGAGTTTTGGATGTTGCTAGCTTAAAAGCAAAAGTAGGTAGAAACCAACACAGCCATGTGAAGCAATCATCTTCCCATTGACATTTTTTTAAAAAGCAAAAGGAAATTCAGCATTTTGATAATCTATTTCTCCTGCTCTGTTTGCTAAATCCCTATTGATTGATGGAAACACGACTGCAGGATGACACAAATGGTTAAAATATGTTCCCATGGCAACCAGGATGCAACCCACAGAAAATGAATGTGTATTAGTGCGATTAACTTATGGTCCAATTAAAAATAACATAATCCCCCCTTTAAGGGATTAGTGGATAAAACTGCATTTATTTTCTACTTGGTACTTTGTTCAAAAAGAAAAAGATACTGTCTCAGCATGAAGAATTTTTGAAATGATATTTAATCAGAAATGAACATAAAACAGTGTGTGGTGACTTTAACTTTGGACGTTAGAGGCCCCTGAAGGCAGCGAGAGGGGCTTGTTGGGGACACAGAGTCTTGGGCCTTGGAGTGAGAGCTTCCGGGTAGCGGGCCCCTGGGAGGACAGATATACACGGTGAGTGTCTACGTACTGACCCCACTGGGCAGACAGGGCGAGCCCGGGGCAGCTCTATTCAGCGGGCTGGTTTGGAGGGATACTTGCACAAAAACAAGGATTTGCTGCTGAACTCCATAGACTTCAGTTCCCAGGTCTATACTGATTCCATTCTTCATTCTCCATCTCAACTCTCTCTTGCAGAGCCCGAGCCTCATGCCCTCGTGGTGGGCATTCCTGCCTCTCTGCTTCGTCTCTGACTCGACTCCCAACCCACTGACAAGAGAGACGCGGAAGACGGCCCCTCGGCTTCCACACCTGCGTGGGGCTCCCTGAGACACACATCAGGTCCTTACCACCTGCCCTGACTGGGCCCCCACGGAGACAGAGCAGCAGGTGTGTGCGCAGGATGCAGGACCAGCCTGGTGGGTGGTGATAGAAGCAGACGGGCACTCAGAACTTGGAATAGAGTCCCGGCAGGGGCTGCAGGCCCATCCGGGCTGGGGGCAACATGTGGAGGAGAAAGGTCCAGGCTCCTCTTCTGCGTCCACCTGTCATTAGGTGGGGGCTGGCCCTGGGCACAGGCGTGACCTGGCACAAGGTGGCCGTTCCTGCAGAGGGACCCAGTCAACACCAGAGTGGCTTAACCAAGGTTATGCAGAAAGGGGCCGTCAGCCTGGGGACCGTGGAAAGGTGGGCACCACCGTGGAGCCACCTGCAAGGTGAGTGTCGGGAGCCAAGCCCAGGCCAGCCGTGGCCATGGCCAGCTGTAGGCGGGGTGTGTGGGCGCAGCCGCTGTGTCCAGAAGGGTTTCCTGACCACAGTGGGGTCAAAGAGTGATGTTGGACCCACACCACGCTCCTTGAAGCTGGCTTGGCTGAAGCAGAGGGAGTCAGCTTGCAGACAGGTCAAGGCACCGCTTATACCGATGTTGGGTCTGTGTTTGAACCCTGTCGTTTCAAATGACCCGTTCACTTCGTGTTTGTCTCTGCCTCCTTTATCTTCGCTGAAAACTGGGACTTATAACAGTGCTGACATGATCGGGATGTTGGAAGGATTAAATGAGATTATGCAAGCAGAGACCTAGGACTCTGCCTGCTATGTGTTGAGTGCTTGCTCCATGACTGACGGATATTAGCATCATTTATTTAGATAAACCAATGGTTGTTTCTCAGCCTGGTCCCTCAGTTGCTGTGAACTTGTTCAGGTTTTCTGCTGTTTATTTTAAATTCTTCATGTTTCTACATAGAAATAATATTATTTCATGCACTTCTGGTTGGTTGCACCTTTTGCAAGTTCTATTCCCTGGATAAGAAAATGAATTTCAAATTTGTGTTCAGATGGGGCTTCCCAGATGGCGCTAATGGTAAAGGACCCCCCAGCCAATGCAGGAGATGTAAGAGACCTGGGTTTGATCCCCTGGGTCAGGAAGATCCCCTGGAGGAGGGCACGGCAACCCACTGCAGTCTTCTTGCCTGGGAAGTTCCATGGGCAGAGGAGCCTGGCAGGCTAGGGTTGCCCAGAGTCGGACACAACTGAAGTGACTTAGCACACACACAGTCAAAGGGTAAAAGGAAAGAACTGGTTCGTGCTGCTACAAAGGATATTAACCTCGCAGATACGTGAGCTGGGGTCTCTCTTGGCAGCCAGCACTCTTTCTTGGTACTGCACTACCCAAGCGGACTGAGCTGCAGGAAGTCTTCACTCCGGAATAATGCGCACTTGAACTTCAGAAAGCAGATTGGACATCCATCCTGAGCCTCACCTGTTTGTCTTCATGTCCTCAGAATCGTGAACATGACCTCAGCGTTCAAATCTCGTGAGGCCACGAGATGGCGTAATTTTGCCACAGAAGAGCCTCAAGTCTGGGGCGAGCCTCGGAGAGGCCAAGCCGTTCTGGGCTGTCCTTGCTTCTGGGAGAGTCAGGTGTGTGTGGGCTCCAGGCCCTCCCTTCGGGACAGAGTCCTTCCAGTCCAGCCTGGTGACTGTGCCGCTGGGGGATCACGACTTAAATCAGGAGGAGCACTGTCCTCCCTGCAGACAGACCGATGGCTTAGGGGAGCCTAGTGATTTGTGTGTTTCATTGAAAACCCCAAATGTTGAACTGGCTGCTAAAACTCACAAACGGACAAATTCCCTTTCCCTTCCTCCCTCCCATCCCTCCCATGCCCCGCCCCCACCTTATTCAGCAGCCTCCCCTTTACTTCTTTTGGCCTTGACCTTGCAGTTCTGCCTGGGGACCAGCTCACAGGTGCCAATGTAAATGGGAGAGAGTGCAGAGTCCTCCTGGGAAGGCAGGTGTGTGCCCTGGGCTGGAGAGAGTGCAGAGTCCTCCTGGGAAGGCAGGTGTGTGCCCCGGGCTTTCTGGAAGGACTTGTCTGGTTGCGTTGCGTCCACAGAATGAAGTTTCTGTTGTCTGACTGTTGTGTGTCGTCTGAGTTCTGGGTAGGAAGACTCTAGCTGGATGTAGATGCCTGTACATCCTGCCTGTGGAACTTGAGCTGAGATCAGGTAAGACAGATGCGTTATCTGCTGCGACTACCGGCATTTAACACGTCAGAACTTGTCGTCTGACACTTAAGGTTGCCGAGGTGGGGTTGGGGGGAAAGGATAGATAATGAGTTTGGGATCGACATGTACACATGTCGATGTGTACACATGGTTGTACACATGTACACATGGTTGGGGTCTCTCTTGGGACTCCAAGAAAGTATTCATCTCTCAGTTGTGTCCGACCCCATGGGCTGTAGCCCACCAGGCTCCTCTGGCCATGGGATTCTCCAGGCAAGGATACTGGAGTGGGTAGCCTTTCCCTTCTTCAGGGGATCTTCCCAACCTAGGAATTGAACCCAGGCCTCCTGCATTGCAGGCAGATTGTTTGCCATCTGAGCCACTATACTGTTTGTACAATGGATAACCAACAAGAGCCTGCTGCACAGCACGGGGAGCTCTGCTCAATGTTATGTGGCGCCTGGACTGGAGCGGCCTGGGGGAGAATGGACACATGTCTGTGTGGCCGAGTGTCTGTGCTCTCCACCTGCAACTACCATAACACTGTCAGCTACACCCTGATACAAATGAAAAGTTAAAGAAATTAGGTGAGCGCTCCATTTACTGGCAATGGAGATCGACCAAGTTGCTTGGTGCTTGGGTGGTGGGTGCTGGTCCTGAAGACCTGAGTTCAAACCCCAAGCCCCTTGGCTGCATGGTTGGTCTCTGACAAGCTATTTAACCCCTTTGTGTCCAGTCTCTATCCATGGAAGAGGGAGCACAGTGGTATGTAGGCGCATCTTAAGTGCTTCCTACACACTTGTGATAATGTCCCAATATTTATAGTAGCTCATCTTTGTCCTTTAGGATGTCTCCTTTCAAAATAACCTTAAAATATTGCAAACACAGTAGATTTTGCTCATCAGTTCAGTTCAGTCACTCAGTCGTGTCTGACTCTTTGTGACCCCATGAACCACAGCACACCTGCCTGTCCATCACCAACTCCCGGAGTTGACTCAAATTCATGTCCATCGAGTCGGTGATGCCATCCAGCCATCTCATCCTCTGTTGTCCCCTTCTCCTCCTGCCCTCAATCCCTCCCAGCATCAGAGTCTTTTCCAATGAGTCAACTCTTCGCATGAGGTGGCTAAAGTATTGGAGTTTTAGCTTCAGCATCAGTCCTTCCAAAGAACACCCAGGACTGATCTCCTTTAGAATGGACTGGTTGGATCTCATTGCAGTCCAAGGGACTCTCAGGAGTCTTCACCAACACCACAGTTCAAAAGCATCAGTTCTTCGGCGCTCAGCCTTCTTCACAGTCCAACTCTCACATCCATACATGACCACAGGAAAAACCATAGCCTTGACTAAACGGACCTTTGTTGGCAAAGTAATGTCTCTGCTTCTGAATATGCTCTCTAGGTTGGTCATAACTTTCCTTCCAAGGAGTAAGCATCTTTTAATTTCATGGCTGCAGTCACCATCTGCAGTGATTTTGAAGCCCCCAAAAATGAAGTCTGACACTGTTTCCACTGTTTCCCCATCTATTTCCCATGAAGTGACAGGACCGGATGCCATGATCTTAGTTTTCTGAATGTTGAGCTTTAAGCCAACTTTTTCACTCTCCTCTTTCACTTTCATCAACAGGCTTCTTAGTTCCTCTTCACTTTCTGCCATAAGGGTGGTGTCATCTGCATATCTGAGGTTATTGAGATTTCTCCCGGCAATCTTGATTCCAGCTTGTGTTTCTTCCAGCCCAACGTTTCTCATGATATACTCTGCATATAAGTTAAATAAGCAGGGTGACAATATACCCTTGACATACTCCTTTCCCTATTTGGAACCAGTCTGTTGTTCCCTGTCCAGTTCTAACTGTTGCTTCCTGACCTGCATACAGGTTTCTCAAGAGGCAGGTCAGGTGGTCTGGTATTCCTATCTCTTTCAGAATTTTCCACAGTTTATTGTGATCCACACAGTCAAAGGCTTTGGCATAGTCAATAGAGCAGAAATAGATGTTTTTCTGGAACTCTCTTGCTTTTTCCATGATCCAGCAGATGTTGGCAATTTGATCTCTGGTTCCTCTGCCTTTCTAAAACCAGCTTGAACATCTGAAGTTCCCCTGGTCGGTAGGTGCCCAATATACTACTGGAGATCAGTGGAGAAATAACTCCAGAAAGAGTGAAGGGATGGAGCCAAAGCAAAAACACAACTGGCGTTTTGGATTGTGGATTTGACTGGTGATAGAAGCAAGGTCCGATGCTGTAAAGAGCAATATTGGAACCTGGAATGTTAGGTCCTTGAATCAGGGCAAATTGGAAGTGGTCAAACAGGAGATGGCAAGAGTGAACATCAACATTCTGTTAGGAGAAGCACGCTGATTGAAACTGCCCACCCTGGCCAGGCACCATAGTAACCATTTGCATGAGTTGTTTTATGACAGGAGATCCTGATAAGGAATACAGAACTAATAAGCCATCACCAACAGGAAGAGTTCGGGAAAGGTCAAAAGGAGACACTGCGTGTCCGTCCACTTCCCAGAATCCCTCTCGCCAGCATCCATCTTGGCTGAGCGATGCGTGCACCACCAGGAAAGACTCTGAATTAGAATGATTGGCCAAAGACCACCCGGAAACTGATCCCATCACCATAAAACCGAGATTGCGAGCCACATGGCAGAGCAGTTCTCCTGTGTTCCCTTACCTACTGCTCTCCACCCGGGCGCCCTTTCCCAGTAGAGTTTCTTGCTTTGTCAGCACATTTGTCTCCTCGGACAATTCATTCCTGAGTGTTAGACAAGAGCCCAGTTTCGGGCCCTGGAAGGGGTCCGTCTTCCTGCAACAAATGGCGACTCTGGCGAGGACTCTTCTTTGCTGAGACTGACATCCCGACCACTCGGGGTACTCAGGGGCCAGCTTGCCTGCCAATGGACCAGACCCAACAGCCGTAACTGGGACCCTTTTGTCCCTGGTCTCCTCCTGACGCAGACAACTGGCCAGAGTGCCCCGACCGGCAAGGAACAAGAGACTTTATTGACCTCTCTCCCCTTCCCTCACTCTTTCTTCTCCTTAACCCTTCCTATCCTTCCCCGTTTTTCTAGTCCCCGGTCCTGGACACAGGAATCTGGTCAAAGGACCTTCAGCCTGAGCTGAGGATTGGAGACTGATCACCTCCTCTTGGCAGAGAACTCGAATTCTGGTTCTGGCCTGGTCTGGTTTCTGGCAGGGCCGAGTTCCAGCCCTCTCTTCTCTGGAGGCCAGGAAAAGTCCCATAACGCCTAGGTATCTGCAGGTGGCAGGAGCCGTCTGTAAGGCCAGCCCTTTCGCCCCCCTCTCCCGCCTCCTCCCCCTTCTTCTTTCAACCTGGCTTCCTTTCCTGCCTTTGAAATCTTTGATGTTAGTACTTGGATCTGAGGTTGTGTGTCTATAGGAGGTTTTCTGAGAGACTGTATTCTTGTATTTAAGGGAGTGTCTGACGACATGCCAGGTTTACATGTGTGTGTTTTAACTCTGTGTTCTGTGTTGTGATTTTTCATGGCCATTTTGCTTTATCTGGCCGCCATTTGGTTTAGACCTGCCGCCATTTCGTTAGAACTTGATTTTCTTTCCCTGTGCCTTGAGACCAGGGCTCTCAGGAACACTTATCTAGACCATCTCTAACTCCTGAGACTGAGGGAAAAGGGGAAAAAGACTTTAAAAATTTTACTTATTTCAATTGTTTTTTTTATAAACTAGTAAATTTTATATTGTAATATCTAATTCGTGACTAAACTTAGAAAATGAAGCCAGATCTTGCACTGTGTCTGTCTAAATATGTCTTGGTATGTCTTTGTCTCTGGGTAATATTTTGAGGTTAATTTGTAAATGAGCTCTATTTATTTGGCTTAAAAAAGGTAAGCACTTACAAATCAAATAATTCTAAATTAAACAATAAATTCCAGGTTCATGTGAACTGGGAAATATTCAGTATTAAATACCTGATATTAATGTTTGTTTGTTGAACTATCTAATATAGACATGTCTTAGAGTAATTAAGTAGAATATTTTCATTGTACCTAGGTTTAATATAAGTTAAATATTATATCTGTTACAAGTTTATCAACAAGGAAATTACCTCGAGTGAAGAGACTTCTAAAAAAATGTAAATGAGATATGAGCTTTTATATAAACTCTATTAAGAATAATTATTCTTTAGAAATATCTGTCTAAAATAGTCTCTCCAGATTGGCGTAACTTAAATTTCTGAGGGTTGTGCCAAGTGTGCTAAGTGTTGGAAGTCTATTGAATAGTTAGGTCATTTCCAAATAAAATTTTGAAACATTTGCTACTAAACACTAATTTCCTTTTACAGAGAAACTAAAGAGATGTGGGACTATAAATGAATAGTGCTTGGTGCCATCCTAAAATGTTGTAAGAAAGCAAGGGTTTTAGAAATTATCACTGGTATTTATGCTCACCAATCTATAAAATGCTAATATAAAATTCTTGGTTGCTGAATGAAAGTAGGAAGTGTGTTTTCAGTAAAAAAAAAAGAAAGAAAAAGGTATGAAAAATACTACAAAGAGTTATGCATGATCAGGATTTTCTAAAATTGGATTAGAATTAGTTAGATAAATGGATTTTGTTAGGAATGACACAGCCATAAGAAAACTGGTTAGAGTCAGCTGGGCCCAAGATGGCGGTGCTGACTCTCACTAGACCTTGAGCCGTGGTATTTACGCCCATTGTGACATATCAGCAAGCCCGTCAACACTGACTAAATCTGACCAATGTTCTAAACCCCTTTAATTGATCTTTTCCATAAAACTTCCTAAATAGAATTCTTTTGAAGTTCTTTTGACCTCTAGCTAACTTTGGGGTGCTTCAGAGGGCCCCTGAAACATCCCAAAGAGCGATATTAAACTGTGTTTATTTGGTTGGTTAAATTACATGAAAAAGATGATCAAATGAGTAATAAATCCACTCATGTTATAATGTATGGTAAAATTACTAATACAGATATCCTAGAAATTATATGGTGTTCTTAACATTCTGATATGTCCTGGTATTCTAATGGAAAACCTGATGACTTCACAAAAGTTAACAGAAGGACTGAATGAACCAGAGAATATGCTTATAACTTTTATGGTTTCTATCTAAAAAATGATTGGTTTTCAGGGAGTAGGGAAAACCTTCCTCTCAAACGAATTATGACAATACTTTGGTAAAATTAAACGTTATAAACAAAGCAATTATATTTTCTCTCTATCTGACTCCTCCAGAAATTTGAAATTCTTAGGTTTCCAGTAAGTTTATCAAATGAGTTAGGAATGTTATCTCATGGGTACAAAAATCTCAAGAAATTTTTGAGACCTTAAAAAGGGAAGCATTCAACTAGATTTGTTAGGCAAAATCTGTTATAAGCCTTTGGTGTGAGTTTCCCAGCCCTCTTTTATTTTAAAAGTCCAGTCTGAGACTCTATAAATGTTTCGGCAAAATAAAAAGTCTATAGTCAATTATGGTTATATAAATCATCAGACCAAAATTAGTGAGAACAGACCTATTTTGCAAACAAACTAGCCTTAATTTGGTTATATTTGATTTAAATGAGGGTAATTTTAGGGAGAAAAAGATATTTCAAAAAATGTTAAATCCCAGTTTGTTAATGGGGGTCTGCATCTAGTAAGACTCATCTCTTAGATAGTTCTTTGCTGTTACGTGATATTAATGTAAAATTTAATTGAATTCTTAAAGAACACCCTAAGTTTGTTTCTGAAGCTTATTTCAATTTGTTTCTGAAGCTTATCTATCTTTGGATGAAAATCAGATGCCTCATGACCTGCAACCAGGACTGGAAAAAGACATAATTTAAGGGACTGTCTCCAACCTGGATGGAAGGACTTTTTTACCAGGTACTCTTAACTAGCTCATGCACAATGAAACTGAAGGGAAATTAACTCTTAGATTATTTCCCACTTGCCAAAGGCCCCTACAGTGGATTGGTCTATAGAGAAGACAGCTGACCTGATCTCACCTTAAAATGATGCTCAAGCAGGAGAAACTACACTACACCAGGATGAGAAGACGACGACATCAGAGGTAGGCAGTTTGCCCAAGATGCTGGACCTGATTCGTATGATCATTTATGTTTTCTTGACTTCTTAGACCTTTGCATATAAATCAAATCCTTTTCTATCATAGGCCTGATTCTATGCTAGTTTTAAAAATCAATTCAGTTGTTGGGTTTGTGGCCAATTACCTGTGTCTAGTTCTGGGTTACCTTGTTAAATTTCTCTACTACAAGACTCTAACTGGTTGGCCCTGAGAAAATTTACTTAAAAAAACAATTATAGTCATATTCAGGTTACTGTGATGTTACTATATGGGATCCCCTCACCGGGCCAATTAATAATGCCTGCTCTGACTCTGGCCATAAATTTGAGCCTTTATCTATTACTCAAGCACAATCAGAGCAACAAGTAAAGTTTCAGCAAAGGAGGAAAAATCTACCACAATTATGGGATGGATTTATATAGATAACACCAGGCTATGGTAATTTAGGTTTAAAGTCTCCTCTGTGTTGGAAACAATTAAATCATACTAAGGATAATCACTCTAGTAACACTAGAAAACTGGGCTATGTGCCTTATAGACAGTGGTGCCAATGTATAATTTCCCTGGAAGATAAAGATTCTACAGAGCAGACTAAGTCAGGTGACCTGAGATCTACTGGGCTACATCTAATGGACGCTCTTAAGTCTTACTTGTGACTTTACTAATACTGCTGGCTATGTTATTTGTATTTCACCTGTTTTACAAAATTACCGTTTCTTACACCGTCAAATGGTCAAATGCGTGTGTGAGGCCTCTAACAGAATAATATATAGTGCCAATAAGATCGATGATGGTAACAGTGTAACTCTAGATATGGGGAGAAGCAACAAGAGGGGATATTTTCCTGGACCAAGAGGCTGGCAAGACAGGTGGTCCAGAGAATTTTGGATACTGTTTCATGGCCTAGTCCAGTAACAGCACATTGAGTGGCCTGTCAACAAAATCTTTGCCAAACCTGAGAATGGATGTTCTCAGCACCGTGGGATAAAATGGTCATGAAATGCCCCCCTCAAAATCATGGTCAAGTTTATGAGCAAGAGAGGGCTCTGCCAACTGAAGACTGACACTTGCCAGCTTCATCTACAAAGATTAAATCATGGCCACTGAAACTGCTGACTTTCAACGCCCCTGAAAGGAGTTCAGGGTGAAAACCAGGAATGGGGCACTCTGTGCTCTGGGAAAAACTGGCATAACAGGCCTTCAGATAGTTATATCTTTTCAGGAGAAGATTTTATGAATCCCAATTCTTGCATCTTCTCATACCTAGAGAAACACTGGCGTCATTAATGGTGAAATCTGCTTTGGCTAACTAGGTGATTCTATGGGTGTACTTTCCGATTAGACCTTGTGTTGCTAAACACTTGCGTTTTCTGAGTCGTGTCAGGCTTGGATGCCACCATTCTCAAAACAATGTCTGCTGGAAGCTGGTAACTGCAATCTTTTTATAAAACTAGGCAACTGGCTACAAGTCTCCCTGAAGTGCCAGGTCCAGACTGGGTTTCAGGCCTATTCTTCTAAAAAGAAATGAGATTTATTTTGTCTACTAAATTCCAGTTTTCACTCCTCCAACTACTTCTAATTGGGTCTGTTACACCAAAATGGCAGACCAAGGGACTGAGATTTTAATCATATAAGACTCAGATCTAGAACTTGGAACTCAGAAATACTTCCAATTCAGTGTTTATACTCCAAGCTGAGGCAGTCTTATGCTCCATTTTGACAGGAAGTTATCACAGTCATAGTTGCCTGCTGCTGCTGCTGCTAAGTTGCTTCAGTTGTGTCCAACTCTGTGTGACCCCATAGACGGCAGCCCACCAGGCTCCCCCGTCCCTGGGATTCTCCAGGCAAGAACACTGGAGTGGGTTGCCATTTCCTTCTCCAATGCAGGAAAGTGAAAATTGAAAGTGAAGTCACTCAGTCGTGTCCGACTCTAGCGACCCCATGGACTGCAGCCCACCAGGCTCCTCCGTCCGTGGGATTTTCCAGGCAAGAGTGCTGGAGTGGGGTGACAGACGGAGTAGAACTCTGTGGGGCTCTGGAGTGAGATCTGTTCTGTGTCCTCCATTTCTTGTCTGTAGGATATAGGCTTCATTCAGCCTCCTTGACCTTCCCTGAGCTCCAAAGGGTGGATCCAAACAATTGCTAATCAGGGAAGGGAGGGGATACAGAAACAGGAGAAACAATCAAAGGTTGGTGCAGCCTCCAGACAGAGTCCTGGTTCCTACTCAAAGGAATATACATAACAATGTCTTTGAGCCCCCACCCAGGTGGGGATGGTAACTTCAGACTGAACACAAGATTCCTGGAGCACAGCTCTGTTGCCTCACCACCAACCAATCAAAAAGGGTCACAAACCCTGCAGCCCTCACCCCAAATGTTGCCTCCTGTTTCCGGGGACCAGAGATAACCATCCTGTTAGGTCTCCTGTTTGGCCCTTGTCTATTTCATCTCTGAGAGGGGCAAACAGTTTCAGACTAAATTGATGTTATTATAACGGTGAATGCTGGTTTCAGGCAAAAAATAATCTTGACTTAGATCTGGTAGAGAGAGACTTCTGCTCTGAGAGGCAGGCTACGCCCATGCACAGCAGGAAGAAGTTACGGAAGAAAGAGACCTCCGCCCCAGTTCCCAAGAAGTATCTTGAGTATGAAGTCTCTCGGGGGGAGTTGTTAGGGGAAGCATACTGATTGAAACCGCCCACCCTGGCCAGGCACCATAGTAACCATTTGCATGAGTTGTTTTATGACAGGAGATCCTGATAAGGAATACAGAACTAATGAGCCACCACCAACAGGAACAGTTCGGGAAAGGTCAAAAGGAGACACCGCGTGTCTGTCCACTTCCCAGAATCCCTCTCGCCAGCATCCATCTTGGCTGAGCGATGCGTGCACCACCAGGAAAGACTCTGAATTAGAATGATTGGCCAAAGACCACCCGGAAACTGATCTCATCATCATAAAACCCGAGACTGCGAGCCACATGGCAGAGCAGCTCTCCTGGGTTCCCTTACCTACTGCTCTCCACCCGGGCGCCCTTTCCCAATAAATCTCTTGCTTTGTCAGCACATGTGTCTCCTCGGACAATTCATTCCGAGTGTTAGACAAGAGCCCGGTTTCGGGCCCTGGAAGGGGTCCTCCTTCCTGCAACAATTCTAGGAATCAGCAAACAACTAAAATGGACTGGAATGGGTGAATTTAGCTCAGATGACCATTATATCCACTACTGCGGGCTGGAATCCCTTAGAAGAAATGGAGTGGCCATCATGGTCAACAAGAGTCCAAAATGCAGTACTTGGATACAATCTCAAAAACGACAGAATGATCTCTGTTTGTTTCCAAGGCAAACCATTCAATATCACAGTAATCCAAGTCTATGCCCCAACCAGTAACGCTGAAGAAGCTGAAGTTGAACGGTTCTATAAAGACCTACAAGACCTTTTAGAACTAACACCCCCAAAACATGTCCTTTTCATTATAGGGGACTGGAATGCAAAAGTGGGAAGGAAGGAAGTCAGGATTTTGCTCCTATCCTTCACCTAATTTCTCCCACTCTTAACATATTACATCACCAGACCACAGTGATCAAAACCAGGAAATTCATGTGGATGCAACTGAGTAACTAAGCTGGAAATTTTATTCATGTCTCTCCAGCTGTCTGACTAACACGCTCCTTTGAGTCAGGACCCAGTCCCTCTGTGACCAGCAGCCCAGCCCCGGGGGGCTTCCTGCGCCTTTCACAACCTGAGCACTTGGGAGGGCTCTGGCAAGCCAGTCCGTGGAATGTCTTTTGCTTTGGGATAATCTGATATTTCCTCACAGTTACACTGAGCTGATGTGTTTGGGGCAAGAATCCCGCAGAACTCTCTGCATCCTATGGAGAACGACAGGGTGTCGAGAGTCTTCCTCTCTAACCAGGGGTTTCAAATCTGGTGGATTCACCAATGGAGGTTGAAGGAAAACAATAGAAAGAATTTTTTTTTCTGGAAAGTTGCAAAAAAGCAAACCTAGAGTTTCTAGAGCCAGCGCAGTTTACATAGTGTTTACATCATACTTAAAACTATTTACATAACGTTGACATTTTATGGGGGGGGTCTTGGAACCAATTAGAACCAATCAGAACGATTGTTCTGCTAATGTTGATGATTCGGGTGGTGTCAGGGGGGTTTCCTCACTGTAGAGTCTCCGTTTTCCTTCGTCGTTGGTACACACCCATGGGCTTCCCTGGTGGCTCAGACAGTAAAAAGAATCTGCCTGCAATGCAGGAGACCTGGGTTCCATCCCTTGGTTGGGAAGATCCTCTGGATTCCCTGGGTCAGTAAGATCCCCAGCAGGAGGGAATGGCGACCCACTCCAGTATTCTGGCCTGGAGAATTCCGTGGACAGAGGAGCCTGGTGGGCTATGGGGTCACAAAGAGTCTGACACAACTGAGTGACTGGTACACACAGACTCACTTCGAGGAGGTGTACCGAGACTCGACTGTGGCTTCTCATCATGCTGACACCTGCCGCGTTTAGCAACAGTAGGTGGTTCTGGCTTACAGACATAATCACTGTGGTGTCAGCCTGAGGGAAATTTTCTATTTCCATATTTGCATATGTCTTTGTGATTCTGTTATAAGGAAGAGCTGCCCCTTCTCCACTGTATGAATGCATGTGTATGTGTTCAATCATGCATTCATTCCTCACTGATATGACTGTGGACTTACGGGTATCGATTTTATGCTGTGGGTTAGTAATTACTGTCATTGTTTATTTTGTTGCTCAAATTGTCCCATATTTCGCCTCTGGGGCTCCTGTGGTCTGTCCATGTGCCCTCATCGTTTTCTGAGCACTTGCTTAACTTCTGACACCATGCATGTTCCAGGCTCATGGTGTGTTTTCCCAACACCACACGGAGTTAACGTTTTGCAAGGAGTCTTGCTTCCTTTATTGGAGACTCATACTCAGAAACAAACGCCTGGCCTCCAGGCGTGCCCCTGTCCCGGGGGTGGCAGGCCTCCAGGCGTGCCCCTGTCCCGGGGTGTCCTTGCGGAGACTCATACTCAGAAACAAACGCCTGGCCTCCAGTTGTGCCCCTGTCCCGGGGTGTCCTTGCGGAGACTCATACTCAGAAACAAACGCCTGGCCTCCAGTTGTGCCCCTGTCCCGGGGTGTCCTTGCGGAGACTCATACTCAGAAACAAACGCCTGGCCTCCAGGCGTGCCCCTGTCCCGGGGGTGGCAGGCCTCCAGGTGTGCCCCTGTCCCGGGGTGTCCTTGCCTCTAGGCTACCCAAGCAGACAGAACTGGGGCGACACGTGGACCCCTTGAGGTTATTCCCTCAGCTCCCATCATCCCCTCCTCCTCTGCCTGAATCATAGCGTCTTTTCCTGACGGTGAGAAGCCTGGTTTTCATCCCCGCGTTCTGTTTACATAGCCGCTCAATCCTAGATTAACCGCACTGCACTTCGGAGTGTGCTGCCCTTGCCCCTGCGGGAAACACAGTTCCGAAGGACAGTAAAATACTTGAGCATGGATCGCTCTGTCCTGAGCTGCACCGTGTGGTCATTAAACCGTTTTCCAAACGTATCAGGTTAGTGATGGGTTCCTCTGGAACCGTTGTGTCCCGGCCGGGCGCCCCACATCTTGGCCGATTCTAAGTGCTGTTCTGGGGAAGTCGTTCCAGACGCACAGCGGTCTCGCTCCCCTCCCCCTCACTCCCCTGCCCGTCCCCACCCTTCCCGCATTGGTGACTAATCTCCTGTCTGATTTATGCATCTGCATTTCTTTTACACAAAAAGCAGATGTGTTCTTTCCCCCATCTCCCTTCTCTCTTACAGGAGGACAGGATACTAAATACTCTTGTACTTCACTTTTTTCACTTAGCAGTATATCCTGGAATATCCATATCAGTTCTTAGAAGTCCTCATTTTTTTAACAGCTGAATAATGCTGCTTTGTGTTCAACAATTTTCTCAATGACTACTTAGGTTCTTCCTACATTTTTTCAACAACAAATAATGCTACAATGAATAACAATATATATACATATACTCACACATACACACACACATGTACACATACATATACATTTTGATTATATGTACACATATATACATCTGGTGGCTTAGTGATAAACAATGCGCCTGCCAATGCAGAAGACTTAAAGAATGCAGGTTTGACCCATGGGTGGGGACGATCCCTTGAAGAAGGAAATGGCAACCCACTCCAGTATTCTTGCCTCGAGAATCCCACGGACAGAGGAGCCTGGTGGGCTGCAGTCCATGGTGTCACAAAGAGTCGGACACAAGTGAGCAACTGAGCACCCAGCCACACATACACATAAACACTTGCATACAGATGTATATCTGGAGTTAGGAGTTAGCTACTACTGTATAGCAGGTCACTTCCAAATGTAGTATCTTAAAACAGCAGCTCTTTATTACTTTACAGAATCTGCTGATCAGGAATCCACGAACAACTCAGCCGGGTCGCCTGGCTCTGGGTCGAGCTGCCAGCGGGAGGTGGTCTCACTCAAAGGAGGACCTGCATGCAAGCTCGCCGGGCAGCTGTGTGCGGGATGTGAGCTCTCTGCAGCGCTGGGCTGAGAGCCTCACTTCCTGCCTGGCTGGAGGCCGCCCTGAGTTCCTGGGTTGTCTGCAGTGGCTCACTGCTTCGAGTCTGTCTTCCTTCCATGTGAGCGAGCAAGACAGAGCAAGACCTGAGTCCCAGTCTTTTTGCAACCTGATCTCAGATGTTGCCTTCTGTCCCTTTCATCACATTCTGTTCATTAGAGGTGTGTCACTCCCGGTAACTCAGATGGTAAAGAATCTGCCTGCAATGTGGGAGACCTAGGTTTGATCCCTGAGTTGGGAAGATCCCCTGGAGGAGGGGATGGCCACCCACTCCAGTATTCCTCCCTGGAGAATCCCATGGACAGAGGAGCCTGGAGGGGTACAGTCCAGAGGTCGGACACAACTGAGTGACCGGCACTTTCACCAGGTCTGGGTAACACTTAAGGGAGAAAGGAGCGTGGGGCACAAGCCCCAGGACGCAGGGCGCCTGGGGACCGTCCAGAGCCTGCCTGCTGCAGAACAGATCTTCAGGGCACATTCTCAGAAGAGAACTGCTAGTTCAGAGTGTGTGTGTGTGTGTGCGTGTGTGCTGGCAGGTGGATCACACAGATTTGCATCCCCACCAGTCACGTGTAAGAGTGTGTTTGCCCATAGCCTGGACAGTTGGGTGTACCACCAGACATTTCTATTTTTACCAATCTGGCAGGTGAAAAAATAGTATTTCAATGAAAAAAACATGCTCACAGTCATTCATAACGAAATAAAAATAAAACAACATTGAAACACTGGTGTTTTCCTTCTGTACTTCCATATCATGTGTGAAGAGACTTTTACTTCTTTGCTGATGTTACACCTGCAATTGAATACTTTTTATCTAACTGCATTGCTGAGTGTATGCCGTGTGGAATAGTTAAGAAAATGCCGGGCATACCTTACTTTGACCTTCCCGGTGGGTCAGATGATAAAGAGTCCCCTGCAGCGCTGGAGACCTGGGCTTGACCCCTGGGTCAGAAAGATCCCCTGGAGGCGGGCACGGCTACCCACTCCAGTATTTTTGCCTGGAGAATCCCATGGACAGAGGAGCCTAGCGGGCTACAGTCCATTGGGTCGAAAAAAGTCAGATACTACTGAGCAACTAACACACTTTTACCTTGTTCTTTATGTTAGTAAAAATGCCTCTAATGTTTCTTCATTAAATAAGATGCTGGCTTCAGGACCAAAGAATATCTATGTTATTATTATTATTATATTAAGAAAGTATCTTAAGTAAGTAATTTTTATCAGGAATGGTTCTGAATTTTGTCCAAGACTTTAACCGCTTCTGTGGACATAATTATGTCTTCCTGGATCTGTAAAAATGTGTATAATATTGATGGATTTTCAGATATTGAATCAACTTTGCTTTCCTGGAATAACTCACACTTAGTCATGACAAATTATTTTCTTAATGTGGTATTGACTTCTACTTGCTAACATTTTATTTGTATTTTTGTCACCCTCTATCCTTAATCTTGGAGAAGGCAATGGCACCCCACTCCAGTACTCTTGCCTGGAAAATGCCATGGACGGAGGAGCCTGGTGAGCTGCAGTCCATGGGGTCGCAAAGAGTCAGACACGACTGAGTGACTTCACTTTCATTTTTCATTTTCATGCACTGGAGAAGGAAATGGCAACCCACTCCAGTGTTCTTGCCTGGAGAATCCCAGGGACGGGGGAGCCTGGTGGGCTGCCGTCTATGGGGTCACACAGAGTCGGACACGACTGAAGCGACAGCAGCAGCAGCAGCAGCATCTTTAATCTTTCAGTATATTTCTGTTTTAATCATGCCTCTTCTAGACATCATATTATTGCATATATTTTTTCTATATTCAATCTGTCTTTATCTTTTATATTTGATAAGTTTTGTCTATTTATAATTATTATAGTGACCGTATGTTAGGATTTGGTTTTGTGATCTTATGCTTTGCTTTTATCGAACTTTTTTTTCTTTTTTGCTTCTTTTTATTCTCTTTTCCTGCTTTCTCTTGGTCATTTTGAGTTTTCTGCCAGTTTAAAAGGTTAAAGACTATATTTTTGTTCTTACTGTGGCTAACCTCAATTTAAAACCTATAATCATGCATATTTACCAGTCGTAGTAAACTTGGCAATATCTTACTGTGTCTTACAATTCAGGACGCTCTGCTCCTGGTTTTGGTCTCCTCCCCCTTCAGCCCCCATGGTGCTGATATCTTAGTTCTGGACTGCTGCGGACACAGTCTGTTCCCCACTTGGTTCCTATTGTAGACCTTTCCTAGGCATTTCATCACCCTCAGCTCCGTGTCTGGTATAGCAGTGCCCTGGATTTGTCTCTTTTCGTGTCTGAATCCTGCCTCCAAGAGCCTTTTTCAGTGGATGGCAACATTTTTGAGGCTTGTATGAGTGAGAATGTTTATATTCTCACATCTGAATGACAATTCAGACTTTAAAAAGCTAACATTCGAAGCCCTTTTCTTTTACTACTTTAAACCCATTAAAGGACGTGTTGCCTGGCGGCACGGTGGACAAGCACCCACCTGCCGATGCAGGGACAAGGGGTTGACCCCTGGTCCGAGAAGATTCCTCATGCATGGAGCAGCTGAGTCCACGCGCCACAGCTGGTGAGCCTGCATTCTAGAGCCTGAAACTGCCACTACTGAAGCCCATGCACCCTAGAGCCTGGGTTTGGAAACCAGAGGAGCCACTGCAGGGAGAAGGCTGTGTATACTGCGACTAGAGAGTCACCCCTTTCTCTCTGCAGCTAGAGAAATCTGGAGCATGGCAGTGAAGACCCAGCACAGCTGAAAATAAATAAAATTATTTTAAAAAACCAAACCCATTACACCAGTATCCTCTTGTAGTGTTTTCCTGCCAAGCTGTCTCTTACTCCTTTGCAGGTAGAGTGAGGATAAAATTCAACCATGAAGCTTCTGCGAGTGGAGGGGCACTTCTAGGAATGAAGCTTGGGCCGCAGATGGAAACCAGAAGGGCCTCGCATACACGGAGACACCCTTCTCCAGGGGACCTTCCCAACCCAGGGATCAAACCCAGGTCTCCCGCGTTGCAGGTGGATTCTTTACCTGTTCAGCCACCAGGGAAGCCCAAAATGGAGACACAGGCTCTACTTACTGGCTGGTTGTTTAATCACCCTGCTTACAGATGTGTAATTCTCTCTCTCTGGAAGCCTTTAGAGTTTTCTCCTTGCATCTGATGTTCGTGGGTTTTGTTTTAGCACTTCTTGTGTGGATTTGCTGTCGTTCCCCCTTCTATGAATTCTTTCTGTGTGATCCCATCTTCCTCCATCCCTCCCTGCCCCCCACCCTCCTCCTCTCTTTCCCTCCCTCCCTCCCTCCCTTTCCTCAGTCTGTGTCTCTGTGACTCCTGCTGTAACCTCTCTTCTGGACTTTTTATTGTAGTCAAACGTAGAGCTACTCATCCTGCCTACAGGAGCTGTTTCAGTCCAAGTGAAATGGATTTATTATCGCAAATTTTTTAAAAGGCATTTTGTTTTATCCCCCTATCTCCAGCACATTTTAACGTTCAAATGCTTCTGCAGCCGTAGGCACTCTGGGCCTGGGGAGTCAGGAGCCCCACCCCTCGGCCTTCCTAAAAGGTATTCGCCTTTATGATCATAAAAGGTATTTCCAGATGCCTGTGGCGCTACTGCTGTCTCTCCAGGAATTGTGGACATGAAGTCTCAGACTCCACGTTCCTTGTCTCAGGATGGCTAGAGCCCCTGACCACAAACAGCAGAATCTCCTTGGACCAGTCTAAGCAGAAAAGGGATTTAGTAAATGCTACAAGATCCGTCAGAGAATTGTGCAGAATGGGAGTGTGTTTTAAGACTGTGCTTCCAGGACCAACACCTGGGCGGTGTGACAGGCGTGGAAAGGTGAGAAGCTGGTCCCCTGATCAGTGGCGGGGCTCTGCTGCCAGAACCGGCCCGTGTTCTCAGTGATGAAGCCGCCCGCACGCGGGCCCGTACAGTGGACGTTCTGTAAGGAGCCTGCTTCTGGGGCACGCATGTGGGAGGCCGGGGGCAGCGGGAGCCCCAGCCTCGCCCCCTGCCTGCCGGCTGCCAGGGAGGCCTGTGAGGAAACGGGAAGTTTGAGGACTTCCTAAAATACACAAAGACTGCTTGAATCCTTATGGGCTCTGGTCACAGGAGGGGTTCGCCAGGAGCCCCCAAGGAGCCTACAAGCCAACAGAGGAGGAAGACCAGCAAACCTCCCAGAACTGCCCCTAGGAGGACGGGAACGGACCCCAGACAGTACGTCCAACCTAAGACAGCTCTGCCAACCAGGAACGTGTTCACATTTCTCCGCGTGCTTGCCTAATTCTCCCATCTGCAGGAAAAGGAAGCCTTTTAAATTAAATTTGCAGAGTTGTCTCTCATATGTTCAAGAAGTCTTCAGATGATTTTAAACAAGCTGTAAGCCTGCCAGTTCCACGGAGAGATGACCTCATTGATCAGGGGAGCTTTCAGAGCATCCGTTTAGGAAAAGCAAGTGCTAAGATTCAATGCCCGCTCAGGAGGCTTAGGTACCCAAATTGTGTTGAAAGGCTTACTCTTTGCTCTAAGTAGCAACTTCTGAAAACTTTAATAAACAACTGTGAGGTCATGTAATTCTTAATTAGAAAGGCTTTCAGAAGAAAGGGGAATGCACTTGTGTTTAAATGAAACAAAACTGGAAAGACTGGATCCATGCACTGCACACTGTCATTATCACCTACACCATCATGTTGTATCTCCAGCGCTGGTTTCCAGACGCCGAGGACGGATGTCGGCAGGCCCAGGGCTGGTGACAGGAGCCTGCTTTAACAGCTTCACCTGTGCTCTGCTCTCACTCTTGGCCAGAAGCAAAGACACTGCAGTGAAATGCAGTGAAATTCATTGCCGCACGCGCTGGCCTTCCGTCCGTCTCATGCTGACCTTTACCCTCCCTCTTGGCAGAACTTGTGCCAAGCGTGGTGCTACAGTTACAAATTAAGCAAATGCAGTCAGAGAACTCTTGGGGTTTTGGTTGTGTTTTTAAGTACCTAACTACAATTATTATAAGGTTTGAGGTGGGTGAACTACTTAGGGGGTGTTTGCTTATGCTAGAAAATATATGTGCGTATGCAAGCTCAGTCACTTCAGCTGTGTCTGACTCTTTGTGACCCCATGAACTGTGGCCTGCCAGGCTCCTCTGTCCATGGAATTTCCCAGGCAAGAATACTGGAGTGGGTTGCCATTTTCTACTCCAGGGGATCTTCCTGACCCAGGGATTGAACCCGTGTCTCTTGTGTCTCCTGCATTGCAGGTGGATTCTTTACCCGATGAGCCACCAGGGAAGCCCAGAAAATATACAGAGGAAGCAAAGCTTGCATTTTGACTTTTGAATGAAGAGAGGATTTCAGATCCAAAAGAGAGAGAGAGAGAGAGAGAGCGAGCTTGCTTTTACACATGTTGTTTTTGCTTATCCTGTGGAATCTTTGTAATAAAAAAATATTTTATTTGCTTGGCTGCAACAGGTCTTAGTTGTGGCACGCGAGCTCAGCTGTGGCGTGTGGGATCCAGTTCCCCGACCAGGGAGCGAACCCAGGCCCCCTGCACTGGCAGCACAGTCTTAGTCCCTGGACCGCCAGGGAAGTGCCTATCCTACAGAATCTTGAGACCATCTGTTTCCTCAAACTCTGCCTACAAAAAAGTAAAGGGACTGCACAAGGTCTAGAGGATATCATCTGAGAATTATGTGAGTGTGTGCAATGTAAACCTTGGTGTGAAAATACAGGGCCTAGTGTGCAGAAAATTTGGTTCAGTTCAGTTCAGTCGCTCAGTCATGTCCGACTCTTAGCGACCCAATGGACTGCAGCCTACTGGGCTCCTCTGTCCATGGGATTTTCCAGACAAGAGTACTGGAGTACTGGAGTGGGCTGCCATTGCCTTCTCCGAGGTTGTAACATTACTAGAAGCTAAATATCAAAAGGTAGAGTTGATTTGTTTAGCCAGAACCCTTGAATGTAGACAGACCTTACCATCTACACTGAAGAATTGACGAGATCATAGATACTGAATTGGCTGGATGGTCGTGTGATTCTTGGCCTGATTTCCAGTTTCCTGTCCTGGGAACACGAGCCCAGAGCTTCCCCTTCTAAGAACTACCAGCTGCTGGAATGCAAAAGCCTTCACACTGAGAATACACGCAAACACCTGTGCTGGACTCTACATTGGGTAAGTGTTCACGTAGCAGAGAGGAAAGACTGTCTCCAGTGAATCTAGAACTATTACTTGGAACTTACATATTGAGGACATGCACTCCAAGGACAAAGAACAAGGGTAATTGCCAAGCTGGCGTTCAGTAGTTTCACTGTTTGCTGGAATAATGGAACGATTGAGAAAGTACTTTTATATTGTTGGGTAAAGCAATTAAGGAATGAAATGCTTGTGTTAGAAATAATGCAATTCAGTATAAATGATTCGATTACAAAATGAAAGAAATTAAGTAGAAGTACTCTACAAGTAGTGACCTGACCTGCCTCTTAAGAAACCTGTATGCAGGTCAAGAAGCAACAGTTAGAACTGGATATGGAACAACAGACTGGTTCCAAATAGGGAAAGGAGTACGTCAAGGCTGTATATTGTCACCCTGCTGATTTAACTTCTATGCAGAGTACATCATGGGAAACACTGGGCTGGGAGAAGCACAAGCTGGAATCAAGATTGCTGGGAGAAATATCAATAACCTCAGATATGCAGATGACACCACCCTTATGACAGAAAGAGAAGAGGAACTAAAAAGCCTCTTGATGAAAGTGAAAGAGGAGAGTGAAAAAGTTGGCTTAAAGCTCAACATTCAGAAAATGAAGATCATGGCATCTGGCCCCATCACTTCATGGCAAATAGATGGGGAAACAGTTGAAACAGTGGCTGACTTCATTTTCTCGGGCTCCAAAATCACTGCAGATGGTGACTGCAGCCATGAAATTAAAAGATGCTTACTCCTTGGAAGAAAAGTTATGACCAATCTAGACAGTATATTGAAAAGCAGAGACATTACTTTGCCAACAAATGTCCATCTAGTCAACACTATGGTTTTTCCAGTAGTCATGTATGGATGTGAGAGTTTGATTATAAGGAAAGCTGAGTGCCAAAGAATTGATGCTTTTGAACTGTGGTGTTGGAGAAGACTCTTGAGAGTCCCTTGGACTGCAAGGAGATCCAACCAGTCCATCCTAAAGGAGATCAGTCCTGGGTGTTCATTGGAAGGACTGATGTTGAGGTTGAAACTCCAATACTTTGTCTACTTGATGCGAAGAGCTGACTCATTGGAAAAGCCCCTGATGCTGGGAAAGATTGAAGGTGAGAGGAGAAGGGGACAATAGAGGGTGAGATGGTTAGATGGCATCACCGACTCAATGGACATGAGTTTGAGTCAGCTCCAGGAGTTGGTGATGGACAGGGAGGCCTGGCGTGCTGTGGTCCATGGGGTCTCAAAGAGTTGGACATGAATGAGCGACTAAACTGAACTGAACTGAATTCAACAAGAATTGACAGGGAAATATCAGTGTGAGTGCATGATTTTTTTTCAAAGTCCTTTTGAGTGCTGTGGGCTGAACTGGCCAAGACACCCTGTGCCTCCGGCAGCAGGAGGGAGCTGGGCTGGCGTGTGGGTTGCTGACACACTCCCCACTGGAAGAGGGGGGTCTTCACGATGGGGCTGGGAAGTCGGGGGCACTCGTGCCGGGCTTAGTGCGATCAAAGCAGAGAGACTTGGACAGGGGCTCCCAGAGGCCAAAGTGATACCATTGACCGAAAACAGTAAACATCACTGACGAAAACATTCAGTCTATGACAGTTTCTGAGCCGGCTCTGCTCAAAAGGGAAAACGGAAAAAACATGTCAAAATAATCTGTTACAACTGAAATGGCTACTGAACCAATTATACTCGAAAAATCGAGCAGAAAAGGAGAGTTGAGTATTTATCCTGCTTCTTCACTGGGGCCCATGTCCAGGTGTAAGTGGATAGTTTAGTTAATGGAATAAAGCGCTGCCTTATAGCAAAGCTCTGATAACTAGGCATAGAAAACCGCCGTCCAGCTGCCCTTGTGACTGTCTAGGTGAGACTTACCGGTTGGGGCCGGTACCACCCTTCTGCTCCCGGGTCAGCCTCTGCCCTCCTCGTGCCCTGCGGCTCCAAGGCCAGGACCCTGCCCGGGTGACAGACGCCTCGTGTGACTCTGCTCCATCCACTCTCTCCAGGCCTGAAAACCGAGTTCTTCTGAGACAGTGACAGGCTGCGGAAGCGCTCCCATGTGACTTTGGGTTTCGGGACCCCAGATTGTGTGACTACTTGTGTTTTGGACACCCTCAGCCAAACCCCCTGCACAAACACATCTGAGAAGATGGCTGAGAAGTCCCGGGTGAAAACGTAAGAAGGCACAGTCCCTGAGCCCGGCCGGAGGTCCCAAGTGGCCCTGTGGCGGGCGGGAGCAGCCTTTGGAGGAGGTGTGGGGCACGGCCAGCGAGGCGGGAGGAATGTCACCGAAGGGGCCTGTGGATTTCCCGGCCGCCACGTCTGTGCCTGGGACGTGCAGGTCCAGCCCAGGACAGTGCAGGACACTCGTCACGGCCCCAACTTCTGCCCCGTGACCCGTCAGAGAAACGAAGTGTCCTGTGGACGAAGCCCTCATGGCCCTTTGACACGTGACAGTCGACGTCACTCATCATGGAAGTGTCACAGTGCAGGCTTCGAACCCCGAGTTTTATTATTTGAAATGAACAACATTTTGAGCCCTGGAGTATTATTTTCACACAGAACATTATACGTGGCAGTTTAAAAAATTGAAAATGTGTTGCTACTGTTGACTAAAAAAAGATGTACAACTAGAGAGCTGTGAGTTAAGTTTTATTTAGGGCACAATGAGGCCTGCAGCCCAGGAGGCAGCATCTCAGAGAGCTCTGAGAGTCTGCTCCAAAGTGGCAGTGGGGAAAGTCAGTACAGAAGGTTTTGGTGAAGGGGGAGTTCACTACTGTGAACATTTTACAAAAGGTTTCTGTTAGTCATGAGGGTCTGGCATCACCATGAAGGGATTTAATGTTTCTCTAGGTATGCCAGGATTGAGATCATAAAATCTGTTCCTAAAAACATTCAACTATCTAAAGACCCATCCCACCAGATTCCCTGGAGGACAGAGTGCCTCCCTCCACCCTGAACTCCCTCGGGGGCTGTTGAAGCTCCACAGCTCTGGCAGCACGGGGGTCAATCTCCATAGAGGCAGATGGCAAAGGCCTTTGTTGTTCTGGCACTGGCAATGCTCTTGGTAAGTGCCAATTTGTAGTTGACACTACCAACCCGAACTTGGGTCTCCTCGCCCGCACAGTAAAGCCGACACACTGACCCTGGGCTGTGGGGAGGAACGGGCAGTGTTCACTGCAGGTGATGAGCAAGGAGTCTGCACAGCTGGTGCTCCATACAGCCCAGCTTCCTGGGGGTTTCAGCAAAGCCTTTACAGGCCAGATGAGGGAGGGGGTCCCAGGGAGTGTGATCAGTTCTCTGATTGGTTGATGGTGAGGTCACAGGGAGGGGTCAGGTGTTCACATGATCAACCCTCAGGCACCGATATGTCTGGGGACCATGTGCTCTTGGTCTAGTAGTTGACTTCTTCCTTTTGGAGGGGGTTTAAAAGAAATAGAGGAAAATAACAGAATGGGAAAGACTAGAGATCTCTTCAAGAAAATTAGAGATACCAAGGGAACACTTCATGCAAAGATGGGCTCGATAAAGGACAGAAATGGTATGGACCTAACAGAAGCAGAAAATATTAAGAAAAGGTGGCAAGAATACACAGAAGAGGGAAGGAAATGGCAACCCACTCCAGTGTTCTTGGCTGGAGAATCCCAGGGACGGGGGAGCCTGGTGGGCTGCCGTCTATGGGGTCGCACAGAGTCGGACACGACTGAAGTGACTTAGTAGCAGCAGTACTTCATATGAACAAGCATGTAAAGTATGGTTATCAAATTCAGGAATTTAACATTAATATTTTCATCTAATCTATAGTCCTTGTTCCAGTTCCATTTGTTGTCCCATTGGTAAATTTTTTTACAGCTACAGGATCTAACCCAGGATCATATGTTAGATTATCATGACTCTAATCTGGACCAGTTCTTCAGCCTTTCTTTGTCTTTTATAGTATTTGTTTGGAGAATACAGGACAGTTAAAGTATAGGTTATCCTTCAGTTTGGGTTTTTCTGATTCTTCCTTATGGTTAGATTTGGATTATGCAGTATGGGCTGAAATCCTGTGACTGATGTGTCCTCTCAGTGTCATATCTAGGCTCTCAGAATGTCCCCTCACCTCTTACTGGTGATGTTAATTTTATCACTTGAGTAAGATGTTGTCCAGTTTCTCCACTGTATCGTTAAGTTCCTGTTTTAACTTTTGCAATTAGTAGATAATTTGAGAGGAGAAACTTTGAGACCAGGTTGATTGATGTTCTATTCCTTGTCAAACCTTCCCCTCCTAGATTTAGCATCTTTTGATGATTTTTGTCTGAATAAATTTTTACTGCGATGTTTACCAAATTGTGATTTTTCTACCTGCATTATTCTTTCTATATTAATTAGTTGTCATACTACTCTAAAGAAAAGGTTTCCCTTTATCTATTTATCATAAGTGTAGAATAAATGCTTTTTTTCTGATCACTTAAAAAAAAAAAAAAAAAGAATACACAGAAGAACTGTACAAAAAAGAGCTTCACGACCCAGATAATCACGATGGTGTGATCAGTCACCTAGAGCCAGACATCCTGGAATGTGAAGTCAAGTGGGCCTTAGAAAGCATCACTACGAACAAAGCTAGTGGAGGTGATGGAATTCCAGTTGAGCTATTTCAAATCCTGAAAGAGGATGCTGTGAAAGTGCTGCACTCAATATGCCAGCAAATTTTGAAAACTCAGCAGTGGCCACAGGACTGGAAAAATCAGTTTTCATTTCAATCCCAAAGAAAGACAATGCCAAAGAATGCTCAAACTACTGCACAATTGCACTCATCTCACATGCTAATAAAGTAATGCTCAAAATTCTCCAAGCCAGGCTTCAGTAGTACATGAACCGTGAAATTTCAGATGTTCAAGCTGGATTTAGAAAAGGCAGAGGAACCAGACATCAAATTGCCAACATCTGCTGGATCATCGAAAAAGCAAGAGAGTTCCAGAAAAACATCTATTTCTGCTTTATTGACTATGCCAAAGCCTTTGACTGTGTGGATCACAATAAACTGTGGAAAATCCTGAAAGAGATGGGAATACCAGACCACCTGACCTGCCTCTTGAGACACCTATATGCAGGTCAGGAAGCAACAGAACTGGACATGGAACAACAGACTGGTTCCAAATAGGGAAAGGAGTACGTCAAGGCTGTATATTGTCACCCTGCTTATTTAACTTATATGCAGAGTACATCATGAGAAATGATGGACTGGACGAAACACAAGCTGGAATCAAGATTGCCGGGAGAAATCTCAATAACCTCAGATATGCAGATGACACCACCCTCATGGCAGAAAGTGAAGAGGAACTAAAACGCCTGTTGATTGAAAGTGAAAGAGGAGAGTGAAAAAGTTGGCTTAAAGCTCAACATTCAGAAAACGAAGATCATGGCATCCAGTCCCATCACTTCATGGCAAATAGATGGGGAAACAATAGAAACAGTGTCAGACTTTATTTTACTGAAGATGGTGATTGCAGCCATGAAATTAGAAGACACTTACTCCTTGGAAGGAAAGTTATGACCAACCTAGATAGCATATTGAAAAGAAGAGACATTACTTTGCCAACAAAGGTCCATCTAGTCAAGGCTATGGTTTTTCCAGTGATCATTTATGGATGTGAAAGTTGGACGGTGAAGAAAGCTGAGCGCCGAAGAATTGATGCTTTTGAACTGTGGTGTTGGAGAAGACTCTTGAGAGTCCCTTGGACTGCAAGGAGATCCAACCAGTCCATCCTAAAGGAGATCAGTCCTGCGTGTACATTGGAAGGACTGATGCTGAAGCTGAAACTCCAGTACTTTGGCCACCTCATGTGAAGAGTTGACTCATTGGAAAAGACCCTGATGCTGGGAGGGATTGAGGGCAGGAGGAGAAGGGGACGACAGAGAATGAGATGGCTGGATGGCATCACTGACTCGATGGACATGAATTTCAGTGAACTCCGGGAGTTGGTGATGGACAGGAAGGCCTGGTGTGCTACGGTTCATGGAGTCACAAAGAGTTGGACATGACTGAGTGACTGAACTGAACTGAACTAGCATCCATGAGACAGCTCAGGAATGAGCACCAGAGACGTCATCTGGGGGCTTGTGAGGGGGCTCAGCGAAGGACCTGGGGGAGGGTCCACCCTGGAAGGCCCATCAGGTCCTGCTCCATTGGGATTTTAGAGTAATCACATTTGCACCAAACCAAGCCCTGTGTTTTCCTGTTTTAGTTATTGCCGTTGTTATTACTCTGCATGTAACCATATATACGGTTAACATATTTAGATATTCATGTTGGCTTGGTGTTCTCTACTCACACTCCGCCCAGTACCCAGATGCGATGCCCTGCGGGCACCCTGCAGGGAGCAGGCACTGCACCCGGAGGGCAGATCAAATAGCCACCACATTCTGTGATAACTCACTTCTCATGTCGCCCCAAGACAAGGCCTGGTACATTCACAGGAGGAGCACAGAGCTGGAAGGCCCGGAGTCCACGCTCCCAGGAGGGTTCCGCCCAGCCCGCTGGGAGAACGAAGTTTTCATACCCTTTGACCAGCCTCTCTGATGAGCTTTTCACTCACAAACGGAATGCCCGCTTGTTCTGAGTGTCCTTTCTGCTAATGATGCACCGGTCATTTTAAAGGAACCAAGAACCTTTAAGAGAGGAAGTCTGGTTCTGGGTCACAGCTGTCCTGTTGGTGCTGATGCTGTGTTAGGAGCTGGATTCCAGCCAGCAACGCTGCACCCGAACCTTTTCTCATCGTTCTGGGGTCCAGGCGTGCGTCCTCGCCGGGACTCTGCACAGACCCCGTCGGGAAGCTGGCCCCCAGGGCCCTCAGCGCCCGCTCTGATGTGGGCTGTGCACCTCGAGGGGCCCATGGGCCCCTTCCCTGAGCCCCGTGCCCAGCACACATCCTGGTCGTCCATGTCCACTCTGGGCAGAAATGGCCCTGCCGGCCCGTCCGCGTTTCCTCAGCAGGTGCCCCAGGTGTGAGAGCTGGCAGATGGTATCAGTCTCCCAACTGTCACCTTGAGCTATGCGGGCTCCTTGATGGCACTAGAGACGGGTAGGGCAGGTTCTCCAAGGTGCAAGGGGGAGGGGAGGATCCCAGAGCACAGACTACCAGTGGTGGCTCCGGACTGGACAGGCCGTGAGGCTGCTTTATATGCTCCTGGGTGGTGTGCGTTGCTTACAAGTTGTTACGTGTGCAACCGGTCCAGCAGAAGGCGCTGTTTAATTAAGCCCATCCAGGCTCAGATCCAAAGTTCCTTTCAACCACCCTCACCTGCAGGCAGCCCCGGAGGCATGAACCTGACCTAGGGGGAAGGGCTTGTCCCGGGTCCCCCATCTGTGGTGGATGCAGCCTCGAGGCAGGAGGCCCCAGTCACACGGGCCCCCTGCCCCCTTGCCTCTGGTTCAGCGGGGACAGGCTGGCTGAGAAGACGGGACACAGAGCCTGCGGACTCCTCTGTCCATCTGCCTCCCTCGTCCATGACCGCCAGAGCACAGCAAACCTGCTCCCGTCTACGGGGCAGCATTAGAAACCCCAGCCGTGCTGCGTGCTGACCCGAGGCGTCAGGACAGGCTCCTCGGGCCGCCCCACCCCCGCCCTCCGAGCGTGCCCCTGCCCGGGGTCAGCCTCCCCTCCCAGTGCCGCACACAGCGCTGCCCACGAGGTGTTGCCGCGTGCCGGGGGCCTGCAGTCCCCACAGCTTCCCCGGAAACAGCACGGGTGTGCCCAGGACACCTCGGCAGGGTCCAGGTGCAGGCCCGGGGCACCCACTTTCCATTGCCTGCCCACAAGGCAGAGGGCACTATGAGCAGCAGGGACCGGGGGTGCCCTCCGAAGCAGGCCCCGGCCTGTCACTGCCCACTGCCGGCTCACCCACTTTCAGGGAGCTCCAGTTTTCACCTGTAAGTGTCCTTTCTGGGAAACAGCTCTTCAGTTTCTTAACAAACACAGCAAAGTATTTAATCATACTCATTTCACAAATATTTAAATCATTTATTGTCATTAATTTACAGCATTTCAATATACACACTGCACGGAAGTACAAATAGCTTTTCAAACACTGGCAATGTGCTTTCCGGTATGTGGCCAGCTGTCAGCCGGGTCATGGTCATTAAGGATATGCCTTCTGAGTACTTAAATGCTAATGGTTACAAATTTTGTTCTCTTCAGTTTTTCACTAAGTATATTCTTACAGATAATACACATATTACTGCAGATAAAACCTTCATTGAGAATTATTAAATTGATTGCATATTTGTGCTACTCTTTCTGAAGAGAAGAAAATATTCAGTACTCATAAGGCAGCAGAGAGTTGGTTTAGGGACTCTGCTATGTCTAGAAAAATAGTCCGGTTAGTAAAAATAGCATTCCGCGTATTTTCCTCAGCAAGACTATTCATGATGGTGGAATCCGTGACTCGGCAACAGCAGCTGGCGATGCAGTCCCTTCAAAGGCCGGTTCTTCATCTCCCGTTGTTACGCTGATGCCTTTTTAGACATCCTGGGAAGAAGCACAAGGCAAAATCCAGTGAGGAAACAACTTCTCCACCAGCCTCAAAGGTCAGGAGGGCTTTAAGAAAGGGCATGGAGAGCTTGGTGTACCCGTGTTTCAAGTCAGGATTTTACAGAAACAGTGATCTCCTACTTCATGCCAACGTTCCTGTTTTAATCAGTGACTTTTCACTCTGCTGTATTAACCGCCCAATCACTGTTTCAAATTCTTGGCATAGTTTTGCTCTGAATCAAGTCTCCCCAGCTGCGGACGCACTTCTGTCCACACCCACACCCTAGAGGTTTCTGCTCCACTCCGCCCAGCTCCTCAAAGCACAAAGGGTGAGAGGGGTCTGCTCACTCGTGCCGGATCAGCCGTCCTCCCTGGATGAGCTGTGCTACTTCATTGGTGGCGTGGCAGGCGAACAGGAGCCAGTTCCGAGGCTGCACCTTGTAGGCGAATCTCATGAACGTGAGGGAGTAACAGCAGAGGGCTGTCAGGACACGCAAGACAGAGTGTGACTGACAGCCGCCAAGATCGAGGGCTGCTGGGCCGACTGCCTCAACACAAGAGCCTCTTCTGCTACAACCTTTGCATGCTTCCGCAAACGGGAAGCTCATGAGATGGTTTGCCCCGCAGCTGGGTACGCTGCTGTTTATTAAAGTCAGCGCGCAGACATCAGTTCTGAGCTCCTTTTCTGTCCCCTAGAATTGTTTACGGAGAAGGCAATGGCACCCCACTCCAGTACTCTTGCCTGGAAAATCCCATGGACAGAGGAGCCTGGTAGGCTGCAGTCCATGGGGTCGCAAAGAGTTGGACAGGACTGAGCAACTTCACTTTCACTCACTCTTCTCACTTTCATGCACTGGAGAAGGAAATGGCAACCCACTCCAGTGTTCTTGCCTGGAGAATCCCAGGGACGGGGGAGCCTGGTGGGCTGTTGTCTATGGGGTCACACAGAATCGGACACGACTGAAGCGACTTAGCAGCAGCAGCAGAATTGTTTATAGTCTGTTATCTGAAAGACCTGCCATTTAATCCCCTCAATATGTTTTACAGTCAAATATTAAGAGTTTCAAGTAAACTTAAAGATACTTTTTCTGAATAAAGCTCAAGAGGGACACACTCTTTAACTGGGGTACTAAATCTGAAAGGCAGACAGGACCCTAACAAATTCTTCTAAACACAGGAGCCCAGTTTCTCCCTTCTGTGTGACGTAAGGTCTCTCGAAGCCAGCAGGCTCTGTGGTACTTTCTAACGTGACTGCAGTATCTGGGGCAACAAACTTGAAACGTACGCAGGAGCTGTATCATGCTATAATTATACATAAAAATCCTCCCAGTTATTCACATCTGCGTCCTTACCAAATGTCATCCGCCCACTGATAATCTCTGGGGACTTCTTCATGTCATTGATGGCGGCAATGGGAAGACCCCAGTTGGCTACTGGGCCCCAAAAGTGCTATAAAAAATGAGGAGAGAAAGAAGAGGAAAAGTGAAGATGGAGCCATGAACAGCTGCAACTTCTACCTTAGATGGTAACGCGAACTGTGCAGTTAACCCCTGGGTTACCAGGCAGGCAGGCGCTGGGCTGTGGAAGTACTGGCCTATGAACCAGCAGTTCTCACAGGTGAGACCCCAAACCGAAAGGAGCAGGCACTTTACCAAGGTCCCTGCTAACTTCCAGGTGACAGTTAAGTAATCTCTGATGATCTCATTTAGAGAATTTTCAAATGAGATCAACTTCTTGCATAATTCAGTCTTGCCACAACTGAACTTAGACCTTGTTAGAACTATTCTCTGCAATGTTTAAATCTATCAGAACTTCTTTTTTCAAGTTTTCATTAAGATATGTGTCAGTATCTCTTAAAATACAGACCCTAAGTTGCATACTTTTTCTGAAGAAAATAACTTAGAAAGGGAAGAAACTGCTTTCAGTTCATATGATCATATTCAGATCAGAGAACCAAAAAATTTATACTTGGAACCTCAGATAGTATGAAATAAAGATTGAAAAATACTTTTAAAATAATAGTAGCAACCTGTACTTAGAAAATGGACCAACCGTTTCTTACCTGCAACCACAGCCATCACAGGGCACCAAGACTTAGTTGTCCGTGCTGAACAGCAGTGACAGCCAATTTAATTTAGTTTCTGAGGCTGAAATAAGCCCAGGGGCTTTCCCTATTAAACTAAAACTTGTCTTATTTATGCACAATTTGCAAATAATACTTGAAAGTATGAAGGAGGGAATCCCTGGCGCCAGTGGTTAGGCCTAAGTCTCTCACTTGGGAGGCCCAGGTCTGATCCCTGGCTGGGGAACTAAGATTCCCACAAGCTACGCGGCACAGCCGAAAAAATAAAAGTAAAATGTGAAGGAAACCACACGTCATTGGCTAAAGACCCTTTTTGGTTATCAGAACATTAAGCAGTGCTTTATTTCTGCCTATCCCAGCATTTAAGATAAATTTAGACTGCAGAATACATTTCTAGATCTGCATTTTTTAATACTGACCAAGATTCATTAAAATTCAAAACCTCCTAAGAATGAGAAAGGGAAATGCAAAAAAAAATAAATGAGAATTACGTTTGTCATGATCTAATACTTTGAAATGTTTGCATGATATGCTTGACGCAAGCACGAGGCCATGCCTTGAGAAGCTATCCAGCGTCAGAGCTGTCCTGTTCCATCATGCTGGGAACTGTGGCGTCCACGTCTGAGTTACGGACCCCGTGACTTAGGCACGGCTGCTGCACAGAACCTCTGGGGTGCTGGGGTGGCTAATTAGTCCTGCTTTCAGACTGGATTCTGTTAGATACGCACGGCTGAAGCTTTCCTAGTTCCGGTGTCTAGATGGGGGCTGGCCGTGTCCCTTCTTCCTCACCCTCCAGACCTCTGGTGACACAATGTCTCCCCCTCCTCACCTGCCTACTTCAGGGCGGGGCCTGTCCTTCCCTTGTGGCCCCTCACTTTATTCCACATCATCTTCTTCTCCACTTTTTTTTACCATGTCAGTCTATTGCCATCACTTGCTGTTTAACTGTTTCCCATCACTCTGCTCTGCTCAGCGACCTCTGAGCTACACATCACGCACACGGCTCCCTGCGGGGCTCGGCCATGCCAGGCGTCTGCATCACCGCTGTGGCCAGACAGTGGAGGCCTTGGCGTGAATCTGAAACCTGAGGCAGGCCGGGGACTTCCTGTCACACGGCAGTGCTCACAGTTTCACTGGCCTGAGTGTAGGGTCATGTGACACAGGGTTCTGCAAGTCAAGGGCTATATATACACTTGTGGTTATAAGCACTGAGCTATACCTAAGATACATTTCTTAAAAAGAACATAAACGGTAAATGTAATTTCAACACTAGTTACGAAATTATCTAACTGCAGAATCCATCTTTTCTATCTAGTACGAGGCTCCAGTTGTCACTCCAGTTGTCCACTGGAGTAACATCTGGCCTGTGCTGCAGATGGTTGTAGGTCAGTGCTGATCCTCTAGGGAAGTCAGCGTCCAGAGGAGCCCAAGGACCCAGGGGGCACTGGAGGCGCCCCCGGCCTGAGGCCTGCAGGATGGAGGCAGGATGTGCTATTTCCTGTCCATAACTCTGCTATGGCACAAAGTCTGCAGAAGCCTTGAGCGAAGGAGAGATAGGCTCTTACCGTACTATTTCGTGAGGAGCCGCCGAGGTTCGGACAGGAAAGACATAGGGAAGAAAAAAAAAAAAAAGATCAGATGCTTTGAAACATTTCAGTTTCTTTAACGGCACACGTGTCCACGTCTCAGTAACAGAACAACAACACAAGCATCACATTTTTAAAAAAGATGATTTAGTGGTATTTCTAACAATAACCTTGACCTAACGAAAGTAAACCTTAATTTTATCAAAAATAAACTTAATCCTTAAAGCCAGGCTACCCAATGAGAATATAATACAAGTCACACACAGGAGCCACATAAGGAAGTTAAAGATTTCTAGAAGCTATGTTCACAAAAATGAAAAACAGGGGTTAACCTTATTTATTCCAATGTTTCAAAATATTTTAATTTGGACATGTAATCAAGAACAACCTCACGATGAGGCATTTTACATTCTTTTTTGACTCTAAGTCTCTGAGATCCAGTGGGTGCCAACACTCCCGGGACACCTCAGCCTGGACTGGCCACCCTCCACAAGCTCCACGGCCACTTGGGGCTGGGGGCTCTCAGACTGGACAGCACGGGCTTCAAGGGAACATTTGAGAACAACTAGTTGGACAGAAGCACAGTGCTGCAGAATTCTATCCACAACGAACTTTCCACTCTCACTGACTAACAGGCTATCGCCAGAACATAAGCCCCTAAAAATAGGCGTGTAATTCTATATCTGTTCAGACTGAAACTCTGGTCCAAGTGACAGCCAGCATTCACAAGGCATTCAGACAATGTTTGCTGAATAAAGAGAAAAATCTTTCAATGTTAAGTGAATTGTTTTCCTGAATGTTAAAACTAATGCCATTCAGAAATATGTCAAGTTACTTTTATTGCTGAAAGGGTAGTTCTTCTTTCCAGGACATAGCTGAATAGTTCTGTTAAGGCCAACTTTATTAAAATGCAGCTTACTTCCCTGGTGGCTCAGACGGTAAAGTGTCTGTCTACAATGCAGGAGACCCGGGTTTGATCCCTGGGTCAGGAAGATCCCCTGGAGAAGGAAGTGGCAATCCACTCCAGATTTTCCATTTTCTTGCCTGGAAAATCCCATGGACAGGGGAGCCTGGTAGGCTACAGTCCATGGGGTCGCAAAGAGTCAGACACAACTGAGCGACTTCACTTTCACTGAAAGAATCACTGGAATAAAACGATAAAAATCTTTATACACACAGTCACATCCGAAGAACTCATCTTGTCCTTTTGTTCTTGGGCATGTCGCATGATTCCCCCAGCCAGGAATGAAACCCGCGCCCTGCACTGGAAGCGGAGTCTCAACCCCTGAACCACCAGGGAGGTCCCTCCTCTAGTTGTTTCGAGTTAGGGCTCAAGAAGTTCTAATTTTCAGCATGAAAGTACTTGCCAAAGGTGCTGACAATACCCTTCAAGCAGCTTCCAGTATGAAGTACGACCAGCCTAGAAGGAGCCCGTCTTTCACAGGTAAGTGAGCTGTTTTCACAGACGCCATTTCCACTGGGGAACAAGCAGGTCCCATCTGAGCACAGGGCTTTACTGGGGAGCAATGTCCTAAGCCGGTCAGGGCAGGGTCTGGCCGTTTACAGGCTGCAGTCACCTCTGGGGTTGCTCTCGTCTGTTCAGGGTCTGAACACAGGCGTTTTATTCATCGATCAATGACCAATGGCTGTTTGGTTTTTTTCCCCTACAAATTATTTCAAAAATATTCCAAGATGTAGTTCTTAAAATCCAAAATGTCAACTTGATAATTCAGTTTTCAATTCAGAACTGTCTCCTTGGATTGTACAATAGTTCAAACTCTACCCTATTTTACAACAGGCGACCTTAGGGCAGATCATAGAGGAATGTGAAGGAGGAATTACTTTCTGCCACCATTCCCTGCTCCGTATGAAAGTCCTATGTGAAGCTGATCACAAAAATAATGTTGATCACATCACTTTAATAGTGGTTTAATGATTATAAAACGACCTTGAGAATAAAACTGTTCTAAACATCTTTGGGAAATACAAAAATCCATAACTCAACGTCTCTTAATTCTGCGTCAGAGTTGTCCAAAACGTGAATCAACTATCAGCCAAAAAATCTAAAAGGACACTGGTGCAGGGCCAAACTAGAAAAGAAAAGTTTCCCAGGATGTGTGAATATCTGTTCTAAAGAAAGATACACCTAAAAGCATACAGACTGCGCCTGGGGACAGGGACATACACTGGAGAGCACCTCTCTCCACTCGGGACGCGCCTGCACTTCAGAACAGAACAAAACACCCTCAAAACAGACACAGGTTCTCCCGGTTCACCTGACCTTGCATTTTCGTGAAGGAGAAACCAGGTAAGAATGTCGATGGAGGGACTTCCGTGGTGGGCCAGTGGCTAAGACTCTGCACTCCCAAGGCAGGGAGCCCCAGGGTCGATCCCTGGTCAGGGAACAAAACCCCATCTGCCCCAGCTAAGATCCCACCTGCCCCAACCAAAGACCCTACCTGACCCAACTAAAGATCTTGCACAGCCAAATAAATAAATACTTTTTTAAAAAAGCAGAATGATAATGGAGGTGACAGAGGAGGAGGACCAGGACCACCCTAAATAAACGTTGCCTTCTGTCCCTCCTTTATCTGAATGCTGCTCATCTGGTCCCAGGTCCGTCCCACACCCATTTTTATTTTCAACAAGTCTCCTGGGTGCTGCCAATTTGCTTCCTTTTCCTAAAATTACTGACAGTAATTGTTAGCTTTCTCTGCAAGTACTCTGGGTAATTTAGGTAATTTATAACTTGCTTATGCAGTACTAAAAGGATCCTAGCATAGTCTGTCTGTATCGCTCCTGAGAGAAAAGTAAGATTCTGAGATATTCTAGACCGCAACTCTCTTAGAGGCTGAAAATGGTGATCACCATTTCATTTATTCTCACCAACTTTTACCTGATTTTCTACTTCAAGTTAAAATCAGGGAGTTTTTACAAATCATAATGTGTGATATTCAATTGGTCAAAACTAAACTGGAAGGGAGAAAAGAGACTCTTGTGGCCAGTTCTGCTTCAACACTCAGCCTCAGAAAGTGTGTGCAGGTCATTTACATGACGGCAAGCAAAGCCAAGGGCAGGGCGTGGAAGCTCCCGGCAGAGAAGGGAGACACACACAGGAGAGGAAGTGCAGAGACAGCACCGACACCTTCTTTTCAAAACCAGTCTTGTGCGTAAGTGCTTCCCTCCAAATCTTAAACAGACATTCCTGTCTTGGCTTCACAACCTGGGCGTCCAGAGGCTCTCGACGTCTCAACTTCTCTGCGTGGTTTGGATCTTAGTTTTCCCGTAAGGCCAGCGAAGCGCTGGACCATCTGATGTCTGAGGACCATTCAGCTGTAACATTCTTTTCTATTTGGAAAGATTTCTGTTTTCCCCTGCAACTTCTCCCTTGGGTATTAAGTATAAATTCTTAAAGCTCTCCTGGAAGCTTAGAAGTTAAAATTAACAGAATAGAAAACCTTATTAACTGGAGAATACTCACTGCAAACACCCAACTTACCTGGGGTTTATAACAGCATGCTGACTGATACACTGATTTTCTAACACTCATGATCTAGGCTTACTTAAGAAGACCTCCTTTGAACGTATGTCACATACACATCCATTCACTCCTCCAGGAAGGGGATACATCTCTGGTATAAACATGCACAGACTGACAGACCACAAAACACACATCCTATCTCCAAGCTTAGCTGCTCCTTCAAATTTAGTTTTCTTAATTCAGGAGGGAGAATGAGAGAAGACGACCCCCCTGCCCCCCTCAAAAAGCTATCTTCTTTTGCTTTCCACTGAGAAGGTATGTGAGGAAATGGTTTACTCTTCTTTAAAAAGATAACAGAATAGAGATCCAGAAAGTTCTTGATTCAACATTTTCATTAAGGTAAGAAGAAGAAATCAGGGAAAGGAAAGCTGAAAGGCACCAAAAGGAGAGTACCAGGAACCCAGGGACTAAGCACGGAATATTCATAAAAATATGTTAATAGAACATTTCCTTCGGTAAGTATACACAGCACTATGCTGTGTCATCAAACAGTTACCGAAGCACAAAAACCAAGAAATTTGTCCAAGACGACACAGCTGGAAGCAACGGGGCTCGGATTCAAACCCATCATCAAATTCAGCACTAAGCGCAGTAACGCTACCAGCGCACACAGCAAGACTATTGCAATTTCTTAAGATTTTAACACTGAGACCCTATTTTGATGTCCCAGTTGTCCGAGTAATGCCTTTTAGAGCTGTTTTCATCCATACCAGATCCAAACAAAATCCACACACTGCCTTTGGTTAGAGCCTGCTCTTTCAACTCAGGTTTCTTGACCAAAAAAAAAAAAAATCAACATTTTAAAATACACTTGAAAATTCACTTCAGTAAGAGAGGCATTTCAATCTTATTCAGAAAATGTAACTGACAGGAGTTTATAATCTATGTGAAACATGATTTTGAATTTTTGCTGCATACGTCAGCTCTGTCGTTAGTAAGATGACTTTAAAACTCTACAACAGCTTTACTTTGGAAAACCTCTATACCCCTTTGGCAGGCTGTAAGAAGGCTGGAGCTCTTGAGTCGTCCAGGATTGCAAAGAATGTCGAACTGACGAGATGAGCAGGCCCAGAACCCCATTTCTGATTGGAGGAGAATATGAAACTGTCCTCTTACTGCTTCACCTGCTTTTCCGGAAGCAAAGCGGGGGCTGTAAGGAGGGCTGGAAGAGCGGACAGGGGAAACGCCCCCGATGAGCCCTGGGGAGGGGTCTGTCTGTCTGGGGAAAGCTAATACAAGAGATTCTGGTGAAACTTTCGACACCAGTCCTCAAACCTGTCCTCAGTCACCGCTTGGCAGGCTGGCATGAGATCCCACTGCTGCCAAGAACAGCAGAGCAAACAAACCCAGTAGGACGCTCGCTTCCTCCGCTCAGTCCACAAAAGTATTTCCAGGTAAAAATACACAGCTTTACACCTTGTGAAAATGAGGGGGACCCTGTAAGGGCTTTCTGGGTACAAAAGCCCCTCCACGCCCCCACTTCTTGTTACAGAAAAGGGCTTTAATCTCCAAGGCCTTCCTGAAGTTCCCAAGGGCAGATTCAGGCAGTTACTAATGGGGAAAGTGAGGAAACACAGCAAGAAGGAAATGGCAGCAAGAAAAGTACGGAAAGAGTAAACAATATTTCAGTGACAAACCAAGTCCTAGCTCCTCCTAAAGGGATACACACAACAGTCTAACAGACCTTTGAGCTGTTCTGCAGGAACAAAGACCCCACCCATGGTGGGGGTGGTGACTACATTCCCACCATGAGAAGCTGGAACTGGAAGGTTGTCATTAAGATTCCCCAAATCACCTGGTTACGTCACCACCCGCCAGTCGGAAGTCCACAAGCTGGTCACACACCCTGCAGCCCTCGCTCTTCTGTTCCGTGTCTTTAAGAACCCTTTCTTGAGAGTCATCTGGGAGTCTGGGTCTTTTGAACATGAGCCGCCCCTTCGTGGTTTGCAGGGACCCTGCAATAAACACGGCACTTTCCTTCCCCACCATGCCGGGTCAGGAGATTGGCTTTGTTGTGTATAGGGTGCATAGACTCAAGCTCTGTTCAGTAAAATCCACATTTATGATTTTAACTTTTCCCCTAACAGGAAACTTTTAAAAATGTTTCTGCTACAAAGACAGCAAGATATAATAGAAATACACAGTGATTTGGGGTTTCCAACTATTTTCACACCCCTCATCTGGTTTAATGTTCTCAACAACCCAGTGAGACAGGACATTGTGATTAAGCCCATTTCATAGATGGGGTAAATAAAGTCCACTGGGATTGACTGCTGGGGATACCTTGGCCTGAAGTCATTCTTCGGAAGCACTTTCCTGGATGCTGCGATTCTCTTCCTCATTTAGTCGGAGCTTAATACAATGAAAGCAATGCTAGAGAAGTTATACAAACATTAAAGGTACATGAACTTAACCTCTGAAAAAAGGTCACACACATCAAAGCATTCAACTGAAATGCTTGGCTCTCAGACACCTATCTAGTAGAAAAAATATAAATTTAGAAAAGTGGGCTAACTCTCTTCCTTGAAAATACATATATTCTACAAACTCTTCCTAGGTGATCCCCAGCATATTTCTAATGTGGATAAGATTTCGTTCTTAATTACACCACACAGCTTTATCTTTAGTTGTCCTTAACTATTAGGAAGGCTCATCCACAGGAGAAAACATCAATAAAACCTAAGGTAGTATCTGAAGCCATAGGGAAACTTAACTGCAGGGACTAAGCACACAGCCTCACATGACAACTTTGCTCAGACTTTCCAGGATATTAACCTGATAAATACTGTACTCCACAGTACTAAACATCTATCTTAATTAACCACAGTCCTATACAAGTACAGAAAGTTTTTTTTTTTTAGAAAACACAAGAGTGAAGTTCTTGATCCCAAATTTACGGCAGAAAATTATTTTTCTTACCCTACTGATCTTTAAAATTAGAAGTAAACAGTATTTGCAATAAGATTCAGAATTTTTAAAAATTATATATATATTTCTACTGGTAAGTGAAGCTGCCTTCATACCGTACCCTATGGATGGTCACACTTTTTGCTGTCATTGAGTGAGTGAGTGACGTCGCGCAGTTGTGTCCGACTCTGTGACCCCCTGGGCTGTAGCCTACCAGGCTCCTCTGTCCACGGGATTTTCCAGGCAAGAGTACTGGAGTGGATTGCCATTTCCTTCTCCAGGGGATCTTCCCGACCCAGGGATTGAACCCGGGTCTCCCGCATTGTAGACAAACGCTTTACCGTCTGAGCCACCAGGGAAGTCTTTTACCTCTTTACTATATTAAACTGTTGGAAAACACTGCAGAGCTCAATTTACCTAGATTTAAGAAAATCACACAAATAAAAACTAAAATTTAAAATTATTCTCCAGGGAAGAATACTGGAGTGGGTTGCCATGCCCTCCTCCAAGGGACCTTCCCCACACAGGGACTGAACCTCTTTAGTCTCCTGCACTGGCAAGCCGGTTCTTCACCAGTACCGCCACCTGGGAAGCCCCCAAATAAACTATATAAAACGGCTTTGAAGTTTTATGAAACATTTTGAAATACAAAGCAGGCGTCTCAAGGCTAGAGATAGAATTAAAATACAGAAAGTGTCTTCAGGCCTTTCATCCCGCCAAAGCCCTTTCTACCTGGAATGGAAAACACCATGTAAAAAAGCGTGCGCTTGGTTGGCAGAATATTCGTCTGTAAAACTGTGTTGGATATGACTCCCTCCCACCCACGCCTGACCTCCTGAGGCTGAGAAGCGCGAAGGACGAGTCGACCCGGCGGGCTCGGTGCCCTTGTGGCGGAGAAGGAGCCCTGGCCCCCGCCGCTCCGCTTGCCCCGCGCGACTCCAGGGCGCGCCCTCCCCGCGCCCGCCCGCCGCACACCTGCCGGGCAGGTGCCGGGAGGCGGAGCCCCGGCCCCCCTCGCCGGACCCGGCCGGCTCTCAGCGCTCGCCCGCGCCGGGGCTCCACCTGCGCCCCACTGTCCGGAGGCCCCTGCGCCGCGGCCCCTCAGCCGCCGGCCCGCTACCCTGGGACCCTGTTCGGCTGACTGCACTCCCGCCCGCCCCGCGCCCCTCGTCACGCACGCCATCGGCTCCAGAGCCCGGAGCCCTCTGAGGGTTCAGGGTCCGGCCGGGGGACTCGTCCAGGTTTTGGCCCCGGGGGACTCGTCCAGGGTCCGGTCCCGGAGGACTCGTCACCTCAGGAGTGACCGGACTCCCGCCCGCCCCGCTGCCCGCGGCGCCCCTCGTCACGCGCGCCATCCGCTCCGGAGCCCGGAGTCCTCTGCGCGTCCAGGGTCCGGCCCCGGGGGGACTCGTCACCTCATGAGGTAGTCCCGGAAGTCCTTGCTCCGGACATAGTCCGCCGCCTTCCGCACCAGCGCGCCTGCCATGGCCGTGCCGGACACCTAGCTGCCCGCGGTGCCCTCGCCGCAGCTCCTCGGATCCCAATGACACCCGGCGAAGCGGACAGCGCGGACACCGCACCCTACCGCCCGCGCGCGTCACGACAGCTCGGCCCCGCCTTACGGCCGCCGCCCGGCTCTCGGCCTACTGGAGGGCGCTGAGCGCGAGACGGCGGCGCCGATTGGCTGGCGCTCGCCGCACACCTCCGCCCCGCCCCTCAGAGGCGGTGCGCGCGGGGGGGAGGGGGAGGGCCGCTGCCGTAAAACGGCCGGGGCCCGGCGGCGATTGGCTAGCGGTTGCTAGGCAGCCGAGCGGGCGCGCGCCCGGCGGCAAGTGACAGCTTCGTGGCTCGCGGGTCTGTTCTCGCCGCCCACAGGGGCTCGCTACCCGCCTCTCGTGGGCTTTTGCAGCGGCCGCAGGCCCCGGAAAGGCGGCATGCCCAGAAGCCGCCCTCTGTACCGGCAGGGGAGTCGGTCACAAGCTCAGGACCGACGCCGGAGCTGCAGAGCCATGTGCGGGGCGAGCCGTGGGGAGAGGTAGACGTGGGAGCGCCCGGCTGTTCTGAGTTTTGGTTTGTATTTATTGTGAATGTTTTACACTGGCCCAAACGGTGGAGGAATGAGTCAATTTAAAGGCCTTTGGTGGGGAGAAAGCAGGGAGGGGCGGCGGGCAAGAGGCCCTGGGGCATCTCTGGCAAAGACTTCAACTGGAATGTAAACACCATTATTATTTATTTATTTTTAATATGGGAGGATGGGAAACGATTTCCATAGCCACCAAAGGGACAGAGTCAAAGAAATAGGCCTGCGTCCTTTCCACGGAATGCCTAAAAGGTAAGGGGGCTGTGCCTTCTGATATGAAAATACAGCCCGCAGGACCCTGTGGGGCCTCCTGGGGAGCGGCCTTCCTCCCCGCCTCCCCGGTTCTCTGCTTTACCAGATAGTAGTATCTGATGCACATTTCCGGAGTTGCTTTATAGATATGAAAACACCCCACCATAAGGAAGATTTAACTACCGTGAGCATATAGTCCCAGGCTGCATGGAGCCAAAGACTGATAAAGGTAACCCCTGTGACACCACCCTGTTCCCTCACCATCAGCCAGTCAGAGGCTTGTGCACCAGGTGGTCACTATACCTTGCTATTCAGAGTGCTTTGCCAAAACCTTTCAGGAAGTTTGGGGTTTTTTTAATTTTTTTAAGGCTTTAGCCACCTAATTCCTTGCCTAGCCCTGCAGAAAACCTTTCTCTCCTCCAAATGCCAATGCTTATGTTTGTTTGGCCTCAGTGTGGGACACAGGAACTTGTGCTAACAGAAAGATCTTTAAGATATATAGGAAAAAATTAAGGTGCAGAATCCTGTGTGTAGTATGCTACTCATTTGTGCATAGAGACAAAGTATATAAATTTGTGTTTCCAAAGATCAAGAGAAATGTTGGCAATGGCTGCCTCTAAGGATGTTAAGGGGGTAAAGATTGGAGGGTAACTATTCTCTGAGTACCCTTTGTTCCTTTTGAAACTTGTACAACGAACATATGCTATCTATTCAAAATAAATATTAAAGAAGAAAAGAAATGCCCTTGAGAATTGAAATAGCAATCATTTCATTGAATCAGATTTATTTTCTGTTAGGGTGAGTACAAAAGGCAGAGGAACCAGAGATCAAATCGCCAACATCCGTTGGATCATCAAAAAAGCATGAGAGTTCCAGAAAAACACCTACTTCTGCTTTATTGACTATGCTAAAACCTTTGACTGTGTGAATCACAACAAACTGTGGAAAATTCTTCAAGAGATGGGAATATCAGACCACCTGACCTGCCTCCTGAGAAATCTGTATGCAGGTCAAGAAACAACAGTTAGAACTGGACTTGGAACAATAGACTGGTTCCAAATTGGAAAAGGAGTATGTCAAAACTGTATATTGTCACCTTGCTTATTTAACTTATATGCAGAGTACATCATGAGAAATGCTGGACTGGATGAAGCACAAGCTGGAATCAAGATTGCCAGGAGAAATATCAATAACTTCAGATATGCAGATGACACCACTCTTATGGCAGAGAGTGAAGAACTAAAGAGCCTCTTGATGAAAGTGAAAGAAGAGAGTGAAAAAGTTGTCTTAAAACTCAACATTCAGAAAACTAAGATCATGGCATCACTTCATGGCAAATACACTGGGAAACAATGGAAACAGTGACAGACTTTATTTTTTGACACTAAAATCACTGCAGATGATGATTGCAGCCATGAAATTAAAAGGCACTTGCTCCTTGGAAGAAAAGTTATGACCAAGCTAGACAGCATATTAAAAAGCAGAGACATTAGTTTGTCCACAAAGGTCCATCTAGTCAAGGCTGTGATTTTTCCAGTAGTCATGTACGGATGTGAGAGTTGCACTATAAAGAAGGCTGAGCGCCGAAGAATTGATGCTTTTGAACTATGGTGTTGGAGAAGACTCTCGAGAGTCCCGTGGACTGCAAGGAGATCCAACCAGTCCGTCCTAAAGGAGATCAGTCCTGAATATTCATTGGAAGGACTGATGCTGAAGCTGAAACATCAATACTTTGGCCACCTGATGCAAAGAACTGACTCACTGGAAAAGATCCTGATGTTGGGAAAGATTGAAGGCAGGAGGAGAAGGGAACGACAGAGGATGAGATTGTTGGATGGCATCACCGACTCAATGGAAATGAGTTTGAGTCAGCTCCTGGAGTTGGTGATGGACAGGGAAGCCGAGGTCCATGCGGTCGCAAAGAGTCAGACACGATTGAGCAACTGAGCTGAGGGTGTCTACAGGTTACACTAACCTTGATCTTCTGTGAAAGTATACCTTATTACACAATATCACAGTCGCATAATCACACCAAGAAGATTGTTAGATTCCACTGGTGCTTCATGGTAGTAGTAGGAACTATGACCTAAAAGAAGCAAAGGGGTCTTGATTGTTCATAGTGTCATTAATAAGAGCAACCATTTGTTGACCAGGAAGCACTTTCCAAACAACTTCCTCCTCCTCCTCTCATCAACTCAGAAGGTGAGTGTAAGGAATGGGCATGGCTCTCAGCTGCTGCTGCTGTGGCACTTCGGTCATGTCCAACTCTTTTGCACCCCCCTGCAGCCCCACCAGGCTCCTCTGGCTGTGGGATTTCCAAGGCAAGAATACTGCAGGGGGTTGCCATTTCCTCCTCCAGGGGATCTTCCTGACCCAGGGATCAAAGCTGGGTCTTCTGTAACTCCTCTGTTGGCCGGGGGGTCCCTTACCACCAATGCCACCTGGGAAGCCCTTTCTAAACAAAATCAAACTGCATCTGGGTTCCCTGAACTCAGTGGTCCAGTCTTATTCCCTAAGGTTTTTCTTTCCCTTGTGAGCAGTGGTTCTGAAAGGAGCTGTTAGAGGAACCTGGAGCCGCAGCCTCAAAGCCTCAGGAGGTCCAGAGAGCGGCCCTGAGAGCTTTGTGGGTCAGTGAGAATGCAGAGACGCTGGCGAGGGCACCTGCCCAGTCACCGCTGTCCCCTCAGCCTGCCTCAAAAGACTCGCCTTCCCATTAGGGCCTCAGGTGGGCCTCTGAGCTTCCGTTGGCTTCCCATTGTGTGGAGGAAGGTGAGCTGGGGTATTCAAGTAAAGGAAAATGCTGGGCAAGTTCAGTTCAGTGGCTCAGTCGTGTCCGACTCTTTGCGACCCTGGGGACTGCAGCATACCAGGCCTCCCTGTCCATCACCAACTCCTGGAGTTTACTCAAACTCATGTCCATTGAGTCGGTGATGCCATCCAACCATCTCATCCTCTGTCATCCCCTTCTCCTGCCTTCAATCTTTCCCAGCATCAGGGTCTTTTCAAATGAGTCAGTTCTTCGCATCAGGTGGCCAAAATATTGGAGTTTCAGCTTTAGCATCAGTCCTTCCAGTGAATATTCAGGACTAATTTCCTTTAGGATGGACTGGTTGGACCTCCTTGCTGTCCAGGGGACTCTCGAGAGTCTTCTCCAACACCACAGTTCAACAGCATCAATTCTTGGGCACTCAGCCTTCTTTATAGTGCAAGTCTCACATCCATACATGACCACTGGAAAAACTATGCTGGATAAAGGAATATATAAGTATCCTGGTAAGTAGCTCACCTGCGATCTGAACCCAGTTCTTTTACTCTGAGCATCATACCTTGTCCACTATTTCAAATGTTGGGACAAAGAGAAAGACTTCTTTCATGTTAAGAGTATCTTTGCTACTTTAAATATGGAGCTGGCACTATGGTCTGATGTATAAGAGATCCTAGCAGTAGATAAGAACCCCAGCTACGCTATTTCCTGAAGCTTCAGAAAGGCTGGCCCCACCCCACTCCAGCTCCCTGCATGGAAAGCGGGTATGAAGCGAAGATGCTGATGTCACTGGCTACGTTGGAGCTCAGGTTTGCAGAAGCAACTGCAAAGCCCTCTCAGCTTGTGGGAATCTCGCACGCCCACCCAGGTTCAGGACAGGCAGTCACCGCCGAGCTCCGACAGAGTGCTGAAGCCCGAGGTTGCGGGGAGGCTGACCCCCATGCCGAGCACGTGCGTGCCCAGCGCCGTGCTGGCTTGTTTACATGCAGTGTGTACATTGTCAGTGCTTGTCAGGTAGAGGGGTGGGGGGTCCCCCGTCTGCATGTCCCACTGGAGGGTTTCAAGGCATGTGGCTCTGCGGTGCTTTGTACGGTAAAAGAGCTTCCATGTGGAATAAACAAGCTGCAGTTTCTTACCTAACTATCAAAATAGCAAAAAAAAAGCAAACAGATCTAATTACAAGCTAACACACTGAATTCCCAGAGAAGGTGATGGCACCCCACTCCAGGACTCTTGCCTGGAAAATCCCATGGATGGAGGAGCCTGGTGGGCTGCAGTCCATGGGGTCCCGAAGAGTCAGACACGACTGAGCGACTTCACTTTCACTTCTCACTTTCATGCATTGGAGAAGGAAATGGCAACCCACTCCAGTGTTCTTGCCTGGAGAATCCCAGGGACGGGGGAGCCTGGTGGCTGCCGTCTATGGGGTCGCACAGAGTCGGACACGACTGAAGCGACTTAGCAGCAGCAGCAGCAGCACTGAATTCCACAGGTTACTAATCATAGCATCTCTTCTTCGGTTGTTATGATGAAAGAGGCAACTTCTGAAGAAGTACTTAGCGGATGATAAAAGTGTTCTAAATAATAAACAACAGAGTCCCATCATATAGCACAGGGAGCAGCTCTTCAATATTCTGTGATAAACCATAATGGAAAAGAATATGAAAAAGCATTTGTGTATACGTATAACTGAGTCATTTTGCTGTACGGCGGAAATTGACATTGTAAATCAACTGTACTTCAGTAAAATAAATTTGTAAGTGTTTTTGTCCTGTTGCCCATTTTTCATTTTGGCCAAATAAAATATGCCTTTCTTTGGTTCCGGTCAGGCAGGCACAGGTCAGTTTGGTTAGCTTAGTATAATAATTTAAAGAATGTGGTAAATGAATAAACCAAAGAATCCTGGAGTTGAGAGAGGGCCTTGACACTTAAATTCAAAAGCCAAAGTACGGGTTTCACATCCAAAGGCAGAGCCAGCCCCTGCCCTCCCACCTGTAATGAATCCGCTGCACTGCCCCCAGGGCTTGGGGAATCCTTTCAGATTCTTCCCAGGTTCCGGCTGTTCTTCCTCGGTTAAGGTACTACTCAGCACAGAGAAATCCCAAAGAGTCTTTCACAGCAGGGAGTCTTCACTCCGCCTAGTGGTTCAGTAATTTGCTAGTGAATCAATGGCAAAGGAATAAAGAAAATAGAACCGTCACTGTCTGGCCTTTCCGGCTGAAGTGTGTGACATTTCAGGCTCCAGCATCAAGGGGTGTAGCCCGGCCCCTGAAAGGTGAGAGGGGCTGAGTCCCCCCGGGGTGCCTGGCATCACCCAGAGTGGCTGCTGCTGGTCACGGGAGACACAGGCGTCGCACAACCTGAACACAGGCAGCCTCCCCGCCCTGTGTCTTCCAGAGTTTCAGGGGGGAAAATGGTGAGGCCAGTTTTCTCAGTCAAATGTATCCAAAAACTTACTTGATTCAGACAAGGTTAGTTTCTTCTGTAGCTCTTCTGAATCTTTACTAAGGTCCTGGGAATGATGGGATCATAAAAAACATGTAGCATTCCCCAAATTCCTTCCCCACAGAGCCCTTTGGGAAGGAGCATCTTACAGATTGTCCCTCTCGGGGGTCCAAGGCCCGGGTTCCTGCCTCCAACCCTCCGAGCCAGGGTGCGGGAGGAGCTCAGACCTTCCATTCAGGCCGACACCCCACTTGCTCTTTAGCTGCCTACATGGGACAAGTTCCTCGAACCCCTCAGGCCTCAATTTTTTAACCTATAAAGTAGAAACAAACATCACATCATACATGTTGCTGAGCTTTTGTGAGAACAAAAAGCAGGGATGTCTGTGGGAGGACACACTGCCAACAGCCGATTCGGCTTCCCCACGTCCCCTCAGGATGTCAAGGTCCACTTCTTTCTTGTGTCCCCCTTTGGACAGCTTGGGTCTGGGATCCTGCCCACCCACCTGTCTTTTGCTACTGGGTTGCTTGTTTGATTTTTCTTTTTCTGGAGAGGCTGTACCTTGCACCACCCTTTAATCCTCTGAGTTTTATCTTCGCTCCAGAAGGACAACGATGGAGAGAAGTTGTTGTTCAGTCGCTCAGTCGTGTCCGACTCTTTGCGACCCCACAGACTGCAGCCCGCCAGGGAGAGAGGGTGTCTGTGTGCATCTGTGTCCTCAAAGGGAGGTCGGAGGTGTTGGAGCTGGCTGGGTCCTCATCTCCGCCTCTCCTGCACAGTCATTGGGCTCTGTGTGCGCTGAAAACCAGGCTGGGGGAAAACCAGGCCTGCAGAAACGGTGGCTGCCTCCTCCCACACAGACATAGCAGGCGGTGGGAGCCGCCCACCTGCTCAGACCCCTGCGTGCTGCAGGCAGGCGGTCTCAGCCGAGGAGGTGGGCTCGGGGGTCGTCTGGAGCCTGGAAAGTCCTCTCATTTTCTGCTGATGCTGACCTGAAATTCTGCCTTTGTGAGGATGCTGATGGAATAGGAAGCCATGCTTGGAGGGGCTCCCCCTGGCTAAACACAGGACGGTCTGAGTATCCAAAGTACTGACTCTAGACAGTTGAAATGTGGGAGCAATTCTGTGAATTCATGATCCTCCAGGGAAAACAAAAAGGTAGACGGTCCACAGAACAGGGTATTTTTAGAAATCAAATATCCATAAGGGACTTGTATCTAAAATACTTAAAGAACTTCTACAACTCAATAACACAAAGACAAAAAACCCCAAATAACCCTGTTAAATAATGAGCAAAGAAGGACTTCCTGGTGGTCCAGTGGTTAGGACTCTGTGCAGGGGGGTTGGGTTCAATTCCTAGTTGGAGATCTAAGATCCTGCACGCCATGCTGTATGGCCAAAAAAACAAAGACCGAATAGACGTTTCTCCAAAGAAGAGGTACAAATGGCCAATAAACGTATGAAAAATGCTCAGCAGCATTAGCTATCAGGGAAATGGTAATCAAATTCGTAATTAGATACCTCTTCACACTCTCCAAAATAGCTACAATCAAAGCGAATGGAAAACAGCAGGTGTTGGTGAGGACACAGAGAAATAGGAACCCTCGTGCACGGCTGGAGGGAAAGGAAAATGGTGCCTCTGCTTTGGCAAACAGTCCAGCAGTTCTTCAGAGGATTAAACACAGAGTTGCCTTGTGACCCAGCAATTCCATGCCTAGGGACACACCTGAGAGAAGTGAAAACATGTATCCTCAGAAAAACTTGGCCAGGAATGCTCGTAGCAGCATTATAAACCACAGTGAAGAAATGCAAACAGCTCATGTCGGATCAGCTGAGAGTTGGTAAATATGAAGTATCTGAGCCGCGCTACTGCACGGCCGGTCCTTGCAAACACTGCTGAAGTACAAGAAGCCAGACACAAAGGGCCATCTGTCCTTGATTCTGGGCTTCCCTGATAGCTCAGTTGGTAAAGAATCTGCCTGCAATGCAGGAGAACCCGGATCGATTCCTGGGTTGAGAAGATCCCCTGCAGAAGGGATAGGCTACTCACTCCAGTTTTCTTGGGCTTCCCCTGTGGCTCAGCTGGTAAAGAATCTACCTGCAATGCAGGAGACCTGGGTTCAATCCCTGGGTTGGGAATTTCCCCTGAAGAAGGGAAAGGCTACCCATTCCAGTATTCTGGCCTGGAGAATTCCATGGACTGTATAGTCCATGGGATCGAAAAAAGTTGGACACAACTGAGCGACTTTCACTTTCTCTTTATCCTTGATTCCACTCGTATGAAGCATCCAGGGTGCGCAAATCCACAGACACAGTAAGTTGCCTGGTGGCTGCCTGGGGCTGGGAAACAGGGATGTTAATGCATCCACACTCTCCTCTTGGGGTGATGAAAATGGTCTGACATTGGTTGTAGTGATGGTTGCACAACTGTGGCTGTGCTAGAAACCACTGGCTTTTATACTCTAAAGGGGTCAGTTGTAGGATATGTGAACTATATCCCGACAAAGTTAGTCTTTAAAAACTTAACAGAGGAAAAAAATCTTTAAGACAATGCAAAAGGAATTCCCTGGGGGTCTAGGGTTTGGAACGCTGCACTTCCACTACAGGGGTTGCTGGTTCGATCCCTGGTGGGGGAATTAAGATCCCACAAGCTGTGTGGTGAGGCCAAAAAATAAACTAAATGAAAATGAGATGCAGAGGGGAGTAAACAGAGCAAAAATCCAGACACTCGTTTGCCATAATCAGTGCACCACTTCTTCGGGTAACTAAAGAGGAAGAAGCATTTATCTGTATGAATTGTTTCAGACAGCCTCAGTCACAAAGGAAAGCTCTTCTTTCTAGGATGAGCTCAGCGAATAAATATGAAGGAACGGCAGAATTAAATCAACATCAGTGTGTAATCCCTAATGAATTATTATTTTGTCAGGTGGCTTGTGGGAACTTAGTTCCCTGAGACCGGGGATCAAACCTGTGCCCTCTGCAATGGGAGTACAGAGGCTTGACCACCAGGCTGCCAGGGAAGGCCCCCCACCTCCTCTCTTTTGGTCTGTAATCCTTCGTAAAATATTGATGCAGGCAAAGGTCATCAAGGATGCAGACCTGATTTATTCAGTAAGGGGATGGAACTGGGTCTCCACAGGGCGGGTCTCCCAGGTCCGTCTGAAAGGGGGAAATGCCTGTTTACAGTCAGGGGTGCAGCTGGACCCGCTCAGCATTGCAGCCCACTCTAAGTGCCCCCTGGCAGCACCCGGCCCACAGTCCATCCCAGATCTTGATTCTGAGTCAAGTCAGGCCTGTGGGCACATCTTGCAGTTCCCTGGAAATGAAACCATTAACGGGACTAGTTAAGGGAAACTCTGAGGAAGTGACCCAGCTTCTCCAGTAAGTGAAAGTTGCTCAGTCGTGTGTGACTCTTTTTGACCCCATGGACAGTCCATGGAATTCTCCAGACCAGAATACTGGAGTGGGTAGCCTTTCACTTCTCCAGGGGATCTTCCCAACCCAAGGATCGAACCCAGGTCTCCCGCATTGCAGGCAGATTCTTTACCAGCTGAGCCACCAGGGAAGCCCTTCTCCAGTAAGTGGAACATTTAATAGGACAACACGCATGTGCTAAGTCACTCCAGTGTGTCCACCTCTTGTGACCCTTGATGCTGTAGCCTGCCAGGCTCTTCTGTCCATGGGATTCTCCGGGCACGAATACTCGAGTGGGTTGCCATTTCCTATTCCAAAGGATCTTCCCAACCCAGGGATAGAACATGCGTCTCTTACGTCTCCTGCATTGGCAGCTGGGTTCTTTACACTGGCAACACCTGGGAAGCCCTAGTAGGGCAGTAGGGCAACGGAATGCCCCCCTCCCACACACCTGTGGCCTTTGGAAGGAAGACAGTCTGGGTTAGTGGTTCCCAGTAGAAATGTAACAGGAACCACAACCTGAACCTTGAGTATTGTAGCAGCCACGTTAAAAATGTTAAAAGAAAGAGGTGAAGGTAATTTTAATAATGCAGTCTATTTAGCACAATATATCTAAAATACCATTTCAACATATGTGGAAGTCGTCCAGTCGTGTCCAAAACTTTGCAGCCCCATGGACTACACCAGGTGCCTGCTCAGTCGTGTCTGACTCTCTGCGACCCCAGGGACTGTAGCCCACCAGGCTCCTCTGTCCATGGGATTTCCCAGGCAAGAATACTGGAGTGGGTTGTCATTCCTCCTCCAGGGGATCTTCCCAACCCAGGGATCAAATCAGAGTCCCTTATGTTTCCCACACTGGCAAACAGGTTCTTTACCACTAGCGCCACCTGGGAAGCCCATGGACTACACAGTCCAAGGAATTCTCCAGGTCAGAATACTGGGTGGCCGTTCCCTGCTCCGGAGGATCTTTCCAACCTAGAGATGGAGCCCAAGTGCCCCCCATTGCGGACGAAGTCTTTACCAGCTGAGCCAACAGGGAAGCCTGAGAATACTGGAGCGGGTAACCTATTCCTTCTCTGGTGGATCTTCCTGACCCAGGAATCAAATTGGGGTCTCCTGCATCGCAGGCGGATTCTTTACCAGCTGAGCTACCAGGAAAACCTCAATAATAAATATTATAGAAGTATTTTATTTTCTTTTTTTTGTACTATGTCTTCAATATCTGGTATGTATTTTACACTTACAATTCATCTCAATTTCGATGCTAAATTTTGATTGCCAATACTTGATCTCTATTTAAATTTCATAGCATTTATAGTTTAAAAAAGTATACTCACACACTCAAGTTGTTCCAAACATACTGAAGAAGTTTCCAGAACTGAATTGAGTACCAAAAAAGAAACAGAAACAAAAAATCATTTTCCTTATCTGCATTCTCATCAACAAAAATAGTTTACTTTTGAAAACGAACTTGAAGGAAAAGCATATCAGATTCAAAGTTATATCAAGGACTTTCTGGTGGTCCAGTGGTTAGGACTCCATGATTCTTCTGCAGGGATCCCGGGTTCAATCTCTGGCGGGGAAACTAAGATCCCACAAGTCTAGGGAAAAAACCCCCCAAACCAACAGTTAAAGCTAAATGAATTCACCTACATTGTTTCAAGTCAGTTGTGTTAACCTTGCCATCAAGGTTAGAGATTGCCTAAACGGAAAAGTACCGCTTCAACTTGGGAACGGTTGTGGAATACACAATACGGTTAACTGTTTAAATGTTCTGCCTGTTTATTCATGTTAGGAAACTCTGTACTATCATTATTATTGATTTGTAGTGCAAAAATTTCAATTGGAAATAAATTTGCATACCTGTATAGCTAGGTCACAAGGGTTTTTTTTTTTTTTTTTTAGTATTTACTTATTTGGCTAATCCAGGTCTTAGTTGCAGCAGAAAACACTTAGTTGTGGGATGTGGGATCCAGTTCCCTGACCAGGGATCGAACCCAGGCCCCCTGCATTAGGAGCATGGAGTCTAAGCCACTGGGCCGCCAGAGAAGGACCGGTCAGAACTTTCTATATGAAGGCTTTAAGCTTCAGGTTTAGCTCCTTCTTAGGTGTGCTGTTGGGGAGAAAACAGGTCACACTGCTGTTTGTTGCTTTGATTATTGAGCATTTGGAAAACATTCCATTTACAGAAATTCTTGAGTTAGAGGAAAAGTAGGGGTAAATCTTAGGGAAACTCTTTCAGTGAGCACTGGCAAATATCATCACATTCACTGTCTTTAATTTCTTTCAATAGTTCTATATACTCAGGAAGAGTCATCATATTGGCACATATTTAATGAAAAAAATTATAAAGAACACTCGGACACTCTTCACCGTGTCTACTTCAGAAAGTTAAATGTGAGTATTTTCAATATGCATTACACAATGGAATAAAGCAATGAGAGAACCACCAGTGTCTTATTTTAAAATTCCCATGAATTCTTGATTTATGGCTAAATAGTTGAAGCATTGTCCGTTGTAACAGAAATTTCGCCTGTCTTTTCACTTGTGGCTGACGGGATGCAAGGCTTGACGATGTCCCCACGGGCTGTTTTTTGGGCCATGGCTTGGCAATGTCAGTTTGTCTGTTTGCAGGTCTGTGGTTGGCCCGGGGCGTAACTTCAGCCCCAGCCCAGCTCAGCGCTTCTTCATTCATTTCATATCTTGTTCCATATCTGTTCCATATGCTTAGGTGTGTTTTAGATCATTTATTATTATTACTTTTTAAAAACCTAAATGTTTTAAACAATTGAAAAGTGATGTTTCAAGCAATTGAAAAAGGTGTGTATTCTGAATACCGAATACTGGCAGCTTGTCACATTTTTCATGAGCACGGATTTCCTTTATCATAACGAGGGGTCCCCAGCCTGCTGTGTCAGCTGCCAGCCTCTTTGAGACACAGTACAGACCGTTGCCTCTGATGCCCCGTGAGGGTCTCTTCCTGTTTTATCTAATACCCGCTGGTGAGCTCACGGCTTTCCACGGCAGTGCCTCTTCAGAGCCTACAGCCAGCAGGCTGGGAGCCTGGATTCCAAAGGCTGAGACTGGCCTCAGCTAGCACATCTCCTAAATGGGGTGAAGGGCAGAGATCGAAGTAGCCAGCGGCATTCGGGTGAGTTGAAGAGTATACTGTGAGTGTCCTGTGGGTACACGGGTTAGTCGCAAACACTGAAACGCAGAGTAAGATCAATTTCTTTAGAAATCTTTCACCCACAAAGCAGGTTCATTCAGTGGGGTTAGGCTTGTTGACTTGACCTCAAACACACTTCCACGTGGGCCATGCCCTGTGGCCTGGATTGCAGCTCTGAGCAGCGAGTCTGAAAGCTAATATTTGGGTTGTCCTCATCTCATCCCTGGCCTAGTTTTACGCTTAAAAGAAAAGAGGGGGCTTTACGGAATTTGATGCTGATTGAGCAAATGCTCGTGTCCTTGGGTCATTTCCCTGAAGGGGCCGCTGCCTGCAGCAGTAATAAGAGCTACTCTGGACACCTCCACCGAGGGAGCAGGGGGCCTGCTGTGGTCCCCAGGTGTCACGTAGCTGCCCCAGGGGGAGGAACAGGACGGCCCCGACGTCACCCCTCAGTCCCTTCCCCTGGGACAGGACAGGTCCTCTTGCAGCTCAGGAGGGCCCCGGGTTTGAGCCCGTGGCTTCCAGGTGTCTGAGCGCAAGCATTTTTCTGCTCTCGGCTGCTACCAGGTGTGGAAATGAAGTTTTCAGTTGTTGCAGAGAGAAGACAATTCTGACTCCATGTTGGAACTGTTTGTTTGACTCGCTGACCGTCGCTTTTGTTATTATAATCACACAGAGCGGCCTGCCTTGGAGGACCCTGCCCCTCCCTGACTGTTAACTACAGTGCTTCTGTTCAGAGCCCCGCCCACCTGTAGATGGCAGGAGGGACGAAATTAGCACATCCCCCGCTTGCCGTTCTAGGAGATGTTTGCTAGGTTACTGGCCTTTTTACTTTGCTTCCTCACCTCCCCCCATGTCTGACCTGTAAAGATCCTGGCGTCCAGCCCCCGATAAGATGGTTCTTTCGAGGTGCTAGCCTAGTCTTCTCTGTCAGCTGGCTTTCTGGATCGAGTCGGTTTTCTTGCCTCAACACCTCGTCCCGGATTCACAGGCCTGTTCTGTGGCGAGCCGAGCGAGCTTGGCCTTGGGAACACAGTGACTTTGGGGTGGGGAGGGGGACAGGACCAAGGGGAGGTGGCCCTCACGGGAGCCCCTGTCCGTCTCTGCGCTGCTCCCCACGCTGGCCCAGCCTCGCCTCCACCCTCCTGCAGGCGCTGCAGGGACCCCTGGGCATTCCGGGTGGTGCTCCTGGGGTTCAGGCAGACACAGGCAGGCGAGGGCTCTGCTCACGTTCCAGCAGGACAAGCAGGTGGGGAGGGAGACAGAGAGGACCAGAGAGAGAGACAGACAGAGAGAGACAGAGAGAGAGACAAGGAGAGGGAGAGACAGGGAGACAGAGAGAGAGACAGGGAGAGAGAGACAGGGAGACAGAGACAGGGAGAGAGAGACAGGGAGAGACAGAGAGACACGGAGAGAGAGAGAGACAGAGAGAGAGGGAGAGAGAGAGACAGGGAGACAGAGAGGAACAGAGAGAGAGACAAGAAGAGAGAGACAGACAGAGATGGAGTCGGGGGAGAGACAGAGAGGAACAGAGACACAGGCGGGGAGGGTGAATCAGCACGCTTATGCCCAGTGCGAGGAGGGCGAGGCAGGCGATGAGAGAGGGAGAGAAAGAGGACAGGCTGGGGTGGGGAGGGTAGCCTCCAACGGGACCATCAGAGAAAGTGCCTCTGAGACCCTGGACGGGAGCGCTGGGCAGGGTGTCGGGCAGAGGAGACAGTGTGCAGACCAGGCTTCTTTTGGGAGTGGGGTGGTCGGGGCGGGGGGGTGTCGCCCAGCACAGGGGCGCTGTGCGAGCTGGTGGCTCAGCCCCTGGCACCCTCCCCGGGGCCTCCTCCAGGGAGCCCACCCTGACCAGCTGTGAGCCCAGCTCCTGACAGCTCCGTGAGACCAGCCGGCCCCATCAGGCTTCCAAGTGCGCTCACCCAGCACTCACCACCCCGGACCCGCATGGTCTTGTTTCTGCCCTGGGGAGCTCAGAGCCAGGGGGGTGCATGGGACTGTGTCCCCTCAAACCCACATGGTGAGCCCTCGCCCCCGCTGTGATGGCATTTGAAGGGGGCCTTCGGGAAGCGGGTAGGCTTCGATGCAGTCACGTGGAGAGAGCGCTTGCAGGATGAAGGGCCCAGGGCCTTCGTGAACCAGGAAAAGGGTCCCCCCCAGACACGAGTGTGTGGGGCCCCTCTGGTGGGCCCGCAGCCTCCTGAACTGTCTGCAGAATTCTGTCTCACCAGCGGGGCTGATCAAGCCAGGAGGAAGGATCCTCCAGATGCGCTCTGCACATCTCAAGGACTCGGCCTTGTTAGGGCCTCAGGGCTGCCCGTGGAGGGCTCACAGGGCAGGGCTGGGGGCCCGGAGCCCCTGCAGTTCTGGGCTTCTCTTTCTCTCCCAGGTCCCAGGCACTGGACATTAAGGGGCGCAGGTGCTGGCGGGACCCAGTGGGTCATGAGCAACACGCTCCCGGCTTCGTCTGTGCTCTTGGGCCCTGTCGGGGGAGGGTTTCCAGGACGCGAACGCGACTCCATCGAGCTGGCCCGGAGGACACCCCAGCCTGAGCCGCAGGCCAAGGCATCATCACACGATGACCTGTCCTGATGAGCTGGGGCCCCGGATGAGGGGTCCTGCCACAGTGGGGAGGGAAGAGGTGCAGGGATTGCAGGTGGAGATGAGGCGATCCTGCAAGGTGGGGTGCCAGAGGCCGAGACCCCCAGACACAGACCCGGGAGCAAACGGGCACAGAGTCCCAGACAGCTGGGACGCGTGTGAGGGGAGAGGACACGGGAGTTGGCCGGGGAGGCCGCCAGGACTCTGCAAGCAGCCTGGGGAGGAGGGGCTGGGATATATTGTCTCTGTCCCTGTGGCTTCCACGCCAGCTCTCTCGAAAGTTCTGCAAGGTACCTACTATTCTATGATAATTCCCTTTCCGCTTAAACTTGCTGAAGAGGGTTCTTGTGTCTGTAACTAAGACTCCCAACCAATATTCTACAATGGTGCCGTCCAGTGGAACTTTCTGCCTCCACAGAAATGTTCTAGAATCAGCTCTCCAGCTCGGGAGCCCTGGCCTCGCTCAGCCACAGGGCTCTTGATATGTGGCCCGTGTGGCCACAGAACGGAATTTCAAATTTTATTTAACTTCTCTGGTGGTGCAGTTGTAGAGAATCCGCCTGCCAATGCAGGAGACGTAAGTTCGATCCCCTGGGTTGGAAGGAGCACCCGGGGAAGCAAATGGCAGCCCACTCCAGTGCTCTTGCTGGAGAGTCCCAGGGACGGAGGAGCCTGGCGGGCTGCGGTCCGCGGGCTCCAAAGAGTCGGGAATGACTTGGTAACTAAACAGCAGCAACAAAGCATCCACATTTAAGTAGCCGCCTGTGGCTGGAGGCGCCCTCCTGGAGGGCACTGCACTGTGATATGAATTAAGGTGGGGCGCGCCTCAGGATTAGCTGAGATCTCAGTGGCCAAGGTCATGGGGCTCAGGGACGAGACAGATGAGCCAGGCTTCCTCCAGGAGGACCAGGGCGGCGGCAGGTTTCCCTTCAACACACTTTAGGGATCCGGGCACAATGGTCTGCTGACAGAACCATACGCCGCAGCGCGGATGGTGGGTGCGGCAGGCAGTGCTGCAGAGGAAGCCCAGGTGGGAGGTCAGAGCACTGCCCAGGTGAGCAGAGTGACGCCCAGGAAGGTGGCCAGGTGAGCAGAGCGACGCCCAGGAAGGTGCCCAGGTGAGCAGAGCGACGCCCAGGAAGGTGCCCAGGTGAGCAGAGCGACGCCCAGGAAGGTGGCCAGGTGAGCAGAACGACGCCCAGGAAGGTGCCCAGGTGAGCAGAGCGACGCCCAGGAAGGGAAGGAGGGGAAGCCCAGGGTCCAGAGGTGACCTAGCAGAACAAGAGGTGGATGATGCTGGCAGGGCCGGGGAGAGGCCCTGGAATGAGGGATACCCGGACGGATCCTTGGGAGGTGGTGCAGGTCACAGGGCTTCAGTTTCAGCTGAGTTAGGGAGTCGAGCAGGAGCCGCCAGGCTGGGAGGCTGAGAGGCGCGCGGGAGGCTCAGGGCTGATGGACCCGGGGAGGCTTGTCAGGGAGCCCTGTGGCAACGAGCAGCCCGAAGGGGCCGGCCGCCTGGGGGTCAGGGCGGCCTGGGCTGAGTTTGGAGCATGGAGGCCCGGGGGGTACTGCGCGTCTCGGACAGGGCTGGTCCACCGAACCACAGCGGTGCTTGAGAAATACAGGCGTGTTGTCTGAACCTTTTTCCGGGGGTTACCTGAGTCATTCGCACCACCGAAGACCTATTCTGAAATGAAATTTTTCTTACGGACCTGTTACAAGGAAGGCTTTGTCTAATACTTGGGTAACTTTTCTGCTCCTCTACCAGGGTGTTTTAATTAATTAATTAAGCCACGATTTGCAGCATTTGGGATCTTAGTTCCGAAGGAGGGATCAAACCTGAGTCCTAATCACCGGCCCACCAGGGAATTCCCTACAAGAGTTTTTTTAATATCTTGTTTTATTTTAATGTATTTTTTAATGGGAGGAAACTTGCTTTACAGTGTTATGTTGGTTTCTGCCATACAGCGATGCGGATCAGCGAAGTGTCGTGTTCAGACGGTCAATCGTGTCCGACTCTGCGACCCCGTGGACTGCAGCTTGCCGGGAGCCGGCATATTGCATATTGAGTGCATATTGCATATTGAGTGCAGCACTTTCCACAGCATCATCTTTCAGGATCTGGAATAGCTCAAATGGAATTCTATCACTGCCGGGAGTCAGCGTGAGGAACTCAGCCCATGACAAAGGTCATGAGGAAGGAGGCTTGGCATACGCAAAGGCGGGATCGAGCTTCAGGAGTCCCCCTGGAAATTCTCGAGCATATACCCCCAAAACCAGAGTCTGCCTACTTTCTGCTTTGTGCTTTCATCTACACCTCTGACTTTACGGGGGGCTGTCCCCCACTACCTCTCTGAAAAAAGAGTTAACTTACAGCTCCAGTTAATAATTCCTGGGTGTGACAGTGTTTAACCTATAAACTCCTTTGGAAATCCTCTAGCCTGCCTGAATAGGTTTTTCCGGCCACATGTGATTGTTCAGAGCCTCCCAACTGTGAGAGGCAAGAGATGTTCTAAACTGTCTAAACACAGATTCTTTTGAGTAGTTAAAAGATTGATTAGAAATTGTATTGGTGAAGGGATTTTCACTTGTTGGGCCAATGTTTGCTGCTAAGTTTCCATATCCCTTACCTGCTGTGTCCCTGGCAGTGTATTGATTAATATAATTGGTATAAGTAGTAGCTTTAATGTTTGTAACTGGGACCCTTGAGTTAATTCTTTTTCTTGTTATAGCCCACCACACCTTTGCTCTGTAGGAATGCAACTTTATCTAATGCTTTGGAGGGTGGCTCCCTGACCAATCACCTTTAGAGAAAAATAAGTTTTCTGAAGAAAGGGTCTTAAAATGTTAACAGGCCTCCTGGCCAGAAGATGATGCAAATCACCTAAGCTTTTGCATATGATATGTTTGCAGGAAGAAAGCCTGGCTTGCTGCAGGACTCTACCCCTTCCCCCATTATCCTCTATGCATAACTTAAGGTATAAAAACTACTTTGGAAAATAAAGTGCGGGCCTTGTTCACCGAAGCTTGGTCTCCCCATGTCGTTCTTTCTCTTACCTTCTGGCTGAATTATTCAGCCTCTTTTCTCCACTGAATTTCGTCACTGAGCTATCCTTATTTCAGCCTCTTTTCTCCACTGAATTTCCTCACTGAGCTATCCTCATTCTATTACTCTTTATATCCTTAATTAACATTTAATTAAGCAATTGTTTCCTGATCTTCGCCTACGCCCTCTCTCCTTCGAATACCTGGATCAGCTGGGCTGGACCCTGGCAGCAGCCCACCAGGCTCCTCCATCCATGGGGTTCTCCCGGCAAGAATGATGGAGTGGGGTGCCATTTAAGGAGAGATTCTCTCCGTGTGTGAGAGCTACGCCAACGTGAAATCAAGAACTGAAAGGATCCTGACCTTTGGCCCTGTGTAGTTTATGGTGTGTCCATGAGCTTCTGCGTCATGAGCTTCCCAGAGCTCGTGGCAATGCTGACGGACGCCCAGCTCTGCGGAGATCTCGGGTCGGCAGCTCGTGCCGGGGCATAAGGAACAGACGGAGCATCTGGGACAGCTGCCCTCCCCCCACCACGGCCCCCCATAAGGAAAGCGTGTGATCTAGGAGGGGGCGCAGGGGGCGGAAGTGACCCTGTCAACGCCTGCAGGACCTACACTGCCCTCTGGTGGCACGTTCTGAGAATTGCAAACTCGCGGGAAGCCCCTACTCTGCGCGGGGCTGGGGGGCTGGCTGGGGTGGGGTGGGGGTAGCTGTAGTGAAGCTCTGGGAAGAGGAAATGAGCTCATGCAGTCCTTCCTGCTACGCAGTCCCCTCCCTGCTCTGCAGTTCCTCCCCCCGCCCCGCAGCGCCCCCCTTCCCTGGCCCTCCAGCTCTTTCAGAGCATCTTCTCCGTGAGACCCTCTCCCTCTGTCTGAACTTGCCCTCCACGGCCCCCTTGGCCTCCCTGTGTCCCCCCAGCACTCGGTGCCCTGTGATGGTCACATCCTTTGTGTGATTTGCTTGTTTCTTCTGTTTCCTCTCTCATCAGGAAGAAAACTGTTGGAGGGCAGAGTTTTGCTGGCATCCCTGGGGCCTGGTGAGGAGCTGGTCTGAAGAAACGTTTCTGTGAGCAGACTGAGCATCTCTCCATCTGTCCTGGGGAGAACCTTCCTGACCGCGCCTCAGGGCACCCACTTTCCTACTGGACTTCCCCTGCCATGCACCCCTCTTCCAGCATCTCCATCAGCCCTCAGGAGACCGAGACCCCGCCCCGGGGTCACCAGGGCCGCTCTGCCTCCTCCTCATTTCACAGGGGGTCCTAGAAGGCTTTGTTGGAGGAAAGGGAAATCTAAAGCCACTCGAGCTTTCTGGAGACGTGGGAACCCGCATCCCAGCCCCGTGGACTGTGGTCCTGGAACCTGCGCCCTGCGGACCCCAGTCTGGGGACCCACGTCCTGGCCCCGGGGACCGCGGTCTGGGCCCTGCTGACCTCTGGCCTCCTCTGGTCCAGCACGTCAGGGACAGTCGCTCATCTGGCGGCCGTGAGGCCAACGTTGGTTATTTCATCATTAACCTTCTCACGGGCTTAGACATTATGCTTCCACTGTGGTTCCCGTCAGTCTTTTGGATCAAGTCCCGCGTGATTCCGGGTTTCTCTGGATGTTTTCTAGGTCTCACCGGGGATCTGGTGTGACTAGGCCAGAGTGTTGTTAGCAAAAATCTTAGGCTCTGAAAATGTGTTTTAAATTTATGTGCAGAGCCTAACTCTGGTCTTAATTTCTCTTAAAAAAAATCTTTTCTTCAGTCTGAGCATCTACCTTTTCAACTGCTATTTACGACTAAAAACAAAACCCGATCGATCCGGTCTCCAAGTCCATAGGTTTACCTGATAAAGAAGCAGAGGTCTGCAGGCCTTGACGTGTCCATGTGATCAAAGTTTCCAACTTCACAGTCCGTCCCTCAGCCCAGAGCAGAGCCCAGGAGCCCTGAGGTCAGGGTCAGGGGCTGAGCTGACTTCCCATTCCCCCAGGAAAGAAACCCTGCGTGATAAGATTTGTGGGAAACACTGAAATCACGGAACTCATGGCCCGCAGTGCTGCTTCTGAGCTGAGACCACGCCTACGGTTTGGAAACCGAGACTGTCTTGCCTAAGCTCAGGTGCGATGAAAACAGCAAATTGAAAATTGTTTCTCTGCCAAATGTTTATGTGATGGTTTTCCTCATCATTGTAAAGTGACAAACACACACCCGAACTGGACACGTGTCACACAGGAGGGCTGTTGATTTAGATCCTGAATTAGAGCGGGTGTTGGGGAATCAACTAAATAAAACTCCAGAGTCACCAGCTGGACGCTGAAAGGCTGATAAGATCTGTGTCTGAGAGGATCTGGCACATCTTAAGGCCTCCGCTTGGATCCCCTCCTGATGAAAGCGCAGCTGCCCTGTCTGTGGAGCTGGCCTCCCGCGGCTGCTGCGGTGCTGTTACTGGTTTACGCTCCTGTTGCAGTTTGTTCCTCTCCTGCTGGAAGCTCGGCTTCACGGGAGGCAGGCCCTGCCCTGTGGCTCAGAACCTCTCAGGACCGCGATGGGCGCGCGGTCCCAGCTCAGGAGATGTGCTCTGACTCAGCGACTCTGCACGGGGGATCACGTGTTGAGTCCACATGTCCGTGCGTCAGTGATGAGATGACCGCCACTGTGTCAAAGCACGGACAAGAAGAGGGAGCTGGGGCGGGTGCCCTCCCGGGAAGGGAGGCGCCCTCATCCGGCGCCGGCCTGGGAAGCCGAGACCCGGGGTGGGGCTGAGGCCTGCCAGCCACCTGAGCGGCAGAGCCGGAACCCACGCCCGGCGTCTGACCTGGGATCCCAGGTCACGCGCTGCCTGGTTTCTGGCCTCGTCCATGAGTGGGACTCATCGCCTGGGAGGTCTCAGAGCGGATGAGCGCCGGGATCTGCTGGGGCCCAGACCTGGGTGACCCTGGGGTGCCCCGGACACGGGGCCTGGGCCCAACTCTCCCTCACCCACCTCGGGTCCCAGGGTCTTGGGAAGCAGATACACCTACTGGCCAGGTTGGTGGTGCTCAGGACAAGTGACAAGCGGGATTGGAGGATATAGACAGGATATTCTGCAGGAAAGATGTCTGCAGGCCTATTTCACATCCTACAGAAGGTACGTGCACTGCTGGTTGAGGGTCGCCGGGAAGTCCGGTGAGCTGAGGCCGCAGACCGCCCCCGCCCAGCCCGGCCTCTCTCCCGGTCTCACGGGTGACAAGTGAGGACAGTGTGTGGTTGGGGAGGGTGGACCCCTGGCCTTGCTCATCTGCACACGTGCGAGCAGTCACGGAGCTGACGCTCACGGACAGCACACAGCCAGGGGCACAGAACTGTCCCGACCTGGGCAAAGGACGGCGCTTGCCTGCAGCCCTTAGTGGAGGCCTGGGGTTTCCCAAGTCTGGCCTGGTAGTCACACAGCACCTGTGTGCACCCTCGGCCTGGGCCACGTCCCCCACTCCCAGAGAGACCTGGTGGGGGGCGGGGACTGAGGTACACCGGGTCTTGCTGTCGGCTCTGGGGAGGGGGTCCTGACTCCGAGCCTCCTATCCGGGCCGCGTCCCTGCGACTGTGGCAGGTAACTCATCAGCTCCTGAGCAGCAGAGCCGGAACGTCGCAGTTGCCTGCGATCCACACACAGGCTGACCTTTGCCCACCTGGAAGACAGGATGTCGGGATGTCACAGGCTGGTTCCCGGGCAAACGGGGGCTGAGACTGCAGGTGGAGTTCGGGCTGCTGTCAGCTGGCCTCACAGTGGGGAGCACGTCCCGGGTTCTTGGGGAGGAGGAGGGGGCAGCTGGGAGGATGGTGGACTTGGCTCTGAGGCTGCAGGGAGGGACCGGGAGCCGGGGAGTGAAGCAGGCGCCTCAGAAACTGCACACGATGGGGCTCGGAGCCTCCTGGAGCCCCCAGAAGGTGCACGGCCCTGCCTTTGCTCCGTGGGCCCATCTCGGACTTCTGACCGCCAGAACCACTTCCCAAGGGACTGTTCAACACCCCCAGGCTATGGGGGCTTGTCATGCAGCAACAGATCACACATGCGAGTTGCTCTCTCCAACTCAGTCTCTTCTGGGGGGTTTTCTGAGCACCCTTCAGGGCCGCAAAGAACTCCTTGTGTGTTACCGCTCGCTCTGAAAGCCAGCGCGCCTCCTGCCTGAGGGCCCTCAGGAGGGACCCCTCTGCTGGGGAAGCAGCCCCCAAAATGTGTGTGTGTGTGTGTGTGTCGGGGCGGTGGCCCAATCTGCAGAGAGAGAGATGTATGTGTGTGTGTGCATGTGTGTGTGTCGGGGGTGGGGGGCGGCCCAGCCCGCAGACAGAGGTGTGTGTGTGTGTGTTGGGGGGGTGGTGTGTCCTTCAGAAAGAGAGATGTGTGTGTATGTGTGTGTGTCGGGGGGGTGGTCTGGTCTGCAGAGAGAAGTGTATGTGTGCGTGTGTGTGTATGCGTGTGTGTGTTGAGGGGTGGGGCAGTCCAGCCTGCAGAGAGGTATATGTTTGTGTGTCGGGGGCAGGCGGTCTGGCCTGCTGAGAGAGCTGTGTGTGTGTGTGTGTGTGTGTGTGTCGGGGTGGGGTGGCGCAGCCTGCAGAGAGAGGTGTGTGTGTGTGTGTCGAGGGGGGCGGTCTGGCCTGCAGAGAGAGTGTGTGTGTGTGTGTGTGTGTGTGTGTCAGGGGGAGGCGGTCTGGCCTGCAGAGAGAGAGGTGTGTGTGTGTCCTGCCTGCTGACACACGCAGGTGAGGAACTGACCAAGAGGGAAGAAGAAATGAGGTTAGAGAGCTGATGACCAACAGCGTAGCTTCTTGCTTTATTTCTGTACAAAGAAAAGATGGGCGTGAAGTGGCCCGTGGAGGCACCCGGGGAGACTGTGGGGATGGAGACCAGCAGCCCGCTGCCCCCCCCAGGCCTGCTTCGCTGACAACACAACTGTCCGCTGTCTCCTGCCCGGCTGCCCGGGGCGTGCACACACAAACACACACGTACACGCACTCAGCACTCACACCTACACGTGCACAGACACAGCCACACCTCGGGCCCCGGGACAAGAGGAGGCCGGGGGCAGAGCCAGAGGCTGGCAGGAGGGCGAGAGGCGGGGAGGCCAGACGCTTACCTGCAGGCCGTCACCCGTAACAGAACAGAAAGGCCAGTGTCAGAGCTGTGCTAGAAAAATAGTACACTTCATAAAACCCGTGTTTATTAAAAAAACCTATTCAGAAAGTCTGGAAAGCGTAATAAATACGGTAGGGTGGCCGCCCATCTCCAACATAAAATACAAAGCGTGAGCACGAGTCCCCTGTAAACACGGATGCGGGCTGGGGTGCAAAGTGCTGGGCGGCGGGGCGGAGCGCAGGTCCCTTCCCGAGTGGCCTGAGCCCTCAGAAGCTCAGCGCCCCCTCCGAGCTAGAACCCCACGGCCCTCGGGAGAGGCGCAGGGAGCCAGCCCACGTGGGCAGAGAAGAGTGCAAATCAGATCCTCCTGCGGGGGCGGGGCTGGGGAGGCGAGGGGACCCCGGGGGCGGGGCGGGGCGACACCGGTGAACACACTGGCTTCATCAGTGCTACGACCACTCACAGACCGACGGCCTTCCTAACAGCGAGGGGGGTCTGGGATCCCGGACAGCCGGACCTGGGGAACACGGGAAAGCCCACTCTCCGCGGCTCTGACACGGGGGCGCAAAGCTTTCACTGGGGAGGGCGGCGAGTCAGGTGCTTCTCTTAAAGCAGAGGCGGCAGGGTGGATGAGACCAGAGGGGGCGCCCCAGAGGGCGCGTCTGGGCGGGAGGCCTGTGATCCAGGGCTGGGCATCTGCGGTTGCTATGAAGGGCGGGGGGTGTCCGGCTCTGTGAGGGGGCAGGGCAGCCGGCTGGCCTGCTGGCGGCCACTCCAGGCGCACACGCCCTGCAAAGCCGCGTGTGAGCGGTGGAGGCACAGCGACCGCACCTGCACTCACACCCCGCCCGCAGGTCAGAAGGCCCAGCCGTGGGCCGCTTCACTCAAGACTTCTGCAAGTTCAGTTGAAAATCGGCTCTTGACTTCTCCCGGCGGACTTTCTGCAGAAAGCCTCGTTTCCGAGGAGGGTGAGGGAGGGGGGCGCTGCACCGACAGTCAGGCCGTCGGGCGTTCAGCAGAGCCGGGCGCGGGCTGAGTGCCGGGGTCCCCGCGGCGCTCTGAGGGGTCAGAGTGGAGGGCTGCACGTAGGCGAGCGGAGCCCGCGGGCCGCTCAGAGGTCACGCCGATCCCCTCCCAGCGCTGCACCTCCTCCGCCTTCTCTCTCCCTCCAACGCAAGGCTCCGACTCTAAGCAAATGAACGAACCTGCCCACAAGCCCAGGACAAAGGCCCAGGAGCCCGTGGGCCGGATGTTCTCTGTGCAGTCAACAAGACACAAAGGATCATCGTCCATCTCTGGGAGGGCAAAACCTGTGACCTGGGGCCACTCGGGTTTGCCTAAGTGAGTATCCAATAACAGGTGAAACCGTTCTGACCTAAGACAAAACTCTTGCGGGTAGAAGTCTCTTGAGCCTCGGGGGGAAAAAAATCCTCACTTTCTATTGAGAAATAAGAGAAATGCCTGAAAGGGTTTTGTGGGAAAACAGGGACATGGATCTGTTGCCACCTTTTCATTCTGTGTGGTTCTGAGGGGGCAAAAAAGCCTCGTGGAATAATTAAAGCTTCAGCAATATGCTTATATTTTAAGGTCTGAAGACCATTAGACAGAGCTAGGGAGCTATAGTTTTAGAGTGCGGCATTCGTTGATTTTGGGGTTGGGTGCCAGAGTGAGTGGAGACGGAGGGACTTTTAAATCCTGTCTTCTTCGTGAAAACCTGGCTGAGAACAGGCGCGCCCTCCCCGCCTGAGTGCAGGGGGGCCCAGCGCTGCCGGACGACGCCCACTCCCCCGTGCACACGCCCTGCAGAGACATTAAACATCCCTGACGCTTCAGCTGAGGACAGCCCTGTGCGACAGAAACACAACACACCGCACGAAAGCACAGCTTCCACAAAGGGCACCCCTGCCCTCTGCGAGCATCCTGCTACTCGCCTCTGGCCCCGGGCGGGGCGGGGACGCGGCAGCGGTCTCCAGGGCAACAGAGAGAGGGCGGAGGGAGCCAACCGAGCTCAGGGTTTCCGGCGGCCACCGCGGCGCTTCCACGGACCAGGAAAGGGAGAGCCAGCACTCGGGGGAGCCCGGGACCTCTCGCAAGTTCGGGAGAGGAGTGGAGCAGCCCTCCGCCAGCCCCCGGTCCTCGTCAGGGGGGCACAGGCTTCGGCTGGCTCCTTCCCGGGCGAGGGGACACCAGCGATGCTTGTGAAACGCGGCCACTGGTTCTGAGGTGGCCTCGCCCCTCCCCAGCTCTGCAACAGGAGAGAAGGCGGGGCTCGGTCCAAGCGGGGGGCGGGGGTTGGAGGAGACAAGGGCTCTTTGGTTCATTCGGAGGGACCAGGCGTCCGCCCGCCGGTCACTCAGCCGCGGGCATAGGCCGAGCGCAGGGGCCGGGAACCGCCCCCTCCTCGCGGTGACATCCAGGCCGCGTGTGCCGGAGGTGGAACCAGGTTGCTGACTTTACAGCTGGAGGAGGCATCTCTCCACAGAAACACAAGCCATGTGCAAGGCTCACGGGCCGGGAGGAGCCCCCGGGTGCTCGGCACGGTCAGGGGTGCAGGAAGGACTCCGTCTGGCTGGTGGGGGCGGAGGGGGTAGGTTGGCCTGGCCGCGCGTCCGGGGGTCACCGTCTAATCCTCTTCCGGGCTGCAGGAGAAGGCGCGGGGCTCGGCTACAGCCGCGTGGACGTGAGTCTCTTCATGCCCCGGCGCTGGGCCAGGTTGGACGACAGCACGGGCTCCAGCCGCGGGGCCTGAGGGGCTCTGTTGAGAGCGAAGTAGGTGGCGGCCATGGCTCCCTGCAAACCGAGGGGGAGGCGGGCTCGCTGAGCCTGGGTGGCCGGGAGGCCCTCCGTCAGGGATCAGGACCCGGGCGGGCGCACTCAGACATCCGGCTGTTGCTCTGACCGCCGCGTCCGCCCACCCACCGCCTGCGCAGTGACGCAGGAACGCAGACCCACCGTCCAGTGAACTGAACGGACGCCTCGGGCTCCCACGGAGCCCCCGGGTGAGGCCTCCTGACGCCCACCCTGCCGAGTCCCTGGGGCGCCCTCCTGGCAATGACCGAGCCTGTCGGTCCCCGCTCTGCCCGTTTTGAGGGTTTGGGACCCACTTGGGGGCCGGGGCCACTCCTAGAGCAGCTCTAACCTCCCCGGGAAGGTCGGGCTGGGCGGCTCCTCGCAGGAGCCCCGGTCCCTGCGCAGCCGGGGCAGCGCACCCTTCCCGGAGGAGGGTCCCACCGGGATGCAGGGCTCCCTGCAGACGGGTGCGGGCCTCACACGTCTTGACGGGGCGTGGGGCTCTCTGGCCAGGCCGTGAGAGACGGGCCAGGCCGCCCGAGGAGCAAGACTGGGCTGCAGTGCCCCGTGTCATCACACCAGCAGCGCCGGTAAGGCGGGGTCAGACTCCGCCAGCGACCAGGAGCGCCAGGGCCTCAGCCCTCCCAGCGCACAGCCCGTGGGCGGGACCCCCTGTCCCCGCCGTGTGGACCCCCGGGTCCTCTGGGCGCCGCCCGTCTGTCTGGGCTGCACCACAGGGGCCGGGGCGTCACCAGCGGGGTGACCGGCAGCCACTGCCTGGCTGTTCGTAGGTTCAATGACACACAGCCGCAGTGCAGTGGCCTGGAAATGATGGCCGCCCCACAAGGTCAGAAGAGCCCCGCAGTGCGGGCCTGCCCTAAGACAAGGACGGAAGGGGCAGCGTCTCCATGGGGCGAGGCCTCTAGACCCCGAAGCAGGACCCCCTCGGCAGCCCGCCCTGAGCTCCGCGGGCGCGGCTGCTCTGGGCTCACCCATCGTCCAGGGCTTCCTGCACGGCCCCCAGGGTCTCAAGATGCCCTAAGCTAAGAGGCCACGCCAGCGGGGGCGTGGTGGTGGGTGAGCTACCAGGAAAGGCTGGCTGCAGAGGGCTCAGCAAACCCCGGCCTGGGGCCCAAGCCAGCCGCTGCCTGGTGTAGCTCTTCCTGGAACTCACTGACCACTCAGGTGCCATCCACAGTGTTTCTGTGCTGTGACACAGAGCTGGGCAGTGACAGCCATCCGGTGAACCCTCAGCTGTGTGCCTTCTGGGGTTTACAGAGGCTCCTGCAGAGCTCAGGCCCAGAGTGGCGGGCCTGGCGCCCGGCCTGGCACGGGGCCCTCAGCCTGTCTCTCTTCTCTGTCTCTCCCTTGTCCGTCTCTGTCTCTCTTACACACACACACACACACACACACACACACGTAATGAAGCTGTTCAGAAGCTGCCCCTTCGTCAGTGTTGCTGTGTGACCGCAGGTGTGGGGTACACCTGTCTGTGCCGGTTCCTGGTTCCCCTCCTGTACCCAGGACCCCCGGGGGTTAACCGGGCAGGAAGTCCCCCTCCCATCGATGGGACCGCAGGCGGTACCTTCACCAGGTGGACGTCCTGTCTGCTAAGCTGGTTTGGGGACAGGTGCTCCCTGTTGACGATCCAAGGGTGTTTGAGGACCTGAACTGCCGTCAGGCGCTGGTGAGGGTCCACGTGGAGCATCTTGGACACGACGTCCTGCGGGGGAGGGTCAGGGGGGGACAGGGGTGAGGGCTGCCCGGGCTTGGAGCCATCCCCCTCCTCCCTGTCCCCCTCCTCCCTGTCACGGCAAAGCCTCATCACTGTCCTGGGAGTGACTCTGTGCATCTGGGGTCAAACATTTGCGGTCAGGTTTGTAAGAAGGTGAATTTTAGAAAAACAAGTTTGAACCATCATCAACATGGTGGGTGCCCCCGGGTTTATTTATTTTTAATTTTTTTGGCTGGGCTGAGTGGCTTGCGGAATTTTAGTTTCCTGATCAGGGACAGAACCCGAGCTCTTGGTTGTGACAGCATGGAGTCCTAACCACTAGGGAATTCCCACTCCAGGTTTCTATTGTAGGGAAGATTTCACATCTAAAGAGAAATCAAATGTGGAGATGTTCAATAGTGCATGTAAGTTACTGCAATACTGAGTCAAAATGATAATCTTCCCAAGGGAGAAGCTGAAATAAGGACTGCCCAACAGGTACAAACCAATCACAATGTCTCGGTTACATTTTATGACATGTAATAAAGTATTACTGTCCTCAACGCCACACATATTTGGTACAGCATTTGCTGCAAATAACTGTCAACTATGGAATTAATGGTCTGGTTGCCATTATATGTGTTCAAAGGTTTCATGTTCCATAGAGGTGATTTTCTTCTTTGATTATAACATAATAACAACAAAAACTCCTAAAATGGGTTTAAAGACTGAGCTCGTCTTTATATTAACATGTTGTAATACAGGCAAATGCGTGTACACACAAGTATGGTTACAACTATGATTTGTATCTGCATGGAATTCATGAGACTGTCTTCACACTCTTGAAGTACCTACTCCTGTGAGTCATCAGGACTGTCCTTGGGGGAAGGGGCTGAATATGATGCCCCTGTGTTGCAGGGGAAGATGTGACGTGTCCACTTGTTCACCATGTGCCCAAGGACGGGCCCCAGGGAGAATCTGTGGGTTTCCACCAGTCTGCTCTCCTGCCTTAGTGTTCCCACCAGGTTCCAAAACGAAATGAAGTCAGTTAAAGTCTCTGCACAGTGTGAAGTTGCATCGCTCAACAGAACTTGTGGTCATTAACCACAATGAAGAAAGACCATACACCCTCAAGCAACTCCTTCTGCAGAGAAACCCAAAGCCTTTTTACACTTGCTGACACTAGTCTTGGTAACTTCTTGAGACAAATATCTCCTAGAAGGATTGTTCCTCCCATTTTCAGGTATAAAAATGAAGAGTTGGGAGAACGTTACTGACTTGCTCAAGACCTCACAGGGACTTCCCTGCTGGTCCAGTGGTTAAGAATCCTCCTTGCAATGCAGGGGACCCAGGCTCGATCCCTGGTCAGGGAACTAAGACCCCACCTGCTGCAGAGCAAGTAAGCCCTCGAGGTGGGGCTGCCGAAGCCCATGTGCTCGGGAGCCCGCACACCGCAACCGGGGAGTCCACACACCATGTGCTCGGGAGCCCGCACACCGCAACTGGGGAGTCCACACACCATGTGCTCGGGAGCCCGCACACCGCAACCGGGGAGTCCACACACCATGTGCTCGGGAGCCTGCACACCGCAACTGGGGAGTCCACACACCGTGACAGAACACCCCGTGCTCGGGAGCCCGCACACCGCAACTGGGGAGTCCACACACCGTGACAGAACACCACTCGGCAGCCCCGCAACCTGGGGAGTGTGTGCACCGTGACAGAACACCCTGTGCTGGGAGTCGGGAGCCCCGTGCTCACACCGCAACTGGGGAGTCCACACACCGTGACAGAACACCCCGTGCTCGGGAGCCCGTGACACACCGCAATCGGGAGCCCGGGAGTGTGCACCGTGAGAACAGAACACCCACCCGTGCTCGGGGAGCACACCGCCTGGGGTGTGTGCACCGTGACAGAACACCCACACCGCAACCATGTGGGGGTGTGTCCACACACGTGACAGAACACCCCGTGCTCGGGAGCCCGCACACCGCAACTGGGGAGTGTGTGCACCGTGACAGAACACCCCGTGCTCGGGAGCCCGCACACCGCAACTGGGGAGTGTGTGCACCGTGACAGAACACCCCGTGCTCGGGAGCCCGCACACCGCAACTGGGGAGTCCACGCACCATGTGCTCGGGAGCCCGCACACCGCAACTGGGGAGTGTGTGCACCGTGACAGAACACCCCGTGCTCGGGAGCCCGCACACCGCAACTGGGGAGTCCACACACCGTGACAGAACACCCCGACGGCCACCACTGTGACAGCACAGCTGAATACAATTAATTAAAAAAAACCAAACCCTCACAGTAGGGAATTCCCTCATGGGCCAGGGGTTAGGACTCTACGCTTTCACTGCTGAGGGCCCCAGTTTGATCCCTGGATGGAGAACTAAGATCCCAATGAGCCAGGCGGCAAGGCAAAAACCTAACAGAAACCAAGCCCACTGGCCTAGATGTTTCTGGGAAAGTGACATTAACATTTAAATCCATCGACTTCTCCATAATGTGGGTGGGCCTCATCCAACCAGTTGAAGGTCTTAAGTGAAAAAAGACTGACGTCCCCAAGGAAGAGGAGATTCTGCCGGAAGACAGCTTTGGACGAGAGTGGCAACTTCTATGCCTCCCTGAGCCTCCAGGCTTCCGGCCTGCCCTGGAGATTTGGGACTTTCCACAGAAACAGACCTCCCTCCCTCTGTCTCAGTCTCTCTGTACATACACACCCTGTTCTGTGTCCCTGAAGAACTAATACACAAGACTACGGAAAATGTGAAAAGGGCTATGAAATAGTTTTGCAAAAATAATTGTTTTTCTCTGAAAGGCGTACAAAATCTCTGAGTACAAAATATCTATGTTATTTGCATGAAAAGTATCCTCTAGCTTCCTCGGAGATGTTCCTGCAGAATCTCCACCCCGGGGCCATGGGGGCGCCGGGCAGAGAGCTCACCTTGGCCGCGTCAGAGATGGAGTCCCAGTTCCCCCCGGAAAGGGCGTACTTTCCGCTGCCGATCCTTGCCAAGATGTCCTCAGGGGTGTCATCCGGCCCGTTTGCAAAAGGGGTGAATCTGTGTGATGAGAGATTTGTGGTGATGAGCTTCCATTTTATAATCTACAATAAAGCTCATTGTGTCTCTTTGTGGTAAAAACAATCATTTTTTTCTTTCTCATCATGCTCCAAATCCAAGATTCATGGCAGAGCGTAATTTATTTCTTCCTGCTGTGTCTCTTTTCCTTACTCGGCCAGTGCTAAAGGTTGACAGGGCAAATGAAGACGTGGACCCAAAGATGAGCCCTTCGGGACCATTTCTGGCTTCCCTGGTGACAGAGTGGTACAGGGGTTTCCCCGGTGATACGGTGATACGGTTTCCATGGTGACAGTGTGGCATAGTGGATGGGAGCCTGGGATTTGAAGTCTGAGAGACCCATGGTTGATATATTACCAACAGTGGGTTGTTTGACAAATTAATTTTTTGAGGCTCAGTTGGAAATGGGCAGCATAACACACTAGAGCAGCGGTGTGCACAGACACACAGAGTGTGAACACTTCTTGCGCATCACTAACGTGTGATGGATGTTTCTTGCCACCCCTCACATAAACCATGGTGGGTCAGTGTAGCCTTCTCCGGAAATGAATTGAGTGTAATTCTAACAGCACTCCCTTCAGTGGCAGCTCTGTGCTCCTAGTTAAGTATCAGCAAAGCGAGCCCCAGAAGGGCCACCAAGAGAGGCACCGGGAAGAGACGGCAGGCCACCCGGGCTCCCCCTCCACTGGACACCGCCCCCGCCTCGCTGGGAAGCGCGTCACTGAGGCCACACAAGAAGCAGGCCCTTTCCTCCACTTTGCCCAGTAAAGAGGGCTGGACGACCTAGACATCTCGCCTGCCCCTCCACCCAAGTGTTCAACAACGTTTAAGCCACCGGGCACGAGGGGATCCTTGGATTCCAGGCCTTCCTGGCTGGAAGGAGCCGTCAGTGTCACATCATGTGCTCCTCTCACTCAAAAGTGAGAGCAGTGAGGGGTTCAGGTCAGGATTCACCCGGGAGTAGAGCGAGTGAGGGTAAATCTACGCTGGAGCCCGGGGCTGCCTGCCGGCTTCAGGACACAGCCACTTCCTGGCTCGAGGAGACGTTTCTAAGCAAAGATGTGACCTTTCCAGAGGGTGCATGGTCCAGAGGTGAGGGTGGCCTCGTGGTCTGAGGCTTGGGGTTTTGTGTGTGAGCTGAGCCCTGCAGCACCAGCTCCCTAATTCCAGAGACATCCTTCAACGACAGGCAGTGCTAAACTTCCTGCCCCCTCTCTCTGACCATCCATCCGGCCCCAGGCCTGAGCTCCGGGCCTGGGCGGGGCCCCGAGCGGCCCCCACACGGGTTGCATTACCCCGCCAGCATGGTGTAGAGCAGGATCCCCAGGCTCCAGATGTCACACGCCGCGTCATAGCCCTGCCGCTTCAGGACCTGCAGGGAGAGCAGATTCGGATCAGTGCTGGGCAGAGTTCAAGTTCAAAGCATGTTGCTGTGATGGGACCATAAGGCCGGTGGAGGTGGGGGTGGGGCATGGGGGTGGAGACGGGGTGGGGTGTGGGGGAAGTCTTCAGTGAGACCATCGTGTACTACTGCAAAGCCAACCCCAATTTCCCACAGTAGGAGTCCCCCAAGACCAGCGCACACAGAGAGCCCCAGCTCTTGACGAATATACGACAGATGGAAAAGGAAACATTTAACTTTGGAGGAAGAAGAGCTTGGGGAGCTCCCT